>NC_090268.1:240838911-241166411 GCF_040414725.1 Anabrus simplex
ATTGAGAAAACATGCCTCTGCTTTAAATTTGTTCTAATTGTGTGTGCATTGGACAAGAGATATGTAAGGGGTTTGGGAATAATATAAGCAAAGAAAAATAAACACATACCTATTATTTTTGATAGAAATGTGGATTTTATTTGGACTTGGAGGGTTTGGTTGGAACATGATAGTAACGATCAATTCAAAATTCTGGCATATAGATGAATGAGACGCTAAGTCTCTGCAATCAAGTATTTTGCATTAACAATGAAATATTTCAATAATAAAAAGCTTTTTACAGGGGTAAATTCCAGAATAATGTTTATTGAATTAGTTATGGTTCACTGGGCGAGTTGGCCACGCGGTTAGGGGCGCGCTGCTGTGAGCTTGCTTCCGGGAGGTAGTGGGTTCGAATCCCACTGTTGGCAGCCCTGAAGATGGTTTTCCATGGTTTCCATTTTCACACCAGGCAAATGCTGGGGCTGTACCTTAATTAAGACCACGGCCGCTCCCTTCCAACTCCTAGCCTTTTCTTATCCCATCATCGCCATAAGACTTATCTGTGTCAGTGCGACGTAAAGCCCCTAGCCAAAAAAAAGTTGTTCACCAAATAGATCTTGACAATCAAAAAACATTCACATTGTTTTAAACTCTCAGATCAGGCACACATCCACTCCCATTCCTTTCACAGGCAGGCTCATCTTCACTAATTCAGGTAGTTTTCATTGGAAGCATCACGAGGTCCTTGTAGAATTTGAGGCTCTCCATTTCTTGCTATTCCATTCCATTGCTTTTTCAGGAGGTTGTGTGTGTCTGTGAGCTTTTCTTTTTTCACTTGAACACCATTTGGAAGAAAATTAAGAGAAGTGTTTCCTAATCTCTTTCCCTTCTTGAGAATACTTTTAGGGAAACATAGATCAGTGCGGTAATGCGCTTTACCCTGAACAGTAACTCCACTGCTTGTTTTTCTCAGTATTATTCTCTTGATATGACATGGAATTATTTTGACAGAACAATATTCCATGTTATTAATATATTTCTTGATAATTCAAACAAATGTGTTTGATCTTACGACCTGATAAACATCTTTGAAATGAAACCTATAAACTACTGTATGTCACGTGAAACGGATGAGCAGTTTCATTGGCTCCTGTGGACTTGGCGGTTCTTGCTTGCCATGTCCCTAAGGACTTGGCAGTTATTGCTTGAAACTGCAAATTTCCACATGCATTTATAACATAAAATGGGAGGTTTTGCCTATGAGTAATAAAATATAAACAAAGAATTCTCTGTTTTGCACATAATGGCGTATACAGCTTCAAAATGTCAGAAATTGGACTTGGTGGCTTCTGCATATTATGTCCTCATATATACTTGTCTTCAGAATCCTTTTCTCTACTTTATTTGCAATTTGTTGCATTCTAATTTTCAAACATATATATTAGGGTGGATTAAAAAAATGAATGATTTCACTGCACATCCCCTATTTCTTTTACTTTTGGCATGTTTAGATAATGTGCCAAATTTCATTACAAATGGTTAATGTTAATTCTTGTTGCACTGGACCTAAATATCTAAATAAGACCGACCGACCGACCAACTGCATTTAGGGCTGTCATTCGGATGGTAGATTCCACATCAATTCTTTTACTTAGCTTTTTCTTAAACATTTTGAAAGAACTTGGAAATTTATTGAACATTTTCCTTGATAATTTATTCCAATACCTTACTCCTCGTCCTATAAATCTGTCCTCTTGAGTTCCAACTTTATCTCCATATCATGATTTTTCCTACTTTTAAAAGCCCCACTCAAACTTATTCTTCTACTTACGTCATTCCACACCAACTTACCACTGATGGCTCAAAACATATTACAAGTTAAAAACTTCATTTGGTTCGTATTGATAGTAAGCTTCTTTGGAATAAAAGACAAGATTTCTACCTTTCCAATACATATTATAATCACATTTGCAATTAAATATTACATTACTATCAAGAAATATTCACAGGACATGTTACCTATCATTAGAGGCACCTTCAGCTGCTTATTTCTAGCATAGATTAAAATAGACAATGAAGGCAATAAAGAGGAGTCAAACACTTAAGATTCCAAAAAAATAATTAACATTAACTGTGGACACTAACATAAAAAAATAGTGCTTAAAACCACTGATTAGGGTCGTTAAAACAGAATAACACAATAACACACATACATTCCTTCTTATTATACTTAAAAGTACACTTTAAATCATGTCCTTGAAATAGAATTGTCCTTGTAAAATCGGTCTCGTATATAAATCCATTGTTAATGTTAGTCTTGCAGACAATTCAATCATGCTGGTTGAGGTGGCAAATTAATCTAATATTTATAGAAGAGGGAACTCCTCAAGTTTGAAAGAAAACTTCTTTGAAAAATGCAGGTCTCGTAAACCACTGTGAAGCATGTTGCAATGCGGTATTATATTTGTGAGTCTGGAAGAAGAAGAAGGAGAGAAAGAAGAAGAAGATGGGAAAAATATGGAATTATGACAAAAGCCTAAACTGTAAGCAGGAAGAGATAGAAAACACACTCACCCTCTTTTATTAATCACAGCTGACGCCCCTCAAGTGAGAAGACTGCTCTGAGCGGCTGCTGTTGGTTGTCTGCTGATGTATGGTAACTGTGTAGCATGTTATGAAAAAGAGCTTGAACGGGTGAGGAAAGAAAATGGGAAGACGTGCTAGCGCGGGAAATGTGTGGGAGGAGATTTTATTTTCAATGTGCAACAGCGGCCGCTAAGGCTGGTCACGTCTAGTCCAATAGCCCCCATTTTCGTCAGTTATCTCCCATGATCCACCCTATCAAAATCCTTCAATAGTTCAATAGTAACATAGTCCATTTTTCCAATTGACCCCCTGAATCTAAAATATCTGCTATATCTTGCTGGAATCCTACAAGTTGAGCTTCACTGGAATAACCTTTCCTAAGCTGACTGGCCTGTAATTAGCTGCTTTATGTTTGTCACCCTTTCCCTTGTACACTGGGGCTACTATTGCAACTATCCATTCATTTGGTATTGCTCCTTCATGCAAACAGTAATCAAATAAATATTTCAGATATGGCACTATATCCCACCCATAACCTTTAATATATCCCCAGATATCTTATCAATACCAGCTGCCTTTCTAGCTTCCAAATTTGTATACAGTATTTTTAAAAATGTCTTTATTATCATAGGTACATTTCAAGATTTCATCAGTATTAGTCGCCTCCTCTTTCAGGATATTATATTTATATCTAACTACCCAAGGGCGTAGCTGGAAGGGTTACTGGAGTTTAGAACTCCTCCCCCGCCCCCATGGAAGTTTAAAAAAATTAACAGAACCTAACAATAAACTAAGTGAACATTCAGAGACATATTGTAGAATCAATATATCTGTTTAATCTATTTTCTAAGAAGACTCAAAAAATTAGATGTTAGATTATAAACTGAACATATCATTCACTGTAAAACTGTTGTCCTTGATCATATTGTTCTTGCTCTGTACTTATTTGTAAGACTTTATAGTGAACTGCAATATGAATATCAACATAATTCAGTTGTAGCAGAGTCCTTGTAATGACAAGTCATGCATGTGCGCACCAAGCAAGCACCTTCATGACCGGGCGAGTTGGTCATGCATTTAGGAGCGTGCAGCTGTGAGCTTGCATGCGGGAGATAGTGGGGTCGAACCCCGCTGTTGGCAGCCCTGAAGAGCGTTTTTCGTGGTTTCCCATTTTCACATCAGGCAAATGCTGGGGCTGTACCTTAATTAAGACCACATGCGCTTTCTTCCAATTCCTAGGCCTTTCCCGTACCATCATCGCCATAAGACCTATCTGTGTCAGTGCGACGTAAACCAAATAGCAAAAAGAAACCACCCTCATTCCTCATTCTGTTCAATCATCATTTTGTAACTATAACACCACCACCATCAGCCGATCCTGGCTACACTACTGCAACGACCTTTATTCATTTCTGACTGAATAATTCTACTTTCTGGAAGTCCTCATATATACATTCCCCTTGTTCATTAATGGTCCTTGGAATATCCTTCCTGGAACCTGTTTCTGCCTTAAAGTATCTATACATATCCTTCCATTGTTCCCAAAAATTCACATAGCTGCCAATTATGTTTACCATCATGTTATCCTTAGGTGATCTTTTTTTTTGCTGAATTCAATTTCCTAGCAAGCTCTTTAAATCTTACTCTCGCAACCATACCCAGCTCTATTTCTTTCTAGTCTGCACTTCCTTCTTAATCTCTTTATTTTCCTGTTATAATATAATGGATCCTTATTACTTTTATCTCGTTTATAGGTACATACCTGTTTTCACACTCCTCAACAATGATTTAAAACCCATCCTGTAGGCTGTTTACATTTTTATTTATCATTTTCCACTGGTCATAATTGCTTTTAAGAAAAATTCTCCATTCCCCTCTTATTAGCCATATGGTATTGCATAATTTGTGACAAAGACAGCTTCATGATCACTCATACCATCTATCACTTCAGTTTCCGTATACAGCTCATCTGGTTTTATCAGCACCATGTCTAGAATATTTTTTCTCTCTAGTTGGTTCCATCATTTTGTGATTCACCTGTCCTTCCCATAATAACTTATTGACCATTTATTTGTCATGCTTTCTGTTGTTTGCATTCCCTTCCCAGCTGACATTTGGCCAGTTCAGATTACCCTTTCTGTGTTGTTCCCCACGTAGCTGATTATTTTATCAAATAATTCTGCATCAGCATCATTACCAGCCTTGCCAGATCTGTACACCCCAAAAGCATCCAAATTGTCTATTGTCTTTAGCAGGGCTTTTTATCTGCCGGTATACTCCAGTATGCATACCGGTAAACTTTAGATTGTAAAAATTGTGGTGAAGATTTGGATTTTTTAAAAAAGTGTACCTATACTTAGGTGCTGCCATCATTGCTAGAAATTGAATTATGGTGTTAGGAAGTGTCAGTAAATTAACTCTCATCCATAGCTATCGACAGTGTGATGAAGTATACGATACTGATCCAGTTCGAAAGCACTGCTCTTTCGACTGTACGTGCTTGCCGCTTAAAATGTGGGAACTTCCTTTGTGTGAATGTAATCAGCTTCACTACACTTCCTGTTCACTTAACTTTGTTATGTGTGCTGTTTGCATCTGTTCTGCATTCTGTACTTGAATTGGTTTGTTTCCTATGGTTTTCATCAAATGCAATGAGCTCAAACATCACTCATTTCTTCTCTTCTACACCAGCAGGTAAGAAATTGAAACTTTCTGAGAGTGAACCGAGTGAATGTAGTATACTGAATACAAATTTGCAGGAAAATGCTTCAAACAAAATTGTAAAACCTGAACACCTTGCTGTGGCTACCGAACATACAATTGCAGATGAAAATTTTCCTGAGTACTGGAGTCCACAGCAAATAGCTGATTCTTGTGGAAAAAATGAGTGGTTAATCATGAAAAATAAAATGCTTGACTATAAAATAAGTCGAGATATAATCAATTTGGGTCCAGACAGAAACAAACAATTTCTATATTTCTTAAGCCACAGGCAAATGTTCAGATTAATTTTTTTTGGTGGAAATTAAAATGACTTCAATAAACAAAAATAAATAAATAGTTACATTCATGAGGCTGCCATTAACATATTAACTGCTCCAAAAGAAAAAAGCGTAGGTCTCTTTTACTCAATTTTTTGAGCTTGACAAAGATATAACCTCCACAACTTTCAGAACAGCCTTCAAAATTGCCAAAAAGGATCAGGTATTCACTGACTTTTACTCAGAGATTGATCTCCAAGAAATGAATGGTAGCGACATGGGTGGAATACTTTTTTCAACCAATGCCTGTATTAACATAGTTAAGCATAGTGGTTCTGGAAGAAAATAATTTAATCTAATTGCAAGATATCCTTGCTAATTGACAAGAGCACTGATGTAAGCCTATGACTGTCTTTACATACATTAAGGACAATGCTTCCTGACATGGATGAACATACATATATAACTTATTTATTGATATTGTTGAGTTGCAAGCTTCAACTCTGTTGGACATGTAGTTATAAAGGACTTCCCATCACAGAGTAATGTTTAAGTCATTTCTTGACAAACTTTCTACATTATATCACCAGTTACCAAAAATGCCGGAGAACTGAGAAATATTTCTGACAATCTGGACCAGCAACTGGTGAGGAGTCCATGGCCTAGGTGTTAGGTCCTTTTAAACAACAAGCATAATCATCTGTACGACATTGAAAGAATTCTAAATACTCATTGGGTAGCTTCAAGTTACACACATGTTTTTGCAGACTGGAAAAACTATGGATTACCAGTGATACATTTTGAAAGAGCAAAACAGGATGAGAACAGGGATAAGAGTGGAAGAGTTATGTATGATGGTGTCTTGAAAATAACTACGAATGTTGATTTTATTCTCGATCTTGGTCTTATGTGTGATACTCTTCAAGAGTTTTCAGAAATCAGTGTTAAACTACAAGCACTTGATGTGACTCTTTACAAGGCTCGTAAACTAATATACAGACAGATTCTTCTGTTTGAAGTTGGGAAATTTAATAGTGGGTGCTACTATCATGAAACTCAAAGTGCAGCTGAGAATTTGATATTCAAAGGAGTTAACCTGGAGAAGAGAGAAAAAAGTCGAGGTGCCAATGCGAAAAGTTCTTTTGATCCTGAAATGCTCTATGACAGCTTAAGGCGACAGATGGAAAATAGTCTGTCAACAAAGGAAGACACACAAATACCAGAATGGACAAAATTGCTGTATGGAATGATTAATGTAGGCCAGATACAATCCAGAAGACTGTCACCTGGTACAAAATTTGTGAAGGTGATTAAGGATTGAAGACAGGCAAGTTCTAATAGGTTATCATAAATTATTTGCTGAGAATATAATGCCAGCATCAGTACTACCTCTTGTGAACATGATGAACAGCATTCCCACTTCTGTTTCTGAAACTGAATGTAGTTTCTTGCAAATGAACTTAATATTGACAACAACATGGGCTTCTCTACTTCTGACTACTGTGAGTTCATTGATGTTTATCAAGCTTATAGGTAGTTCTCTACGAGATTTTCAACCACTACCATAGTATCAACTTCTTGTAATCTGAAAGGAAGACACCCCCTTCACCTAAGTGGATTTTCCAAAAATATACATGTTTCTTTATTTTTAAAGGAGATTCAAACACCAATTTTCATGTCTTAACATCTTCAGTTTTTGAGATGTAGGTATCCTTGTAATAAATAATTCAACTTATTTTCACTTCTTTTCACCCCCGTTAAGTGCCTTTTCCAAAAACTAAAAGAAAATACGTGTTCCTATATTTTGAAATGTCTCTCCAAATATCAAGTTTCACGTCTGTAACATGTTATGTTTTTGACTAGAAAGTAGATATACCAGTACTCATTTTAAAAATTCATGCGCTTTTTCAATTCTTTTCACCTCCTTAAGTGTATATTGTCAAACATGGCACCTGCCGATCGTGTTGCTCCGCAAGTTGTTGAGAATTTTCAAAAATGTAATAGTTTAATGGAAAGTAGTCAGTGCATAGAATTTAAGGACAGGAAGAAAAAGGTCTCGAATACCAGTGGAAATGTGGATAAAGACATAGACCAAAGGGAAAATAATTCGTGAAGTGTTTGTGTGTGTGGCCGGCCCCGTGGTGTAGGGGTAGCGTGCTTGCCTCTTACCCGGAGACTCCGGGCTCGATTCCCGGCCAGGTCAGGGAATTTTACCTGGACCTGAGGGCTGGCTCGAGGTCCACTCAGCCTATGTGATTAGAATTCAGGAGCTATCTGACGATGAGATACCGGCCCAGGTCTAGAAAGCCAAGAATAACGGCCGAGAGGATTCGTCGTGCTGACCACACGACACCTCGTAATCTGCAGGCCTGCGGGCTGAGCAGCGGTCGCTTGGTAGGCCAAGGCCCTTCAAGGGCTGTAGTGCCATGGGGTTTGGGTTTGGTTTGTGTGTGTGACGCACGCATCGTCCATTCGGAAGCGGGAAAGTGTGTTGACCGTGTTAATTTATTATCCAAACTGGCCTCAAAAGATGAAATTATTCGAATGTTAAAGGAAGATATTGAATGTATTAAAAGTAATAGACTTGGTTTAACTTGTGTGACTGAAGTGCAAACTGAGACATGGTCGGAAGTAATTACGAGGAATTGCAACAGTAGGCCTACAACTAATCATGATCAGGACGTAGGCCTAAGTATTGAATTAAGGAATAAGTTCCAGGTCCTTGAATCAATTACCTCTAGTGAAGAAGACTGTGTAAAGATTAATAACATTCCAGCTAGCGCTGTGGAAAATAGGTGGTCCTCCTGTTGATTGAATCGGATAATACGATTACAGCACTCCTCCGGTGATCTCCGGTACTACCGACAGAGGCAAAGCAGATACGGAGCTCCGGAGGTTAACCAGAGGGCCGCCTGCTATTCGCAGCAGTAGCTCCGAGTGTAAGGACGTACCGGTAGTGGGCTGTAATTTCAATTTTACGTCCATTAATGTAGGCGCCCTACAAAAATCGTTGCCTACATACACAAAAATTGATCTATATCACCGATATTCCACACAATACCCCTTAACAAAGAACGTATAGTCATTCAGAATAATTAATGCATCATCTCATTTGTTATCAAGAAAATGTAATTATATCGACATATAATTCATATCCCATATACCTGTAGGCATAAACCATGTAGATACAAGAAACAATATATCTAAATAGGTTCAGTTGTTTCTCAGAAAAGTGCAGGCCCTACCTGTGCAGAACTTAAACAGTAGAATTCGTACATTATTATTATTATTATTATTATTATTATTATTATTATTATTATTATTATTATTATTATTATTCTTTCGAATGGGCCACCAGAGGACCACGTGCCAATTTCAATTTCTTCTTCTTTGTTCTTTACTTTTCTTCCAGTACGCTTTCATCTGTTCACTATGTTTCTTATTTCTGTCTTCAGACCACTTTGAACCAGTCTTTTTTACTTTCCTACCTTGGAATCCTTCTATTTTCAATACTTTTTCCCGAAAGCCTTCTCTATTATTTATTTCTTCTGTTGTTATATTGTTTTTTCTAAATCATTTCTTACTTCATTGACCCAGCTTGTCGTTGGTTTCTTACTCCACAAATATCTGAAAATCTTACTGGTTAATCTACTATCTTGCATTCGATGTAAATGTCCAAAAAACATAAGTCTCATTTTCTCATTACATCTGATATTTTTTGATATATTTCAGCATTACTTCGTAATTTCCAACCTTCTGCTGTGTTTTGTGGGCCTAATATTTTCCTCATGATTCGCCTTTCTAGTATTTCTAGTTTATCTAAATTATAGTTTAATGCCAGACACTCGCTTGCATATAGGCATTCTGGCTTCACTACTGTGTTGTAATGCCTTATTTTTGCATTTTTGGATAGGCATCTTTTATTGTAGATATCTTTGGTGACACCATAAGCTCTCGCCATTTTATGTACCCTCTCCTCTACTGCAGATTTTTCTAAACCATTTTCTTGGATTATTTCCCCTAGATATTTGAATTTTTTTACCCTCTCTATTTGGCCAATATCTGTTTTCAGAAATTTTGGTGCATCCCAAATATTTGTTAAAAATTTTGTTTTTTCTGCAGAAATTCTTAAGCCAGTTCTGCTGGCGATTCTTTCCAAGACATTTACTTGGGTTACAGCAGATGTCACATTTTCAGAAAGTATTGCAAAGTCATCTGCAAATGCAAGACAATTTATTTCAATCCTTTTGTTTCCTCTTCCTAACCTTATCGGTAAAATATTGAGTTCAATAAGTTTTTCGTTCCAAATTCTCACTATTTTCTCTAGGACACAATTAAAAAGAATTGGGGATAGTCCGTCGCCTTGTCGTACACCAGTTTTTATTTTGAAAGACTGTGATATCTCTCCCAGAAATTTCACTTTAGAGACTGTGTCTGTAAGTGTTTCACGGATTAGATTTGCCAGTTTAGACTTTATGCCAAATTCTCGAATTATTTTATATATAGTTTCTCTGTCAACAGAATCAAAAGCCTTTTTGAAATCTACAAACATGACTACAATGTCCTTTGAATTAAGTAACCTGTGGCGAATTATTGACTTAAGATTAAATATTTTGTTCTGAGCATGATCTTCCTTTCCTGAAACCACCTTGATATTCACCTAAATGATTGTGTAGTGTTGTTTCTACTCTGTTTAATAAAATCTTGGAAAATATTTTATATGCCACTGCTAATAAAGATATTCCTCCGTAGTTATTAACGTCCTATTTATTACCTTTTTTGTGGAGTGGATGTATCAAGGCTACTTTCCATTCCTCAGGAATTTTTTCAGTTTTCCAGATTTCTTCAAAGAGTAATTGTAGCTCATTTGCTATATTTGGCAAGGACCACTTCAAAAGTCCTGCTGTAATAGAATCTTCTCCGCTAGCTTTGTTGTTTTTGAGGGTTTTAATTCTTTAATTTCTTTTATAGTTGGTGGTATGTCTTCTTCCAAATTTTCATCAATATCTTGAAATTCTAATTTATGACTTGGTTCAGGACAGTTCAAAAGTTGATCAAAATATCTTGCTAATATCTCACAATTTTCAGTATTGCTTAGTCCAATTCTGCCGTTTTCATCCTTGAAACTAACATTTGTAGTTTGGTACCCCTTTAATTCATTCTTAAAAGTCTGTTAAAAGTCACGGGCGTTATTTTTTATAAAGTTTTTGTCCATTTCTATAAGTTTCTCCTTTAGAAAGGCTCGTTTAGTACTTCTGATTATCCTTGCTGTTTCCTTCCTTTGTTGTTTAAACTGATCAAAATCTTCAATTTTCTTTGAGCATTTCCATTTTTTCTATGTTTTAGCCCTCTCTGCTAAAGCTTCTTCACATATTTCATTCCACCATATTTTCCTTTTATTTTTTATTGGCCCAAATGTTTTCTGTGCTGCATAATTAATTGCTTTGGATATTTCTTGCCAGTTGCCTAGTTTAGCCACTTTAATTTCGTCTTGGTAGTTTTTAATTGATTCTTTTGTTATAGTAAGTCTGTCTACATTATATTTTATTAACTTCTGTGGCTTTCTTTGTTCTTTATTATTATTATTATTATTATTATTATTATTATTATTATTATTATTATTATCTGTGCCTCTTTACCGCATTGTATATTTCTCTTTATTTCCCATGGCATGTAGTATATTACTGTGTTATACTTTGTTACTGTAAATATGATTATTGACGTGTCCCATATCACTGTATGATCAGTTTGACGAAATAAAATACAATACAATATTCTGAAAACAAAAAAATATGTGTTTCTTTGCTTTGAAAGGAGATCACAGATACCGGTTTTCACATCTGGAACATGTTCAGGTTTTTATATATAAGTGTCCACATAAAATAATTCAAATTCTTTTCAGGCCCCCCACAGCAAAAGTGCGTGTTTCTTTATTTTTAAGAAAGATTCCAGATACCAATTATCACAACTGTAACATCTTCAGTTTTGAGAAATATGTAACTTCATAAAAATATCAGCTTCTTTTTCACCCCCCCACCAAGTTGATCCCCCCTAAATGCAGTTTCTTGATTTATAAGAGATTCCAAATACCAATTTTCACGTCTGTAATCTTCAGTTTTTGTGATATAAGTATCCCATAAAAAGAATTCAATTTTTTCAATTCCTTTCATCCTCCCCCTAAGTAATTTTCCAAAAACTAAACATATGTGTTCCTTTATTTATGAAGGAGCTTCAAAATACCAATTATCAAGGCTATATCTATTACGATCTCCGTATATACTCTACGTTTCCCTACCTTGCCTGGCGCTGCTTGCTTCTACTCCACGCTCGCCGCATGATGTACATTGCTCATCTACTGTCAACTCGACTGATTAAGTCAGCTGTGCTACACTTTGCCGTGCTTGTGTACTGTGCACCACGTGACTTTGTTCTTTCTAGAACTCGCTAGTGTGTATAGCCTTTGCTTCGTTTCTGGAAAGTTCCTTTCCTCTTTATATTGCTTTCTCCGCCCATCCATCCTTGAGTCGGGCTTACGTGGCGGAGTGGTGGATTACACACGCTAACAACTGTGCTGTGTTATTATGTCAACTTCAGCTGGACATTATCTGCTGCAACTCGGTGAGCAAGGCTTATAACGCATTTGTTTACATTTGGACTTTACCTTCATTCTGGCATTTGCCTGTTATAATTACTTTACTCAGTCGAGTGGCAATGCTTCACTTTAAAAACTTTCACATAGACTTTTTCTACTTATGAACTGCGCTTCAAAATACCAATTATCAAGGCTATATCATTTTCAGTTTTTGAGATATATGTATCATCATAAAAGGGATTCAGCTCCTTTATCACCCCCGGTTATTTCCCCCCGAAAATGCGCGTTTCTTTATTTTTAAAGAAGATTCCAAACACAGATTTTCAATGTTCATGTCTCTAACATCCTTGTCCTTTTCTAAAAAAAATATAAGGGACCTCATACAAATAATTCAACTAATTTTTTCAGTTCTTTCACCCCCACTTACGTGGAGTTTTCGAAACAAAAGAATATGTGTTTCTTTATTTTTAAAGGAGATTCCAAATGCCACTTTTCACCTGTGCAACATTTTTAGTTTTTGGAATGTACAAAAAGAAAATACATGTTCTTTTATTTTGAAATGTCTTTACAAATATCAAGATTAAAATGGTTCAACTCATGTAAACCGGGCGAGTTGGCCGTGCGGTCAGGGGCACGCGGCTGTGAGCTTGCATCCGGGAGATAGTGGGCTCGAATCCCACTGTCGGCAGACCTGAAGATGGTTTTCCGTTTTTCCATTTTCACACCAGGCAAATGCTGGGGCTGTACAATAATTAAGGCCACGGCCACTTCATTCTCACTCCCAGATCTTTCATATCCCATTGTCGCCACAAGACCTATCTGTATCAGTGCGACGTATTTTTTAACACATCAATACATTTCATAGTATATCACTTATATGATAGCTTTTCTCGCACATTGTCATCAGAGATAACTCTTAAGTGTCCTGTTCTCTCCTTATCGTACAATTAACAACAATATAGCACTGGAATTAACACATACAAATAATTTTAAATGAATCTACCGTATTCTTTTTAAAATACATCAATACGTTTTATGAAATATCACTTATATGAGAACTTTTCTCGCACATTGTCGTCATAGATAAATGTTCATATCCCGTTCTCTCCTTCTCATACAATACACTACAATATAGCACTTTTTTGATGTACTGGGAGTTCAATGCACCAATACGACACTTGGTTCACACGCAAATTCACAGATGTTAGTTTAGTTTTTATGCCAGTTTCTGATAAAAATAACGATCATCTTAGTAACATTTCAGCAAATCTCACGTGATTGCCTCTGGTAACTTTGCTGACTCCTATCTCTATTGAAATGTCTGCTAATTCTCTGCTGATCATCATTACTACCTCCCCTCTGATACATGTCTGACATTTTCTCCCTCTTTTTACTGCTACATTTTTACTAAACATAATGCGTTCTCTCTCACGCCCGTGTACATTCGCATCCCAAAACTTGTCAATGAACTTCTCTTTAAATTCTCCTAAATTAGGCATATTATTCCAGTACATTCGAACCGATATTTTACTTTTACCAATAACAACATTCAACAAGATCTCCAGCACGTATTCCAATTCAATAATATTATTCCTCAACTTACTTGCAAATCTTTTCTCAACTAGTTTTACAAATTCCATAGGATTGAACTGTTTTCCAGAAAACATAGGTAAGTCTTGATCCCTACAATACAAACCACTCGCTACTACCACCTCTCCCGCCGTCTGACCTCTAAATCCTTGCCATTGCAAAGTCTGGCAATTCAAAAATTCTTCCTCCGACACTTTCTCAGCGCTCTCCTTCACTACTCTCAATTCTTCCTGTAATTCTTCCTCTCTCTCTCTCTCTCTCTCTCTCTGTCGCCTCCTGTGATAGCGTTTCCTGTTTGTTCCTTAGTTCACTGACCTCCCAAGTTTGCTTTCAATCTGCTCAATTCTACTAACCTGTTCCCTCATCCCTTGCCCAACTGCATTGTAAATCTTGCCCAATATTTTCTCGACCACTTCATGAATTTTTCCCGATTACTAGAAATCTTATTACATAATTGTACGATATTGTTACAGTCCTCTGAATCTTTTTGCTTGACTTTCTCGGTTTGAGTATGAAGATCGCTCCGACTCAACTTCATTTCATCTCCAATTTCAACACATTCTTTCTTGGACTTACTTTCTAACTTAGATGTTTGATCAGTTATCTCCAACATCGTAGTATCTATTTTACTAATGATCGCATTAACATTTTCGTTATTCCTACTAATTATTTGTTCCACGTTGCTAATTATATGTGTATTACTTTTTATTCCTACTAATTAATTCTTCCATCTGTTTATTCCTATTTTCGATACTACTACTAATTGTTTGTTCCATTACTTGTTTGTTAAAATTTTCGTTTCTATTCATTTCTTCCATCTGTTTTTACTATCTTCGATAAGCTCGATCACTCTGGCCATGAACATATTAACAAAATCTTGATTCATTCTCCCCCTGACTTCCTTTTGAGTTTCAGTGTGCTACTCAATTTCTGCACTTTCCTGAATTACCTCAGAACCTCCCATCGTGTTCACCTGTTCTCTATTCTGAACCTCACCTTGGATGTTCATAGAAGCAATAACCTCCCTGCCACATGACTTGTTATTGTCTTCCTTGTCCATCTTTGGTTCACTAGTAATAGTACGTGATATCAAATTAATTTCCCTCTTCAAATCCCTTGACATATCCCCAAAATACAGATATGTAACACAAAATTACACTCCTCACATTTACCAGTTATAATTCCGTTGGCTTAGATTTGCATACTCTTCTGAAAATCAGCCCATGTTATGTTTTTATTTGGAGCAAGTTCTGCGTTATTCGAGCCCCACGTTGGGCACTACATTGTACTACTACTCACTTATTAAATATTTATAAATCTGAATCCAAATGAAATACCATATTAAAATGCTCATGATATAAAATACTCAACGTCGAACTATGTACTGACACTTAGTTCTTACCTGATTTATTACACATACAATTGCTGATGGGCGCCAGCTACAACTCAATGCAGTAATAATAGAATGAGAGTCTTGAATATCTCTAGGATGTAGGGTAATAAGCTTACTCTTGACAACATACCATAAAGGTTCTGGAAAAAGGAGATTGGCGTTCGGTTTCCTCATTAAATATGAGGTTATCTAATTCTACCATTCAAATAAAACGATTTGATATTGAACAAACTATAATCTTTAAATTTTGACTTTAAATAGCAAGATTTGCTGCGATAATTTACAATATAATATAAAACTCTGACTTTACAGCTGAAAGAAACTAGGAATTAAATTTGAAATGCTGTTGACCGTAAACTTAAAAGTTGTATAAGAAATTTATCCCTCACTGGTTCACGTAACATTACCTTCAACACTTTGAGTGTTATTACGACGTATTCCTATGAATTGGTATTCTGTAGGTATCTCAAGCCTAATTTGATGATGTATCCTTTTTGTTTCACTGACGAGGTATAGCATAGCTTGAAATTAGATTCACACTTCACAATCAACTTAAAAAGTAATTCGCAGATAACTGTTAGTCTGAATTGCGATGACTCAATATTCAGCTGTCACAATACCGACACAAAAACTCGACCGATCAGATACACGAAAAACACTCCGAACACTTAATCCATATGGAGACTGACGACTGTTTCTGCCTCTCCATCTCCTTTACTTCTTCAACTGATCTCTCCTTCCAAATGAACTGACCGACTGAGGTCTCACCTTCCAAATGACTGCCCATCTGTGGCCTCACTCTCCATATGACTGACTCTATAAGATACGGCCAGCTTATATAGCCATTAGCTGTCCCACCTATGTAATCTCCATAAATAACAATATTGTCACTCCCACCCGGCTACAAATGTTACATACTATGTTGAAATTTCCTGGGGCACACTAGGTGTTTCCTAAATATGATCTCATCACTAAATGCATACAATGACAGAGCGATGACTTGACAGTTATGGTAGCAGCACGTTCTTTTTTTGTTCTCCTTTTCAACATTATTTATTATAAAGCTGGATTGTTGTTTATAGTCGCCTAATTTCCTAAAGTCTAAACAAATTATTTCTCGTTTGTCCTGAGAGAAGTGTTTGTTACAATCATGAACACAAGTTTGTTTGCATGTGTCTAACTTGGGCTTCTCTGCGGGCTTTTCGATACCTATCCTATTTTTATATTCTATACCAAGTCTCCGTTTCCTTTGATTCTCCTCCCTTTCACTTACAAAATGTTTTCTAATTCCAAAATTAATTGCCTCATCATTTGGGTTGTTGTTGCTCCTACAACCACCGACACCACTTTCACTCTGCTGTGTTTGTGTATCGTATTGTTGTGCTTTTTCCAATTCTTCTCAGACATATTCTGATTTTAACACATGTTGATTGTTTCCTTGTACTCCATCATGAGATTTATGGTTTGTTTTGTCATGGTCTGTCTGAATTTCACATTGGCTTGTTTGTGTTATGGCATGTACATGTTCTGCTACAACATATTTTACTTCTGGGTTTTTATCGCTGGGAGGAATAAATCACATAGCGTTGTCGTATAAACTCACGTTTATCTACCGTGGTCACTTTGGGGGGCACACTGTCATTTACCGCATTGTTGCAGTCTATGAATTCTACTACTTCCTCCTTCAAAAAACTCTGAGTCCAAAATACTGTCCAATGGATTTATAACATGAATATTCTCAGAATTTGTCGAGATTCCTGAAACACATTCTAAACACATGTTCGAAACGGTCACTGTATCAGATGTTACATCATTAACAGCATGTGTTGCTGTACAGTCTTTAAGCATGTATCCTGAAGGTTCTTTACTAAGCCGGACTTCTGAAAGACCACTCTCGGCAGATAGTGCCAAAGCAATTTCAACAAGTTTCCTTGATCTTGGAAATGTTGTTCTGAAATAGATATGTTAGAGAATCAATAACTTAATAAGGTTGCTGTAATAAAAAATTCTTGCCCTATTTTATGGAAATTTTAGTCTGTCTGAACTATTGCTGTTATCATTATTGGACAAACATGCCGATGTTGAATCACAGTAACTTTTTATTAATAGCATTATTCTAAGCAACTAGTTAAAAATGTTATAATTAGGCTTATTAAAAATTTAATTAAAATTCTCATGTGTTGTTACACCGCTTTGTCTTTTCTTTCTAATTCTCAGAATAGCAGTATTCTATGTTCTAAATTCATAACACCATCCTGATGTTTCTCTTTAAAGTACGGGAGGCTGATTCATTACAAACATTGAGTTTGGAGGCTTAATTAAGGTCTACGTTTTCCCTAGAAACTGGCCGACTAAAAACTGTACTACTACTACTACTACTATTACTACTACTACTACTACTACTTTCTGACTGTACACTGGTGTAAGGAACCTGTTCTGAGACATTTTAATGGAAGTAAACTGTGACTGTTCCTTGATTACTCTGAGACATTGAATCATATAGGAGCCGAATAGCCTTAAATCTGGCAATGTTTTGATAATGCAGTGCGTGCCTTGCTTCAATTATTTTCTCCCTTCTTCCCGATTCCCCTGGGCTAGTGCTTGGATGACGTCCTGCCATGGAAACTGTAGTATTTTTGTGTTACGCTAGGTCTTATATTATATCCATAATGAGGACCTGTGAGAACTGGAATTTTGACCCTCCATAAGGAATTTTAACTATGCTTTGAAATATCCTTTGAAGATATCATAGATGGCAATGTATGTACTGCGTGATGT
Source organism: Anabrus simplex (assembly GCF_040414725.1). NCBI lineage: Eukaryota > Metazoa > Arthropoda > Insecta > Orthoptera > Tettigoniidae > Anabrus > Anabrus simplex. The sequence continues at coordinate 240,856,814 of NC_090268.1, forward strand.
GACATCTGTTAAGAAGTGAAGCTTGGTACCTGAAGAACTGGTATCGTACCGTGACGTGTTATGCTTTAAAGCCAATTTGAACTAATTTTCTAGAGACCAAACGTATAATAGCGAATCTTTTGAAATGGTCAGATAACTACGAACCTGATGTGAGTTCTTTACATTTTAATAATATGGTCGTAATGTGCATGACCTGTTTACTAGGCGTATCGCCTGCTGAAACTGTCGAGTGTAGTGCACTTTTGAAATAAGCCATTTAGCCATTTAGAAAGAAGCAAACTCTTAAGATATTGTTATTGTCTAAACTTGTATTCTGGTGATATTGATATTATTATTATTGTAGTTATTGAAATGGCGTATGGCTTTTCGTGCCGGGAGTGTCCGAGGACAAGTTCGGCTCGCCAGATGCAGGTCTTTTGATTTGACTCCCGTAGGCGACCTGCGCCCCCGTGCCAGAGAAATTAACCAATTAAGGTTAAAATCCCGACCCTGCCGGGAATCGAACCCAGGACCCCTGTGGCCAAAGGCCAGCACGATAACCATTTGGCCATGGAGACGGACATTGTTGTTATTATTTTCCTTAAAGACTTTGCCATATTGACTATCGAAGGTAATGAACGTTAAGTGGAGCAAACTCTGATTTACACTATGGTTGTTAATCACAGAGGTTGTTGTTTGCTGATGGCCTTGCTCTATTATCCAACAATATTAAGAAACTCGACATCAAATTAAATTTCTACAGGAAGTAGTACAAAAAATAGGTCTTACAATATCTTTTGAAAAACTGATATCATGTTTACACGTCCCCCACTGGTAAATGAGACAACAGTTGATGGCCTAGAAATCAAAATTGTTGATAAATGTAAGTATTTAAAAGAATTCATAACTTTAATGTTATAATGGCATAACAAAAGTAAATAAATTAAACAAAGCAAATTATATTACTGAGACTACATTAAATAAAAAAGCTTATCGATAGCAGCAAAATTACGACATTATAAAACATTTTTTTTTGTTAGGGGCTTTACGTCGCACCGACACAGATAGGTCTTATGGCGACGATGGGATAGGAAAGGCCTAGGAGTTGGAAGGAAGCAGCCGTGGCCTTAATTAAGGTACAGCCTCAGCATTTGCCTGGTGTGAAAATGGGAAACCACGGAAAACCATTTTCAGGGCTGCCGATAGTGGGATTCGAACCTACTATCTCCCGGATGCAAGCTCACAGCCGCGCGCCTCTACACGCACGGCCAACTCGCCCGGTACATTATAAAACAGTCACACAGCCAGAAATAACTTATGCTAGTGAAAACATTTTTAAGACTACTAATACAGCTGAAACAGACAAAATACTTAAGATGAAAGAATACAAATTAGAACATGCATAAATAAACAGTAACAAGTTAACGGGCAATGGAGAATAGCCTCAAATAAAACAGTTTGTAAGGAAATTGAACCAGTATTGAGCACGATTAAGAAAAAATGCTGGATATCTTATCAGAACATGACACCAGAATTAGCAGAACAGTAACTGAAAAATTATGGAATTGCAAGACAAAGATCAAATGGGTCACAGAAATTGATGAGGATATAAAAATCTAAAAATAACAATAGACAATCTCAAAAACAAAATAGAAATATTAAGATACTTCAAGACACACCCACCAGTAATTTTACTTTTTAGGTGTTTATTATTTTTAATTCTTCACTGGGGTCTACAAGAATAAGCCTTTAGATATTTAATGGTTTGCAAAGGGTGATACCAGACTATGACATCAATATTTTCTTAAATGTCCTTTTGTTAAGGTAAAGTTTATGTTATATGAGTTATAAGTTATGTGAAAAATGCTGTATCTAAAGGATGTGCTACCTATTTAAGAGGTGCTGTAATGTTAAGCTTTGGTAATCTGTAATTTTTCTACAAGTTTCTTTAGTTTTAACTCCAGAGTTTTTAAATATTAATTTATGTAGATCTAGTATATTTCTGGTTTATTGCAAATTTTATTTTATTTATTCACTTTATTTATCTCTTGAAATTGTATGTTATTTGAGAGCTATTCATTTGAGGGGTTATTGTATCGGGTGTGAGTGTACGATTAGGTCTCATTCCTCTTCGTTTTCATTTGGCTAGGCTCCTGTGTAATGTATTCCTTGTGCTGGGATGATCCTTTGGTACATCTGGACACCAGGTGAGTGCTTTCAATTTTGTTTATGTTGGGTCTTTGGTGTGTAATGTATTCTCTTTCTGTCTTTTTTGTAGTAGTGCTTTGCTCCCTCGTTTTATTTTCACTCTGTGTTTGTGACCAGGGTGTGCGAATTCATGTGTTATATGGGGGTAAATTTTCCTTCCATGCTCCATTTACTTGCAACCTAATGAACGTTAAACACTTGGGTCAGGAGATTTAAATCCAGTTTCTGAGTAAAGTCGGTAACCTTTCAAATACAAGACAAACCATAATGTTTTCTTCCTTTTATATTCCCCATTTTCAGAAACTTGTGATGGAAAATTGCTTGAGTTAAACAAAATATTATGAACATAAAAACTAGATCATTATATTGCAACCATCTTTAGGGACCAAAGGCAACAGGAAGGCAGGGAACACAAAGTAGGGAGTGAGCAACGATTGCTCAGTCGGGGTGGAGGGTAGGAGAGAAACTGAAAATGGGACTCTGTCACACTTAAAGGAGGAGTGAATTCTTTCATATATTTAAAAAGGAATTATTTTAACTACAGTATACCTCACAAGTTTATGCAAGTAAAAATCTATAAAATAATGTGCATTTTTAAATTAGAAACCTGAGATATTATAAAGGTGAAACAGAAATTGATAACAAATATCTAGTCTGAAAATACACTTGCACATTGTTAAAGAATATATTAACAATATTCAAATACCAGTGCCTAAGGTATCTTCAGTGAGCATAGATTCCATGCATAGTGAAATGGCATGGTCATTGTAAGATCAATATTGAGACAATATAGGCCAAGTGGAGGGCGGCTGGCACACTACAGGGTTTCTTCACCACTTTCTGTGTACCTATCTTAGTTTACATCATTACACTACATTAATGCCAATAATATGCTAACATATAATAATATTCTAAATTAATAATACTAATAATTAAACAAGAAATATTAATGTATTGTGTAGAGCCTCCGTGGCTCAGACGGCAGCGCGTCGGCCTCTCACCGCTGGATACCGTGGTTCAAATCCCGGTCACTCCATGTGAGATTTGTGCTGGACAAAGCGGAGGCGGGACAGGTTTTTCTCCGGGTACTCCGGTTTTCCCTGTCATCTTTCATTCCAGCAACACTCTCCATTCTCATTTCATAGCATTTATCAGTCATTAATAAATCACTTTGGGAGTGGCGACCCCATCGTACTAATAGCCCATATCTGCTTCATTCATCACATCCCTGACCTGGTCAATGACTGGAAAACAGGTTGTAGGTTTTCATTTCATTAATGTATTGTAAAGTGTTACATATAGAAATAAATTATAAAATAAGTAATAAAATAACTTACACTTAGTATATACATTACTACAGAAATGTGGAGGAATATAAAGTCATCTACAAATTTAATAATAAAAATAATAATGTTATTTGCTTTACGTCCCACTAACTACTGTTACTGTCTTCGGAGACGCCATTTAAAAATTTATAAGTGGATAAAACGTTTTTTATGATTTTTTAAAGCTTTGAATGGTGAGCTGAAGTCGAGTGAGTCATTTTTATGAACTGTTCTGTTGTAGATACAGGACAGTCTGTGAATAGGAAAATTTGCATTACCAGATGAAATATAAGTTTCTTCTGCTGTTTACCCTAGGAACATGAGATTTTAAAAGTACCAGGAATTCAACCGGGAACGTGGTAATTAATGATAAACAAGAAATTGCTAATGAATTCAATAATTATTTTACATCCTTAGCCGATAATCTTGCATCTCAGATAACCACACATGATTTCACAGATCTGAATAGCAACCGCCAGCTTGAATCCCTTTTTTATATCCAACAGATAACATGGAAGTCAAATGTATAATTAAGAATTTAAAAAGTAAAAAAAGTTGTGGAGTACATGGGAATACAGCTACTATGGTCAAAAGGTATGATGACCAGCTAATAACTAAGCTTGTTACATTAATTAATGAATCCATGGCAACTGGGGTCGTACCGCAGGCTCTAAAAGTTGCTAGTCACCCCAATTTTCTAAGGAGGGAACACTAGTAACTTCGGGGAACCATAGACCAATATTCATACTACCCATCATTTCAAAATATTAGAAAGCATAATAAAGGTAAGACTAATAGCTTTTCTTTAAGAAAACAGATTCCAGTATGATTTCAGGGAGAATTCCAGGACAGAACTCGCAGTTAATGATCTTGTGTCGATGCTTCAGGAAAGCGTTGACAGTAACCAGATGGCGGCTGATTTGTTTATTGATCTCGCTAAAGCTTTCGACACGGTAAATCACGAAATTCTCTTATCTAAATTAGAAGATGCTGAATTTCGTGGTGTTGCATTAGAGTGGTTCCGCAGATACCTTAGTGGAAGAAAGCAATTTTTCCGTCAAAGGTTATCAAAGCACGGACAAAGAGGTGAATTGTGGTGATACACAAGGATCTATATTGGGCCCTACATTGTTTCTGTTATACATAAATGATATACATATTCTAAATTTAAAAGGTAAAATTATGCTTTACGCTGATGATACAAACGTATTCTATACTGGTGACAAACTGGACTCGGTAATCAATAATATGCAAGAATACATAATCGCAATAACCAAGTGGCTCAGTATGAATAAATTAACTATGAACGTCAATAAAACTAAATATATGGCAATAACTAAGCCGAGTATGAATAACATTAATCATTAAAGGAATATGTAAATAACACAGAAATAGGTGAAGTCGATCACTTTAAATATTTGGGTTTAATAATAGATAAATATTTAAGCTGGGTATAGCATGTTGATTACACTCCAAAAAAGATAGCTCCAGTATCTGAGCTATTGGGAAGATTAAGACATATAGTCCGTAGAGAAGTTCTACTCACAGTATATTACTCACTCATCCACAGTCCATTACAGTACCTAAATATAATTTGGTCTCAAGACAGAAAGACAGTATTTTATGAACTAATGGTAATACAAAATAGAGCAATCAAAAATAGCTATAATCTTCTTTTTGACACACCCACTCGAGTTCTATACGCTAATAGTAAAATTATGCCCTTATCTATGCGCACTGCTTTCAGATCATCAATATTAATTCACAACATTAAACTAAGCAATGTCCTGCATAATAGTAACTACACTCTGAATTCAGACATTCATAATTATAACATACGACAAACAAGTGACATAGCTCTCTTTCAAATACACTCATATAAGTATGGCAACTATAGTTATAAGTTCTCAGCCATTCAACCATATAATCATCTTCCAAGAGATTCAAAATCAGTTTCCAATCTGTCATCTTTCAAAATAAAATTAAAGAAAGTGATATGGAATCAGTACCTAAGTAAGTAGATGACTTTTTGGATAAGACTTTGTGTAATGGTAGCATAAAGGAAATATTGGACTATTTAGAGTAACATTCATTATAAAATGTATGTATTTATATACAGACAATTTATATGTATTGTATTAATTTTAGATGCTAAACAAATTTTACTGTACAATTCCTGTATATGAGCCTTTGGATCGTTGGAATTAATAAAGTAAACAAACAAATAAATAAAACAATTCCACCATTTATAGTTTTTTATAGAAATATATAGCGTCATTCTCCCTTTACAATGCTAGGCTTAAAAGTTTTAAATTTAGAAGGCATTTGTTGTGTATGGAGTCATTAATGGGTATATTCCTATTTTTTCTTTTTTAAAATTCTGTAACACACTGAGAAATCTTTGTGGTAGATTTTCAATTTGTGTAATGTGCATTTTTACATCTGGCACTTCCTACAATGCATGAACACTATGAGGGTATTGTACAAGAAAATACATGCGTTTGCCTCCTTAAATGATTTTATTTTCTAGGAAAGAAACCCAGAATTTTGAATGCTCCATTTATCATTTTATGTAGATAAGGAGTGAAAGTCTTTTTAAAATTAGATTTATGTTGCACTGACACAGATAGGTTTTACAGTAACAATGGGATAAGAAAGGACTTGATGATGATGATGATGATGATGATGATGATGATGCATGTTGTTTAAAGGGGCCTAACATCCAGGTCATTGGCCCCTAATGGTACGAAATGTAATGACAATTTAAAAGTCCAAAATCCTCCACTGACCTGAATTCAAAACATGAGGGCGAAGAATGAATAGATGGATATGAATTTTAAATAATCAATGCCCCCACATTCCCAGAAATTAGCATTAAACAATAGTATTACTGACTAAGGGACTGCTTCTAAAGCACAATACCGAATCGATGATGCTTGTAATCTACGGGGTCCAAAATCCAGGTCATCAGCCCCTCATAATGGTACTTATCGCTAAGAAAGTAGAACCATGGTATTTTTCATGTTGCGTTACTAATTAAAATTAGCGTAGACTCGCGGTTTTCCACACATTATGGTACTACTCACAGGTAATGTAATGCGCACATATAACACAGATCTATGGCGTTTCTCACATTGTGGCACCATTTACAGGCAACGCAAACCTATGGTATTCCTCACATAAGTGTATTAACCACATTGACTCGTACTATCACGTGGTGTTTCTCACATAGTGGGTACTAATCATAGGCAAGGCAGGCCCATGGAGTCGCTCATATAGTGGTACTAATCAAATGTACTGCAAAATCCAGCCAGAAGCACACATTGTCACTACTAATCACAAACCTATTGTGTACCTAACATAGTGGTACTGCGCGCAAGTAAAAGCGACCCATGGTGTTCCCTGCGTGATGGTACCAATTACAAGTAGTCTCAGGGTCCTAATTTGATAATCCCTTGGTCGCCCCTTTTAGTTGCCTCTTACGACAGGCAGGGGATACTGTGGGTGTATTTTTTGTCTGCGTCCCCACCCACAGGGGTGGAAAGAACTTGTAGAGGGAAGGAAGTGTCTGTGGCCTTAATTAAGGTACAATACAGCATTTGGTTGGTGTGAAAATGGGATACTATAAAACCATCTTCAGAGCTCCTGACAGGATGGTTCGAACCCACCATCTCCAGAATGTTAGCTGACAGATATGTGCTCTAAACTCCATAACGATTCGTTTAGTAGAATGAAAGTTATTTATCTGTCATATAATATACCAAGATCCTTCACGTCATTTACCTTTCATAGATCATATATCCCTTCTTACAAAATTGTACAAAATCATGTTATTCGTAGTCTATAATCATAGATCCCTATTATGTGAGTGAGGCAAATATGGCTTATTCTTCATGTGAAGGACATTTAATCACATTTAGAGATATAATTTATTTTCAGCAGACCACTGTAACACATTGTTTAAACTGAGTTGAAAGAGGTCACAATCATTACTTGAAGAAATAGATTTGAATATGTTTAAGTCATCAGCATATAATAAATGGGTGGAATATACTATCCTCTCAGGGAAATCATTGATAAATTTCAAAACTTTAAAGGTCCGAGATGCTAACCTTGAGGAACTCCAAAATAAACATCATATTTTCTTGATGAGTTTCCTTCATATGGTACATATCGCTTTCTGTCTTTGACATAAGAGCTAAATAAACAGAGAAATACATGTGTGAACCCTAAAGCATTCAGTTTTCGAAGAAATACTGTGATTAATTTTATCGAATGCCTTTTCAAAATCAGTAAATATATAATGCCACTTAGAGATGTTAATTGTGCTACAGCAGCAACAATTTCAACGGGGTCAAGAGCGAACAAAATGATAGTGCCAGTGAATTGTCGAGGCTCGCGATAAAGAAGCTCCTAGAAGAAGCTGGAAACTGATTGAAATGGACCAGGCGCCCAGAATGATCTCAAATTAGAAACTTCTGGAATCTTCTATAGGCTTTTATAAAGCATGTAACTGTCACATGTCAATCAGTCTAGAATAAATTCTCGAGTGAGTCAGCCTTGAGTATGTCAACTGCAAGTGAAAGTAAGTAGACAGTCACAAGTCTGTGATGAGTCAGTCATTGGAAGTGTGTCCGTCAGGTGGCTGTGCGAACTTGATGTGGCTGGCTAAATGTGGACTGCTCTGGAACAACACTGCACTGTGAGAAGCTATGTTGGTGACCAGAAGTTCAACATACTAGTGTACAGGGTGTTTGTTCGAGTGAGTGTGTGTTTTGATCATGAGTAAAGACTGTGTCAAGTGGAAAAGTCAAATATAAATTAAACTTGTCATTAACTGTAAATAGTAGTTTAATAAATTTAGTGGATAGTAACACACTCTACTTATATGCATAGCAATTTTAATTTTAAGAACAACAATAAAATGCTTCAATATGTGTATCTAGATAATCTGCTCTGTTTGCATTTTGCATGAAATCTATCGTTCACTGAAATGATATCATAGAGCACTGCGCTGATACAGAGTTGACTAGATAATAGTGACTGGAGAAAATGAATTGGGAATCAGTTTGGTAATATATGAGGAAGATGTGCTAAGGAAAATATGAATATATCTAAGAATGTTCTACCTACCTTCAAAATGATTTTTAAACTCTTTTACTTGGCCTCCTTGCGCCTCTCGATGTGTTTGTTTTAGCCTTTCCATTTTCAATTTAATTAGCTTTACAGTCTCATTTTCTCTTGTTTGTTGTTCTTTAATTCGCCTTAATCGAAGTTCTTCTATCAATTCAGCACCCCTAAAAAATGATTACTCTTAATAAAGATACAATAATTTTAAATTTAAATATCAAACACATTCCAAGAAAACCGTGATCTAATATGAGAGTATGTGTTAGGCGTAATAATGGATTTAGAAGTACAAAAGTACTGGCAAAAATTAATAATCCTCCATACAGGGAAATATTACATTTCTTTCATGTTTACATAATTAATACAGTATCAGCAAATGTCATAGAAACAAGTGATAACATTCAGTAACCTTTAATAAATCGTATATACAACAAATTCTCAATGCAGTATGATGTGCCAGGTACAACATTGGGATTTATTCTGACAAGGTAGGTGCCTGAGTAGGAAAAGCTCTCTTCTTCTTCTTCTTCTTCTTGTTCTTCTTGTTCTTCTTAATGTGACATCTTCAAGTGAAGGCTGGCGATAAGCATGGAATTTGGATGCAGTGAATCAATCAATCAATCAATCAATCAATCAATCAATCAATCAATCAATCAATCAATCAATCAATCAATCAATCAATCAATCAATCAATCAATCAATCAATCAATCAATCAATCAATCAATCAATCAATCAATCAATCAATCAATCAATATTGATCTGCATTTAGGGCAGTCGCCCAGGTGGCAGATTCTCTATCGGTTGTTTTCCTAGCATTTTCTTAAATGACTTCAATGACATTGGAAATTTATTGAACATCTCCCTTGGTAAGTTATTCCAATCCTTAACTCCCCTTCCTATAAATGAAAATTTGCCCCCGTTTGTCCTCTTGTATTCCAACTTTATTTTCATATTGTGATCTTTCCTACTTTTAAAGATGGCACTCAAAATTATTCGTCTACTAATGTCATTCCAAGCCATTTCTCCGCTGACAGCTCGGAACATACCACTCAGTCGAGCAGCGCGTCTCCTTTCTCCCAGTTCTTCTCAGCCCAAACTTTTCAATATTTTTGTAACGCTACTCTTTTTTCGGAAATCGCCCAGAACAAATCGAGCTGCTTTTCTTTGGATTTTTCCAGTTCTTGAATCAGGTATTCCAGGTGAGGGTCCCATACGATGGAACCATATTCTAGTTAGGGTATTACCAGAAACTTATAAGCCCTCTCCTTTACATCCTTACTACAACCCCTAAACACCCTCATAACCATGTGCAGAGATCTGTTTCCCTTATTTACAATCCCATTTAGGTGATTACCCCAGTGAAGATCTTTCCTTATATTAACACCCAGATACTTACAATGATCCCCAAAAGGAACTTTCACCCCATCAACGCAGTAATTAAAACTCAGAGGGCTTTTCCTATTGGTGAAACTCACAACCTGACTTTTGAACCCGTTTATCATCATGCCGCTGCCTACTGTCCATCTCACAACATTATGGAGGTAATTTTGCAGTTGTTCACAATCTTATAACTTATTTATTACTCTGTATAGAATAACATCATCCGCAAAAAGCCTTACCTCTGATTCCACTTGTTTACTCATATCATCTATATATATAAAGTAACTTGTCCTGACTGACTGACTGACTGACTGACTGACTGACTGACTGATTCATCATCGCCGAGCCAAAACTACTGGACATAAAGAAATGAAATTTTGGGCATATATTCATATTAAGATGTACGTGCTCGCTAAGAGAGGATTTTTGGATATTCCTTCGCTAAGGGGGTGAAAAGGGGGGTGAAATTTTAAAATGAGTGTATCTATATCTCAAAACTTTAAAAGTTTACAGATGTAAAAATTGGTATTAAGAATCTTCTTTAAAAATAAGGAAACACGTATTTTTTTGTTTTCAGATAATCCCAATAGGAGGGGTGAAAAAGGGTGAAAATGGGGAAAAAAGGTTGAATGCCTTTAATCAGGATACCGGTACTTATATCTCAGAAACTGAAGATATTACAGACCTGAAAATTGATACTCTTGATCTCTTTTAACACGTTGAGTGCCAGACCGATTTTCATAGGCTTGCCGTCCAGTGCCGTGAGCTAATAACATCGAGTTACTCCCTGGTGCCATAACGTTCACAGGCTTAACCAAGCAGATGATCGCTGATATGAGGATGTATTTATGATATATTAGGTTAACTTATTATGTATATTAGGTAAAATATTGCGACCCCATATGGGGTCGTATTGGTCATTACGAACTGCACACGTACACGCGCCCCCATATGGGGTCGTACTTATACAGTAGTTACTGTCCCGATGCTCGGTTATACTTACATTTTCCTTTGCGGAAACGCGTTATATGCTGTTGATTATGATAGACATGTTATCTTGTTCATACTGGAGCCGTTAAAAAGTACGATCTCTGATTTAAGGCCAGGAAATGTTTGTAAATGACGATCTTCCGATTTTAGGTTAGGAAATTTTCGTATAGAATATAGTTATATAAAGTAGTGAAAATCATGTGAATTTGGTAAATTAGGATGTAACAGAATAATATTATAAGAAGAATTAGTAGTTACGGAATATTGAATAAGTATACAATTATTTTTTATTTTTTTTGTATAACTTTCAATTTGAGTAAGAGAACCTGGCAGCGCTGGTTGTACACATGGGAAACCAGTGACTATATCGTTGAAGACGGTCATAATTGTTGCAACAGCTGGCTTGGAAACCTGGAATACAGTGGGGAAGTGTGCTGAAGACTGTAATTCATGAATGTGGTTGAACGTGCGAGATCGATATTTGCTGTATACTGGGTTCAAAATCGCTGTAACTATATACTTCGTCTACATCATCATTGTCCGACTTGTTCGATATATCGTCCAGACGGTCTGCACTAAGTCTTTTACTGCTCGATTTACTCGTGACGACTTCAAAAAGAAAAGGAAACTCACAGCACTGTACACTTACATAAACAACCCGTGCGTGAGATAGACAATGACTTTGTCACCCTACAAAGCACTCTTGACGTACCCATATGGGGTCGGGCCAAAACAGGAATTGAGAAATGGAAGGTGGACTATGCACGTACTTTAAATAGACGACCAGCAGATGGCAGGAAGAGACTTTATACATCTTCGAAACACATACTTACTGCGCACCCAAATGGGTTCGCACAGTTCTCGATTTAGAACGAACGTACGACCCCATATGGGGACGTAAAGTTCAAAAACTTGGCTACTCTCACGTACCCATATGGGGTCGTATGGCACTAAACGTGTTAAAAATAAAGAAACACGTATTTTTTTGTTTTTGTAAAATCCAATTAATGAGAGGGTGAAAGGGGGGTGAAATTTTAAAATGAGTGAATCTATATCTCCAAACTTTTAAAGTTTGCAGATGTAAAAATTGGTATTTAGAATCGTCATTAAATATAAAGAAACGTGTATTTTTTGTTTTCGGAAAATCGCAATAGGAGGAGTGAGAAGGGGTGAAAAAGGGGTTGAATGCCATTAATGAGACTACTTATATCTCAGAAACTGAAGATATTACAGAACTGAAAATTGGTGTTTGGGATCTCATTTAAAAATTAAATACAATTTTTTTTGTTTCTGGAAAATCCAATTAAGTGGGAGTGAAAAGGGGGTAATACTTTAAAATGAATGTATCTATATCTCAAAACTTTTAAAGGTTATAGATGTGAAAATTGGTATTTAGAATCCCCTTTAAAAATAAAGAAACAAGTATTCTTTTGTTTTCGGAAAATCCCAATAGGAAGGGTGTAAAAGGGTGAATAATGGGTTGAATGCCTTTAGTGAGGCTAATTATATTTCAAAACCTGAAGGTATTACAGACCTGAAAATTGGCATTTGGGATCTATTTAAAAGTAAAGAAACACGTATTTTTTCGTTTTTGGAAAATTCAAATATTGGGGGTGAAAAGGGGGGTGAATTTTTTAAAATGAGTGTGTCTACATCTTAAAAGTTTAAAATTTACAGATGTAAAAATTGGTAGTTAGAATCTCCTCTAAAAATAAAGGAATACGTATTTTTTGTTTCCTGTAAATCCCAATAGGAGGGGTGTAAAAGGGTGAAAAATGGGTTGAATACCTTTAATGAGGATACGTATATCTCAGAAACGAAAGATATCACAGAACTGAAAATTTGTATATGGGATCTCCTTTAAAAATAAAGAAACACGTATTTTTTAGTTTTTCGAAAATCCAATTAATGGCGGTTAAACAGGAGTGACAAATTGGGGTGAATTTTTTGAAAGACTATATCTACAGAATATCTTGGAAACGTAAAATGTTACAGACGTAAAAAGTGGATGTTTGGAATCTCCTCTAAATGTAAAGAAACATAGGTGATTTGTTTTTGGAAACTCCACTTAAGGGGAACTCAAAAGTGGTGAAATTTTAAAATGAGAATTTTTACAGTATATCTAAAAAAAACTTAACATGTTACAGAAGTGAAAATGGTATTTTTTTATCTCTATTAAACATAAAGAAACGTGTATATTTATTTTTCGGAAATACCACTTGGGTGGAAAGGGGGGGGGGTTAAATGACTGAAAATGGTGTTGAATTCTTTTAATTAGGCTACTGATATCTCAAAAATGAAGATGTTACAGACGTGAAATTTGATATTTGCAATCTGCTTTAAAAGTAAAGAAACACGTATTCTCGGAAAAACCAATGAAGTGGGGGGGGGGTGAAAGAATTGAAAAATTAATTGACTTAATTGTATGAGAATATATACATCTAATAAAAACTAAAGTTGTTACAGACGTGAAAATTCGTATTTGGTTCTCCTTTAAAAACAAAGAAAAACGCGTTTTGGGTGGGAAATCATCTTGGGGGGCGGGAGTGTAAAGGAGTTGAATTCCTTTCATGAGGACACATAAATCAAAAACTGAAGAAGTTAGAGTAGTGATAATTGGTATTTAGAAGATCCTTTACTATTAAAGCAACAAGTATTTTTTGCGGGAAAATTCACTTAGAGGGGGGGGGGAGTAGTGTGAAATGAAGTGAAAAAATTAAATTATTTTTATGGGGATACTTATATCTCAAAACTGAAGGTAATAGACGTGAACATTGGTGTTTGGAATTTCCTTTAAACTTAAGGAAACACGTCTTCTTTTTTGGTGGGGGGGTGGCGGTAAATAAACTTAACGGCGGTGGGGTGTAGAAGGAGGTGAGACCAATTGATTTTACTGTTCTTAATGTACTTATAAGGATCCTCCGTTGCTCACGCGGCAGCGCGCCGGCCTCTCACAGCTGGGTTCCGTGGTTCAAATCCCGGTCACTCCATGTGTCATTCGTGCTGGACAAAACGGAGGCGGGACAGGTTTTTCTCCGGATACTCCGGTTTTCCCTGTCATCAGCCATTCCAGCAACACATAATAATAATAATAATAACAATAATAATAATAATAATGTTCCGGACCGTCGTCAAATGTGCGGACCGCGCTGGAAACGGCTCCTGGACGGGTAATGACTAAGAATGCAGTCCGGCCGCGGGTTCAGTGCCGCCAAGGCACCCAATATGACACAACGCCGGATCTCCAGAAGGATTTTATCTATATTAAAAATTATTATAGGAAAATATGACAAAGAATTACGGACCCAACTGACCGGGAGGAATACCTGAGCCTAGCCCGGGAAGTACGAAATCGATTGCTGGAAAGGAAGATTGAACAATGGGAGGAAACGTGACCTAATCTAATAGAAAACGAGCCAGATCGGGAATTTTGGTGGATTCTCGCAGAAAACGAGTCAGATCGCGAATTTCGGCGGATTATATATCTAAAACAATAAGCATTCAATTATAAATTTCAGGATGATACTTTAGCGAAGCACGGGTATCTTGCTAGTATATATATAAGAAAACATAAAGGTCCAATAATACTGCCTTGAGGAATTCCCCTCTTAATTATTACAGGGTCAGATAAAGCTTCGTCTTCTCTAATTATCTGAGATCTATTTGCCAGAGATATAGCAACCCATTCAGTCACTTTTGTCTAGTCCAGTTGCATTCATTTTTGCCAGTAGTCCCCCATGATCCGCCCTATCAAATGCTTTAGATAGGTCAATCGCGATACAGTCCATTTGACCTCCTGTATCCAAGATATCTGCTATATCTTGCTGGAATCCTACAAATTGAGCTTCACTGGAATAACCTTTCCAAAAACCGAACTGCCTTCTATCGAACCAGTTATTAAGTTTGCAAACATGTCTAATATAGTCAGAAAGAATGCCTTCCCAAAGCTTACATGCAACGTATGTCAAACTTACTGGCCTGTAATTTTCAGTTTTACGTCTATCACCCTTTCCTTTATACATAGAGACTACTATAGTAACTGACCATTCATTTTGTATAGCTCCTTCAACCAAACAATAATCAAATAAGTACTTCAGAAATGGTACTATATCCCAACCCATTGTCTTTAGCATATCCCCAGAAATCTTATCAATTCCAGTGGCTTTTCTAGTTTTCAACTTTGGTATCTTATTGTAAATATCATTGTTATCATATGTAAATTGTAATACTTCTTTAGCATTAAACACTTCCTCTATCCGGACATTTTCCTTGTAACCAACAATCTTTACATACTGCTGACTGAATACTTCTGCCTTTTGAAGATCCTCACATGCACACTCTCCTTATTCGT
Source organism: Anabrus simplex (assembly GCF_040414725.1). Classification (NCBI taxonomy): domain Eukaryota; kingdom Metazoa; phylum Arthropoda; class Insecta; order Orthoptera; family Tettigoniidae; genus Anabrus; species Anabrus simplex. The sequence continues at coordinate 240,872,178 of NC_090268.1, forward strand.
AAAATATTCCTGGAATGTCCTTCTTGGAATCTGTTTCTGCCTTAAAGTACCTGTTCATACCCTTCCATTTTTCACTAAAATTTGTATGACTGCCAATTGTGCTTGCCATCATGTTATCCTAAGCTGCCTTCTTTGCTAGATTGAATTTCCTAGTAAGTTCCTTCAATTTCTCCTTACTTACACAGCCATTTCTATTTCTTTCCAATCTGCAGTTCCTTCTTAGTCTCTTTATTTCTCTATTATAATAAGGCGGGTCTTTATCATTTCTTACCACATATAAAGGTACAAACCTGTTTTCACAATTCTCAACAATTTCTTTAAACCCATCCCAGAGACTGTTTACATTTTTATTTACCGTTTTCCACCGATAAGAGTTACTTTTTAAAAACTGCCTCATGCCTGCTTTATCAGACATATGATACTGCCTAATAGCGGTACTTTTAAGACCTTCCTTTCTATCACATGTATTTTTAACTACGAGAAAAACAGCTTCGTGAGCACTAATGCCATCTATTACTTCGGTTTCCCTATAAAGCTCATCTGGTTTTATCAGCACCACGTCCAGGATAGTTTTCCCTGTAGTTGGTTCCGTCACTTTTTGAATCAGCTGTCCTTCCCATATAAGCTTACTAGCAGTTACCCGCGGCTTCGCTCGCGTGGATTTCGTAATTTGATCAAAGTAATCGTTCCTCGACATTGTACTAAGACATCATCTTAAAAGTCCTAAAGTATGTAAACTCACCCAAAAATTGAGTTTTATTTACCCCAAAAATTATATGTAACCCATGTTTGTGGTATTACCTTTTGGGGCTAAGACGACCATGCGACATAGAACTGTACATGTGAGAAACAGTCTTCTCTCAAGTCGAAAAAATAAATACATGTTTCTTAAGCAACATTGGGCGTGGTCAGGAGATGGATGGGTTGCCACGCGCTGTTGGTGGTGGTAAGGGAATGGAGGAGCGGAAAGGAACTGGCCGCCCTACCGCACGTAAACTCCGGCTCAGGAACACCTCTGCGGAGGTTCGGAGCTGCCTTCGGGCAGAATAGCCCTTACCTTACTTTACTTTAAAGGAGATTGCTACCGGGCGAGTTGGCCGTGCGGTTAGGGGCGCGCAGCTGTGAACTTGCATCCAGAAGACAGTGGGTTCGAACCCCACTGTCGGCATCCCTGAACGTGACTTTAAGTGGTTTCCTATTTTTACACCAGGCAAATGCTAGGTCTAGGTCTGCGCCTTTATTAAGGCCACGGCCGCATCCTTCCCATTCCTAGGCCTTTCCTATCCCATCGCCGCCATAAGACCTACCTGTGTCGGTGCGACGTAAAACAAATAGCCAAAAAGGAGATTCCAAATACCTATTTCCACATCTGTTACATCTCCATTTTTTGAGATATACATAAGTATCCTCATAAAAAGAATTCAAACCATTGATCAGTCCTTCCCCCACCCTCACCCCAATTTAAGCGTATTTTCCGAAAACAAAAATACATGTTTCTTTGTTTTTAAACGAGATTCTAAATACCAATTTTCACGTCTGTAACATCTTCAGCTTCTAAGATATAAGTATCCTCATGAAAAATAATTCAACTATTTTTCACTTCTTTTAACCCCCTGTTAAGTGCCTTAACCGAAAACAAAAAGGTACAGGTTCCTGAATTTTTAAAAGACTTTCCAAATACCAAGTTTCTTGTCTCTAAAATGTTAAATTTTTGACATATAATGTAGATATGCCAGAAGTCATTTCAAAAATTAACCAGCTTTTCCAATACTTTTCGGCCCCTTAATGGAATTTTTCCAAAACAAAAAATACGTGTTTCATTATTTTTAAAGGAGATTCCAAATACCAGTTTTCATGCATGTACGTCTGTAACACCTTCAGTTTTGGAGATAAATTTATACTCATAAGAATAATTCAACTTCTTCTTCACTTCTTTCCACCCCTCTCCCGTCTTAAGTGGACTCTCCGAAAACAAAAATAAATACGTATTTCTTTATTTTGAAAGGAAAATCAAAATACCAACTTTCACGTCTGTAACAGCTTCAGTTTTTAACTAAAGTATCCTCATAAACATATTTCAACTCCTTATTTACTTATTTCAACCCTACCCCTTACGTCGATTTTCCGAAAAAACAAATGCGTGTTTCTTCATTTTTAAAGGAGGTTCCAAATAATAATTTTCACGTCTGTAACATCTTTAATTTTTGAGATGTATGTATACCAATAAAAGTAATTCAACTTATTTTTCAGCCCCCTCCCTAAACGTTAAGTTGATTCCTCCCTCCCCAAAAGTGCGTGTTTATTTATTATTTAAGGAGATTACAAATACCAATTTTCACGCCTTTAACATCTTTAATTTTTGAGATATAAGTATCCTCACAAAAAGAATTCAACTAATTTTTCAATTCATTCACCCCTCCTTAAGTGGATTTCCGAGGACAAAAGAACACGTGTTTCTTTACTTTGAAAGAAGATTCCAAATACAAATGTTCATGTCTCTAACATCTTCAGTTTTGGAGATGTAAGTATTATCATAAAAGGTTTCAACTCTTTTTTTCACCCCAGCTCGTTGATTCCCCCTACAAAAATTCGTGTTATTTATTTTTTAAAGGTGATTCCAAATACAAATTTTCACGTGTTTAACCTTACGTTTTTGAGATATAAGTTCCTCCATAAAAGGAATTAAATTTTTCACATCCTTTCACCCTCCCCCTTAAGTGAATTTTTCGAAAGCAAAAATCCTTGTTTCTTTATTTATAAAGGAGCTTCCATATGCCTTTTATCACGACTGTAACATCTTCAGTTTTGAGATATAAGTAATGCATCCTCATAAAAAGGAATTAAAATCCTTTTTCACCGCCTCCGCCCCGAACCTCGTAAAAGGAATTCATCTCCGTTTTCATCCCCACCTACCAAGTTGATACCCCCACCAAATGCGTGTTTCTTTATTTTTAAAGTTGATTCCAAATACCAGTTTTCACGTTTGTAACATCTTTAGATTTTTGGTACATATATGTATACATTCTCTTACAAACAATTCAACTAATTTTTCAATTCTTTCACCCCCCTTTCGTTAAGGGATTTTTCCGAAAACGAAAGAATACATGTCCTTATCTTTAAAGGAAATTCCAAATACGAATTTTTACGTCTGAAACATGTTAAGTGAGATAAACTGTAGATACGCTAATTTTAAAAATTCACCCCCATTTTCAGTTTCTCTTAAGTGGATTTTCCGAAAAAAATGTTCATGTTTATTTACATTTACAAGAAATTTCAAATACCAGTTTTCAAATCTGTGATATGTTACGTGTCTGAGATAATTTGCAGATACAGTCTTTTTAAAAATTCACCCCGTTTGTCACTCCTGTTCACCCCCATTCTTCGGGTTATCCAAACACACAAAAATACGTGCTTATTTTGAAAGGAGATTCCAAATTTCAATTTTCATGCCTGTAACAACTTCAGTTTTTGAGATATAAGTCTCCTCATAAAAGGTGTTCATCCCCTTTTCCCCCCTTGTTCACCCCCTTAATGGGATTCTTCGAAAACAAAAAGTACGTGTTACATTATTTTTAAAGGAGATTCCAAACACCAATTATTACGTCTGTAAACTTTTAACTTTTTGAGATATAGATATCCTCATTTTTAAAATTCACCCCCTTACCGACGGAATATACTAAAATTCTCCATTAGCGAGCACCTACATGTTAATACGAATGTATCCTCAAAATTTTATTTCTTTATGTCCAGTATTAGCTCGGTGATGATGAGTCAGTCAGTCAGTCAGTCAGTCAGTCAGTCAGTCAGTCAGTCAGGACAAGTTACTTTATACATATAGATTTGCCATTTGTTGGTCATGCTTCCTGTCGTTCGCATTTCCTTCCCAATTGACACTTGGTAAATTAAGATCTCCTGCTACAATCACATTCCTTTCCATGTCATTTCCCACATAGCTGATTATGTTATCAAATGATTCTAAATCCGTGTCAGAACAGGGTAATGTATGCAGAACAGGGATATCATGCTCAACTTGTACCAGTAGATGGGATTCTTCAGCCACAGAGTTCATCGTCTGCCAGGTCTCTTGTATCTTACTGTTCTTCCTGGCACATATCATTTAGTCTAGTGTCATTCTCGAGAGAATCAGCCTTGAGTGTGTCAACTACAAGTGAAAGTACAGTAAGAAGGCAGTCACAAGTCTGTGATGAGTCAGTCATAGGGAGTGTGTCCGTCAGATTGCTATGCGAATTTGATGAGGCTTGCTAAATGTTGGAGGATTCTGTACTGTACTATATGGCCGAAATAATCCAGCTTCTTTTTGATGGTCAAAATAACGTCAGACTTCCTTCCCAGTTGATCCAATACCTTGGAATTCCGGATTCTGTCTGTCCATAAAATGCAAAACATCCATCTGTACACCGAAATTAAGAATGCCTCCAGTTTCTTGCAGGGAGACTGAGTAAGTGTCTATACATACATTAGCGCGGGAAAAATGTAGGCGCGAACCAAACAGAGCCTTAGTTTCAGTTGTAGCTTGTGGCTGGTGGGCAATTTCCTTATCTGCATGAAGATGCTTCTAGCACGTATGATACAAACCCGAATTTCTTGGCTACAGTCCCAATGCTCGTTGAGGTAACATCCTAGGTATTGGTATTGGTGAACTATAGTGATCTCACTGCTGAATGTGAACTGCGCGTTGACGTCTTGCGTTGTACTGTTGACCATGAACTCGGCGTTCTTGACGTTTATCATCAACGCTTGCCGTACGTACGCAAAACTACTTATAACCTAAATCTTATAAAACCTTCAGTTATTATGTTTAATATCTTTTATTAAAGGTACCCCATAAAAACGTATCACACATTTATATAATCTCAAATACGAATTGTTTAATATATTTTAATTCTCTTTTTTAAATGCTAAGCACGACTATGCGACAAGGAGGAGGACCCAGATAGATTCAACTTCGAATACACCTCAGAGTAAGGATAAGCGCAATGTTCGCGTAATTAACTTCCTTGATTCAGATCTAATCCGAAAAACTGGAAGAAAAAAGCAAGGCCCAGTACGAAAAATTGGATGGAAAAATTGAGGTCCAGCTGACCAAGTCTCAAGAAATAAAGAACTGAATCAATTCTTTGGACAACGAAAAGCGCTCTCTCAAAACCAAGGACAAATACGAACCGGAAAGAAAGCGGTCTGAAGTGATGCTCGCCGTGGTGGAGTCTGTAGTTTGCATTGAAGTACGTCGGCCAGGGACACACGAGTGAAGCCTACGAACAGTGATGATGGCTCCGGCGTTGTGAAGGTGGCAACTCCATGGGACGACGGGATCACTTCCTGGGGAACATGCCTGGCCCAGGTCGAAACGTCAGAAGAGGGAGCCGAAAACTCGATCGCCAGACTATGTGGGCAGGAGTTGGAAGTACGACGCAGCCCCCAGCCATGTTCGACCTGCGAGGAAGTTGTTTGAGAATTCAACGGGCGCGGAAGTGTACACCAACCGAGAGCCGACCGAGAGTCCAGCTGCAGGAGAAGACTCAGCGCGTTGATAGAACGCCACAGGTATTCGACGCCGGGGATGAATAACAAAACGACGTGAAAGTGGACGGCCCGTACCAGTATGACACCGAGAGCGAGGAGGCCAACAGCTGCAGTAAGCTCCACGGCGCCGAGATCCCCGAGATTCGGCGTGAAGCAGAACTACGAGGAGGCTCAGGCGATGTCCCAGAAGATGGAGGCACCGATGGCAATGGCCCGGCGAGTGGAGATGGAGAACCAGTGGGGTCTGAGCCGACAAACAAGTGTGCCACCTGACCAGGACACTAGTCCCGCCACGAAGCCATATGTCTGTATAAACAGTGAGTTCAGCACCCCAGAAAAAGAGGAAACTCAACAGGGCCAAGTACGAGACGTGCGAGTCTGTGCCATGCATCACACCGGTGGACTACGAAGACGCGTGTGCCCTGACAGAACACAAAAGTGTAAATAAAGGGAAAGCCAGTGGAGCTTTGAGTGCCACGCGAGGACCTGCGGAACATCGCCACCAGGAACGAGGACACCGTCGGCCAAACGCAGAGGATACCCCATGGGAAGGTGGTGACCACCAATCGAACCGTCTGGCTGCGAAATGTGAATTGCAACAGCACCAACGAGAGAACAGTATGACTGAGGTAGTCTTGACCCGCCAGCCGCGTAAATCACCACAGAAGTGGCGGACAGCAACTAATACACCGGCCGATACCACCTTAAGCCGATGATCAGAAGGACAAGAAAAGCAAAAAGAATATCAACAACAAAAGTCAAAGCGAGAAGCAAAACAAGTACTTACCAATCAAAAGGCCCCAATCAACCCCGAGGATATGGAGAAAATACACCCCTTTTCAGCGTTGAATTGTTTAAGACAATGAAGGGAAACTCAACTTTCAAAGGACAAAGTTTTAATTCATGGAAATAAAGAGTGACCCATAATTAATCGAACAGTCACCGTCCAATAAGTGAAACTCAAATTAATTAATAGAAAATTGTAATGAATAAATAGAATCAAATTTATACTTGAAGTCACGGACCCGTCTTACCTAACCTACATACGAAAGTGAGGTTTATCTAAGTGAGCCTGAACAAGAGCATAAAATTCCAGCTCCACAACCTTATCTTCAGGAACTTGAATAGCTTTCAGTTAAGGAAAACTCACAAGAAAGTAGAAAATAATATTTAATATTAAATTTGAAAGAGGAAAAGAATTGGCAAAGCTTCACAAGAGTCGATCAACTCGTGAAAATCTACCAGACCACGCCCTCATTCAAGCACAATCGTCGTCATAGCAACCCATACACAACCCAAAACAAGCTAAGCTACCAATCACGTAATAAGATAACAACAAAGGTCAAACAAGCAAAACATAAACAAATGAAAATCAAACCCACCCAAGCATAAGTTTCAAAAAATTAAATATAGGGTGGCATAAAAGATTTAAAAGATAAATGAATACCAGAACACTCACGCACTTGTGCAAACTCACCTACTTTTGTGTCGCCATAGGCGAATACCTTTAGTTTTAAATTACATAACTTGGCAAACCAATTCACCTTGAATAATGGTAATTAGAAAATTACCATATTTTCATTTACAACTAACTGTGCATTTGACACGTTTATTTTAGCAAATTTCACAACGTTTCACTTTATTTTAGAAAATTATTAATCGTTCAAAAGTCGGCACGAGGAGTAAATTATGCTCGAAACGGTTTGAAGCACTCAATTTTCTTGAGGTAATTTCCAAGAAGTATTTTAGCACATAATCACTGGAGATAAAATTTTTCATAGGCTTGTAGACTACTTGTATATATTCAAGAGTCAAAGATACCCGTCTCCCTTAATCTCGAAAACCATAGATTAGGGAGAGGGTATTGTTTATTGTAACCGATTCATAATTTTTGATACATGCAGTATACAAAATTAGAAGGAGTAACTTTATATAACTATTGAGAATTGTGTTAATAACTGGTACATTCGATGAATATTAATATAAAACAGACGATTAGAGATTGAACAGAGAATGAATAATGTAAACTGAATTTTGGAGTTACGTTGATAGATGGCATTTCGAAAGAAAACCGAAACATCTATGGATATTGATATATTTTCAGATTATAAACAAAACCTCAAAGAATCTCAATATTGCCTTTACGGTCTATTAAGAAAAGGGAAAAAATGATCATTAGTATTCGGCAATACGGCAGACTAATAGAACTACTGCAACAAGGTAGTTCCATAATATACCTTAAGCCTACGTACCTAATGGCTCTAGACTTCAACGGAGTTATATTGTCTAGGTTAGCTTATGTACAATTCAGTTCCTGGCTGACATGTATCACATCCTTTCCTTCCCTCAGTTTCCTACTCCACATTCCCCTAAAAACGTTAAATAATTTTGCGATTTTCCCCGGGTGCATCCATCCTCTGTTCAACAACTTTACAATTGTATATAACTGATTTTTGTTCTCAATTTTCTTTACATCCTCCTCATCTATAAATTTCTCTCGTATTTGCTTTTCCATTGAACAATCTTTTATATGGTGTGCCCATCCCATTTCTTCAAAACATAGTAAACATTAATTTTCATCTCTGTTTCGTCTGTATGCTTTATTTTTGTGTATCCCCATTAACCATCATATTATACCCCTCATTCCGTTTTTTGTTACAATCACTACATTTACCCTCATTCTCCCACTTACATTACAAAATTCTTCTAATGACCTCTTACTTCTACATTGTGCATAAATACATTGCTTTTCAATATCCTTAATTCTTAGAACTATATTTTTACATATTCTCACCTTCTCTATGCAGTCTCTTTTCCAGTAATATCCCATTCCTATAGTTTCCAAAATGTTCCGTACCCCATCCACCCAGTATCCTTGGTTCTGATATTTCATTTGGTGTTGATATGCTATTTGTAATACTTAGCCCCCTTCTCGCAGCTTCATTCTCACCCAATACTTTATTATCCTTTTAATAATATACACTTGCAGACTTATACTTTTGCACATCATTTTCACTCCACAGTTAGCTGTACAACTGGGTAGACCCATAATTATTTTATCAAATCTACTCGTAATTGTATCAAGTGAATCAACCCTCCCTTCAACTCCCCAAATTTCCGCTCCGTACAACACTCTAGATTTAACTACTGCATTAAAAACATTTTTATACTCTCTGTAGCCTGTGTTGGCCATCTTCTTCTCCAGTATGTTAATGGCTGACAGGGCACTCATACCTTTTAGATTCGACTTTTTTATTTGCTCTGTCCATTTCCCATTTCCACTTAATATCAAACCCAAGTATTCCACTTTCTTGACAACTTCTAACCTCGTCTTGCCCATCCACCATTTTTCATCCTTTGACAATTTATATCCTTTTTTGCACACAATTACCTTGGTTTTCTGTGCATTAATTTTTAAATTCCACTCTTAACAGTAATTTACCACTACATTTATACTACCCTGCATACTATTGGGTGTCAAAGTGAGCAGAAGGATGTCGTCAGCAAAAATGAGGCCCGGAATATCCTGGTTCTCAAGACTTGGATAAACCCCTGCCTCAAAACCTTTCTATTGAAAGATATAATTTATAAACAGTAGGAACAGTACTGGTGATAACTTAAACCCTGTTTCAGCCCTACTTTAGAGAATATTTCCCCAAATACTGCTCCCTCCTTAGTTTTAATTGAGCACTTCACTTCTAAATATACGTTTTCAACCGCTCGTATCATCTTCTGAGACACCCCTATCCTTCTCATCTTGGCTACGACCGCCCCTCTGCTCACAGAATCAAATGCGTTCTCCAAGTCAATAGCAGTAATGTACAATTTTTCATCTTTCTTTTTTACATAGTTATCCATTGTTGTTTTCACTACAAAAATATCATCTGTTGTCCTCGTCCTTTCTCTAAATCCTGACTGAAGTCTCTCCAGAATCGATCCCCCCTCTACTCACTTCATTAACCTTTTTGCTAACACACCTGTGTATATTTTACTTAATGTATCCAGCAACGTTATGCTCCTGTCATTATTTGGGTTAGATTTATCTCCTTTTCTCTTGTAGATTGGGCAGATCACTCCCTCTTGCCAAGATTTTGGAAACTCCCCTCCTTCAAATATTCTGTTAAATAATTTCACCATAAGTTCTAGGATATCCTTATTCTGCGCCACCTGCTTCCAAAATTCGTTAGTAATGCCCGAAATCGCTCCTGATTTGCCTTTCTTGGCTTTCCCTAAGACCTCTCTTATTTCTTCTATCGATATTTCCTTGTCTAATCCAGGCGCAGTACACCCCACCTCTACCGATATTCCGTTTTCATTTATTCTCGGTCTCCACCTATCTTCAACCTCTAATAGTTTCTTATAGTGCTCCACCCAGATAGCCTGACTTATTCCAGTCTGCCGTGGAAGCTTCCGCATTCCACAAATCCTCCTAATTTTTCTCCATACTTTCCTACTATCATTCTGTTTTGCATTGCTATATAATTCAACTATTCTCTGCTCCTGCCATTCGTACTTAGTTGTATACAGTAATTCCCTATATTCTCTTCTCAAGTTACAAAATTCCATCCTATGGTTTTCTCCCCCATGCTTTCTATACGCCTTCAATGCTTTCAGTACTTCATACTTTTTATGCCTGCATTCGCCATTATAACAACCTTTTCCTATTATGTTCTGCCCCTCCTTTATCCTCATCTTCTCCCCTCCCATCTTTACATTGTTTTCTATTATTTTAACTGCTGTACTCGTTTGGTTAATCTCGATCATTGAGTCTATTCCAGCTTTCACTATCTGGCCTATTTTTACCTCATAATAGTTCTTAAACTCATTCTTTAGCTCCTCTCTCCCCCTGTATTTAGTAACTAACGTTTCTTTGAATTTTATCGTATTGCTTGTTAATGCCCTCCCTTTTCTATCTTTTACTCTGACAATAATTGGTAGATGGTGTGACTCACCACATTCCTTAACCTTCATGTATTTAATCACAGGCAACGCATTCCTGAAGTCTATGCTACTATCCCCTGTTTCCGTTATGCATGTCAGGTTCCCTAATTCGTTGCCATGCCACCATCTATTCAAAATATATAGTTCTACCGTACCACAGAGCTCTAGCAACTTTTCTCCATTTTTATTACAGCCCTTATCCTGGCTCACTCTCTTTTGTACATAAACTTCTTCTGCCTCCTTGTTGTACACCGGCTTCTGGTCTGCAACCCTCGCATTGAAATCCCCCAATATTAGAATGCCTGCATCCTCAAAAATGTTTTGAATTCTATTAATTTCTAGTGCCAACTCATCAAAGAAATCCTTTTTCTCAAATGGCGAGGCTTCAGGAGGGTTGTAGATAAAACCAATACATAAATTGATTCATCAATTTAAACTTCAGGTTTTTCATAAGAAAGTTTCATGAACAAAGTGTTTACTTTAAATCATATTTTGGATTAAATTAAATTTTTGAATTCATGAGTGAAAATTTAATTGAACTTTAGGATCAACCTATATGAACTGTAGCGTTTATTTAAGATAAGTTATTAAGAATAATAATTAATTTTAGACATTTTCAAATGTCAAGAGAACATATGCGACGAAAGATTATATTTTGTTCAACTTTATCTGCATTCAGGAATTCTGGAATTTAATTTTTATTTGAACATGTTAATGGAAAAATATATTTTCACGACAGTCTCTAGTATTTAAATGCGAGCCAGAAGCAGGGTGATTTTTATTCAAATCTTGAATAAATTTATTAGAAAAAATTATACCCTCTATTATTCGCCCTGCGAAGCTTGCTTCTCTGTACCGGCTCCAAAAATACCGCACGCTACCTAAGATCCTTCCCATGCTCATGAGCCCAACAACTTTTCCTGGTACAATACTCATATCTATATTTATACCGCCGACTCCCAACCAAAATTCAATGACTCTCCGTCTCCTACAACAACCACAACTCCAGATTAAAAACCCATTTCTCAGGCGTCCAATGGCAAACGTTTTATTTAATAAGCTCCTTCTTGCATCAAACTTCTTGCCCTCAAAATATCTCATCAATATAAGCAACCAAAACGCTGCATGTACTAAACTCCACTCATTCACACGATTAAACTCGTCCTAAGTCCACCACTTGTACTGTTCTTGCTACTGAAGTCTATGAAGTTAAAGTATTGTGCGCAAGTATCCTTATACATGATTCTCCTCTTTATATAACTTTTACCAATGATTCACCACTTGTCTAAAATATTTTCTTAGAATACGATCTATTAATTCATCCTTCATAACACTGGTAGTTTATTATGCAATTCTTCTTTATCTTTTTACTTCTAAATACATCTGCCTTACTTTTTTCAAACGACAGCGATATTCCTTTTTTTAATTATCGCTAAAATGAATCCTTTCAAAGAGATATGGATGCACATGTACACAGATAAAACACTATCACAATATATAACTCGAATTCATATGAATTAATATAACTTAATATCCAATATAAAATATAAATACATATACACTTATACAATAAATAAAAATAACCTATTACTTAAAACTTCATTATTGGTAATAGTAATCAAGTACATTGTAAATACATTTTCCAAATACAACCATATATATATTTAAGGACTCTGATCCTGTATGGTTGCAAAGTTCTTCATGTTGTCGAAACTTTCGGACAGGCCATGCTGAATTCTCTTCCGAATCGCTTTGTTCTTGATCTTGCTGATGTCTATCCTCGCAGGTCTTGGGGTCTCATGAATTGCCTTGAAGCACAGTTGGATGCAAGCCACTATAGGGTTATAGTCAGACAGGTCCGATGTCTGCTCCAGGGTAAGTTTCAACCGATTTGAAACTGTTGCGGAAGCACTGGCTGACCCGAACGAAGTCAGTCTGGTTTTCAACAATATGTTTGGTGGTAACCTGAGGTGACATCCAGGTGTAAATTCGCCTAGCTGGTATCTTGAAGCAAGTATTAAGCATGACAAGATGTTCTTCCTGGCTGCCCTTCTTGTTCCTAATACCCAGATGAATTGGTCCAACCATGTTGCTAACTCCGCCTTCCCTGATATTCACATCGAAGTCTCCGAGAATGATGTTATCTCATGCTCCTTTGTGATGTCCAACATGCTTTTGACTTGGCTGTAGGACTCCTCCCCCTCTGCATCATATTTGTCAGCCATTGTTGTATATACCTGTATTATGTTCATATTGACTGGACTGGCCTGGACTGCAATAGAGCAACTCGATCCGAGTATTCTACGAAGTTTTACACAGCGCAGTTTGCAGCTCGTGACATGATAACAGCCATCCCTTGACTCTAATGGAATGCTTGGTAGATTATACTGCCGCTGAAGAAGGGAACATGCGAGTTCTTGAAACATGTACGATGTTTAGCCAATAAAATATTGTAATACGTACTGACTAGGTGGACCATAAGTTTTAAGTTATCGGTGATAGATTAGTTGGAAGTCAATAAGGATCCAAATGAATCAAACCATTATGGTTAAAAATAATAAACTCTACAAACCCTATACAGTTTTCTCATCCAAAATGTACTGTCATGAGCCAGGCCAATTTTTTGACTGATTCCCACGATGTTCAAGTATATACTCTCCATTTCAAGAATGGGATTTGCAATCTTTCCTATTTCAAACATATAAGAGAGTTCGCAGAAGTCCTACCAAACATCAATTTAATTAAAATCAATTCGTACATGTTTCGTTCTTATATCGTGGACGTCATCAGTTGTGTAAGTTATTTTTCTATCACTTTTCATCCCATTTTTTCTAACCGACACCCCCGTACGTTTTCGGCTCTCAGTGCTTACACCTTTTTCCTATTTGTTACAGATATATTCTTTCAATACCTTAACTTTCAACAACTTGACTTGAACATGATTTCACGTAACGTTCCACACAGCACAAGTCAAGATTCTCCATACTCATAATATACAGTAGTATTATAATGTCTAAATCAACATGGTCCTTTTTAAAAAAGAGCCCAAGTTGGTGCCTTATTTTACAATCAACAAAAAACTTTCATTCAACAAGGACTTGATATTTTAGCCTTTACATAATTTTATCCATTTCTTGCTATGTTATACCTTTATCTTTTCGTTTTAAATGGTATTTATGCTATAGCTGATGATGTTTACGAAACATATACTAATTGATTTTAATTAAATTTATATTTGTATTGTAAGGTGAGATGTCTGTGAACACTCTTATAAGCGCTACAGCAATAATATGGAAACATTATGAAGTTTATAGTACCGTATGTAACTATCTCAAACATACTTCTTACATTCCATGTCGTAATGTCAATGGCCGACCTGGAGATTCTAAGCACTCCCTGTCCATCTAAGGTCTACCAGGGAATAAGGGCCATGTTTCTTGTGTTCTTAGCCATGTTGATTGTATTAAGAATTGTGGCAGTATTAACACAGCAGTGGAAATTGGTTGAAATTCCTTAATATATTGTTTAAATTTTGTTGTTGTTGTTGTTGTTGTTGTATAAGATTTTATTTCGTTTGGACCCTTGTACTTGGAAAAATTCTGTTTTAGAAGCTCCTTTTTATGTGCTGTATCAACATTATCATTTATCTGCGAAATTATAATTTCTATTTTTTTGTTGTCAAAATTTGTGAAACAGCATGTACCTACACGTGCAGTTCTGGAAGCACCTTTTTGTTGCGTAAACAAAGACTTTTCTTGAACAATTATCAGCAAGAACGAAGAGACTTTTGATTGTAGAAAGTAAGAGTTCATGTAATTGGTGAATGTGAAAGTCGAAGGTAAATACCGTTTTCTGATCGCTTCTCTGATGGTTGCACCATTTCCTGTTTCGCTACCATACGACGCTCCTTCGGTGGAAGCGAGGCAGTATCTGTATCTTTGCTCATCTGACCATTGTAGCGAGTGGTCGTGCTCCCTCTTCGGTCCCCTCGTGGGAACACCTGGTCTCAGGGTAAGCACAGTTTCTACGCATTTTTCGGTTTTCAACTTCATTTAAATGTAATAATTTCGTTTTCTTACGCAATAGTATAGCCTTGAGTTTCACGTTCACAACTAAATTTGCCGAAATGACTTAGCTTTTCTGCTAAGATCTTGTACCTTTGTTTCGGAGGCAATACCTTTTTTCCTTAACCTTGTAACTTATAATGTAATTATCTTTCGGGTATGTCTCCCCGTATTTCTGTGTCGCCTTATATATGTACTGAAAATCTATGCACGTTACATGAAGTGTTTTAGGTAGTGGTGCAAGTTTTCTGTACTTGTGTGTCTGGTCTTACTTCTACCCTGGTGTACATTGGGTTTAGCCCTCATTTTATCATCATGTATCGTTGGATAATTTTCTTCCTATGGATTCAAAATCCGTGATTAAATTCCTTTGAGCACACTGCGCATGTCTCCAGGTGCGGTATAACACTTAAATTTACCTTTGTAAAGATCTTTCTATTTTGAATTTTTGATTTGTTCTTTTTATTTGGAATTTTTACTTACTTCCTTTTGAAATAACTGTGTGTAATCCTAGGGCAATTACTCTCTCCGTTTCCTTTCTTCGCAAAAGGCTACCTCTCAGGGTTCCATGCCGATTTCCAGATCCATGTTGTAATTGTCATGTTTCCTAACCTGTTTGTTTACGTTTTGTGCTGCGATGTTTTGTTGGATCTTAAGTTTTCTTTTACTGGGTTTAAAATTGAATTATTTTATACTTGTGTAATTATGTCAGTTACAAAATAATTAATAATGCAGTGGTTTTCCGCTGCCTTCGGCATCGCAGTATCACACCCATACCACTGTTCTAGCTCCGCATGTGACTATCTGGACCTGAATCCTTTCGGCGCGTGAAGTCCTCTATGGCCTCAAGCCACTTCTGTTGAAGTTTCTACCTTCCAGCAAGATGGTTCCAGTGGCATTTCCTCCTCTGAGAGCCATCAACCTTTCCGGCAGCAGTTTTTCTGCCCTAAGTCGTTGATGACCCCAAGGGTGCCAGGTTAATTAACCATCGCCTGACATTTGGGGTGGAGTCTCTGGTTCCATGGTCTTCTCCGTTACCATGACAGGGGAACTTGGCCGGACTCTAAGGAAGATCTCAATGTATATATATATATTTTAAGGCTAATGACATCACTAATCGTCATACTTTATGACTGAGACGTTATAACAACTTGAAATGGTATGAGCTTATGACAAAAGGGATGCATTATTGTTTTGTTGTTTGGGTCATCAGTCCACAGACTGGTTTGATCAGCTCTTCATCCCACCCTATCCTGTGCTAACTCTTTCATTTCTACGTAATTGCTACGTTCATCTATTCCCATTTGTTTGTCACATACATACCTTGGTCTACTCCTACCGATTTTACTGCCCACACTTCCCTCAAAAACCAACTGAACAAATCCTGGCAAAATAACGGTTGGTTACAGATCTTCTCCTGGTCAGATTTTACCGAATCATTCTCCTCGCAACAATTCGATTTAGTACCTTTTTATTCGTAATTTGATCTATCCATCTCACATTCAGCATTCTTCCGTAACATGACATTTCCAAAGTTTCTATTCTATTTCTTTCTGAGTTAGGGTTATAGTCCATGCTCTACTTCCATACCATGCCACGCTCCAGATGAAAGTCTTATAAAACATTTATCTAATTCGTATATCAATGTCCAAAGTGAGCTAATTTCTTTGTTAAGAAAGGCCTACCTTGCTTGTGCTAGTCCTCCTTACTTCTGCCATCGTTAGTTATTCTACTACCAAAGTAACAATATTAATCTACTTGCTTTAAGATTTAATTTCCTAATCTGCATCACCTGACTTCGTTTGACTGCCTTCCATTACTTTTCTTTTGGATTTGTTTGTTTTCATCCTGTACTCCTTGTCCAAGACCATGTCTGTACCATTCAGCAATTTCTCAAGATAATCTGCAGACTCAGATAAAATAACAGTACAGTAACATTGGCATATCTCAGAGTTTTGAACTCCTCCCCTCGGATTGTGATTCTTTTTCCAGATATTTCTTTTATTTCCTTTATCGCCTATTCTATATAAACATTGAAAAAATGGGGACTAACAGTAGCCTTGTCTTACTCCCTTCTGGATTGCTGCATCTCTTTCATAGTCCTCGATTCTTATCACTGCAGACTGATTTTTGGCAAAGTTGTAAATAAATTCTTCTTTCTCAGTATTTGATCCCGATCACCTTCAGAATCTCAAAATTGCTCGGTCTAATAACATTATCGAATGCCCTTTCTAGATCTTTGAATGCTATGTATGTGGTCTTGTTTTTATTAACTAGATCCTCCAAGATCAGATGTAAAGTCAGGATTGTTTCACATTTTCCTACATTTAAATAGGTGCTCACAAAACTGGACTAACCCTCTTTTGCCAAAACAGAGATAAAGCAAATTTTGCAAATGTCCAAGTAAAGACTGTACCAAAAGATTTGTTTTCATTACTTACATCAATAAGATATAATAGAATTGAAAGGTGCTTTGAAAAATATGATTATCAAAAACTGAAGAGAAATGACTTTTGCATTGACCTAGCTATAGGTAATACCGGTAGTTTACATTAGATCTCTAACCAACCTTTATTTTATGATGACACAAGTGTAACAGACTGATATACTTGAAAACAATATATTTTAACCCATTGATAAACAATGCCAATATCGAGCTCGAATTATTATTATTATTATTATTATTATTATTATTATTATTATTATTATTATTATTATTATTATTATTATTATTATTATTATTATTATTATTATTATTATTATTATTATTATGACCCGTGAGGTATGGCTACGAAGTGTTTACATCCATTTATTATTATTATTATTAGTATTTACGTAGTTATATACGGACGATATATTATTTGTGAGGTTATACCATGAAACATGTGGTGTAAATATAGGAGTTTAGTTAATGTTAGAATCCGTAATTAACAGTATATAATGTATTATTACCTGTATATATGATGTAGAATCTGCTAGAATATTGAGCAACAAACCATAATATCCAGAATGTACGACGAGAACTATATAGAAACCTCCTTACATTGTAACTGTGCTATTGGACACTCTAGAATTCACAAGAAGATACGTTGCGTCATATTTTTCTATAAGGCTGGCCAGGGAACGTATATAAATAGACAGTCTTGTGAGTGAGAGTTGAGTTGATTTTTTGAACTCGTGTTTTTCTTGGGGCCTATGGCGACATGCCACAGTATCAGTCAGCTGTTTCAAGATGGCAGTCTCAGTCTTCTGATGTTTTCGTAGTAGTGTTTTGTTTATAATGATCGTTTATTAGTTTGTGTGTACAGAATTTGTGAAAATAACTTGTAAATAAAACAGTGTGCACAAGTGATAGCAATTTGTGTGCGTCTTTGTGGGTACATCAATGGTCATACAATTAAAAAAATGTTGTTTCATGTACAGTACACTAGGTAAAAAAGGTGCTGCAAACTTATTTTGGGATATGCCACAACTTTCCCTCAGTGTTGCTGGCTTTATTGGCCTTGTACAATTGTACTTTTATGTCAGCTCAATACCAGCGAGTGATGGCTAACCACCAATTCTGATGCCTTTTTAAATGTCAACCAACAAAATCATATTCATCAACAATGTTTTTGTTTGATTTATCAGTCCATAGACTGGTTTGATGCAGCACTCCCTGCCACACTATCCCGTGCTAACATTTTCATTCCTACGTAACTATTGCATCCTACATCTGCTCTAATCGGCTTGTCATATTCATACCTTGGTCTACCCCTACCGTTATTATCACCTACACTTCCTCCGAAAACCAACTGAACAAGTCCTGGGTGTCTTAAAATGTATCCTACCATTCTGTCCCTTATTCTTTTCAAATTCCGCCAAATCTATCTCCTCCCACCAATTCGATTCAGTATCTTCTCATTCGTGATTCGATCTATCCATCTCACCTTCAGCATTCTTCTGTAAAACGACATTTCAAAAACTTATATTCTCTTTCTTTCTGAGATGGTTATCGTCCATGTTTCACTTCCATACAATGCCACGCTCCAGATGAAAGTCTCCCGAAACGTCTTTGTAATTCCTATATCAATGTTTGAAGTGAGCAAATTCCTTTCCTTAAGAAAGTTCTTCCTTGCTTGCGCTAGTCTACATTTAATGTCCTCCTTAGTTATGCCATCGTTAATTATTTTACCACCCTAGTAACAATAGTCATATACTTCCTTTAAGACTTCACTTTCTAATCTAATATTTCCTGCATCACTTGCCTTCGTTCGACTGCACTCTATTACTTTAGCTTTGGACTTATTTATTTTCATCTTGTACTCCTTGCCCAAGACTTTATCCATACCATTCAGCAACTTCTCGAGATCTTCTGCAGTCTCAGATAAAATAACAATATCATCGGCAAATCTCAAGGTTTTGATTTCCTTTCCTTGCATTGTGATTCCCTTTCCAAATTCCTCTTTGATTTCCTTTAATGCCTTTTCTATGTAAACATTGAAAAGGAGGGGCAGACTGCAGTCTGGCCTCACTCCTTTATGGACTGCTTCTTCTTTTTTGAAAGCCCTCGACTTTTATCACTGCAGACTGATTTTTTATACAGATTGTAGATAATTCTTCATTCTCGATACCTGATTCCGATCACCTTCAGAATCTCAAATAGCTTGGTGCAATCAAGATTATGAAGTGCCATTTCAAGATCTACGAACGTCATGTATGTGAGCCTGTCCTTCTTAATTCGACACTATAGGATCAGACGTAAAGTCAGGATTGCTTCACGTGTTCCTACATTTCTTCTGAAACCAAATTGATCTTATCCCAACTCAGTTTCAGTCTTTACAGACTTCTGTAAGGAAAGCGTGTTAAAATTTTGCAGGCGTGAGATAATAAACTAATGTTGCGGTAGTTTTCACATCTGTCAGCACCGGCTTTCTTGGGAATAGGTATAACAACATTCTTCCGAAAATCGGATGGCACTTCTCCTGTTTCATACATCTTACACTCTAGATGGAATAACCTTGCCACGCTGGTTTCTCATAAAGCAGTCAGTAATTCAGAGGGAATGTCATCAATTCCAGGTGCCTTGTTCTTATTTAGGCCTCTCAATGCTCTGTCGAACTCTGACCGGAAAATTGGTTCTCCCACTTCATCAGCATCAACAGCCATATAATTTACGTCTTTACCTCAACAGTACCAAATGAATATTTAAAAAATAATTAGATGGTCAATATTTTTAAATAGTATGCTTGAAACTTAACTAATTAGTACTCTTTGCTTATTTGCAGGTACCTTTCTCTTTGTTACTTTTACTAACAAAAGTTGAATGCTCACAAACTTATCACTTGACATTTTTACTACTTGGAATGGATTTTTTATTCTAGCTCTTTTTACTAAATTCACCTGCCACAAAAGCACAAGAAGCAGTCCTTGTACGTTTTTAAATCAACCAAGAATACCTGTAGCGGGGAAGATAAGTATGACCAAGAACTAGATATCGTACTTATATCTCCTCCGTAAACATCTGTTAGCCTGATTTTGCAATAACAAAATTAGTCTCAATAAAAGGGCATAAAATTAAAAGCTTCAAATCTCATCACACACGATTCCCTCATGTCAGCGCAACTCACAGAAAAAAGTTTGAACATTTTACAATAGATCGCAGCATATAACTTATTCTTTTAAAATTTGATCATTAGCCCCTTTATATGAACACCCATTAATTTCTTCTGATGCAAAAATGATCTTCTCCCAACTCAGCTTCAATTCGCATTTTCATTCTTCTGTAAATAATATGAGTTAAAATTTTGCAAGCATGAGATCGCAAACTAATGGCAGGGCAGTTTTCAACTTGTCAGTATTCGCTTTATTGGAAAGAGCTATAACAATATTATGTCTAAAATCAGATGCTTCTCATGTATCATAAATATTACACACTAAATGGAATAACCTTACTGCGCTGGCTTCTCCTAAAGTAGTCAGTAATTCTGAGGGTATGCTATCAATTCCAGGTGCCATATTCCTATGCATGTTTCTCAAAGTTCTTTCGAATTCTGACCACAAATTTGGGTCTCCCATTTCATCAGAATCAACTGTCTCTTCTTGTTTCGGAACCTTATCATCTACTTCTTTAATCATCAGTCACTACTGATCTGCATTGAGGGTAGTCGCCCAGGTGGCAGATTCCCAATCTGTTGCATTCCTAGCCTTTTCTTAAATGATTACAAGTACATAGAAAATTTATTTTCATCTCCCTTGGTAAGTTATTCCAATACCTAACTCCCCTTCTTATACATGAATATTTGCCCCAATGTGTCCTTTTGAATTACAGCTTTATCTTCATATTGTGATCATTCTTACTTTGAAAGACACCACTCAAACCTACTCGTCTACTAATATCATTCCACGCCATCTCTGTACTGACAGCTCGGAATATACCGCTTAGTCGTGCAGCTCGTCTATTTTCTCCCATGTCTTCACAGCACAAATTTTGCAACATTTTTGAAACCCTACTCCTTTGTCGGAAATCACCCAGAACAAATAGAACTGCTTTTCTTTGTTTTCTTTCCAGTTATTATATTAAGTAATCCTGGTGAGGGTCCCATAGACTGGAACCACACTGTATTTGGGGTCTCATTAGAGACTTATATGCCCTCCTCCTTACATTCTTTCTACAACCCCTAAATATGCTCATAACCGTGTGCAGTGACCTGTACCCTTTATTTACAATTATATTTATGTGATTACCACTATCAAGGTCTTTCCTTATATTAACACCTAAGTACTTGAAATGATTCCCGAAAAGAACTTTCAACCCATCAATGCAGTAATTAAAACTGAGAGGAATTTTTCATTGTGAAACTTTCAACCTGACGTTTAACCTCGTTTATCATCATACCATTGCTACAGGGGAAAATAAAGCTTCTCCTACTTTAATTCTCTGAGTTCTCTTTTCTAGAAATATAGCCGCCCATTCAGTCACTCTTTTTTCTAGTCCATTTGCATTCATTTTTGCCAGTAGTCTGCCATGAACCATCATATCAAATGCCTCAGACAGGTCAATCGCGATACCGTCCATTTGACCTCCTAAATCCAAGATATCTGCTATATCTTGCTGGAATCCTATAAGTTGAGCTTCAGTGGAATAACCTTTCCTAAACCCAAATTGCCTTCTATCAAACCAGTGATTTATTTCGCAAACATGGGTAATATAATCAGAAAGAATGCTTTCTCAATGCTTGAAATCATCAACAAGACGCACACAAAATGCTGGCAGTTGTGTACACTAGTTTATTTACAAATTAATCACACATATTCACACGCAAACTAATAAGCTGCCATCATAAAACCAAACACTACTATTACGAATAAGTATAAGGAGAGACTGCAATAGTTGCATGCCAACTACCATCCCGATACCAATTCACATACTTGACTTCAGACACTCAGCTACCACGACTTACACCAAATACAGTAGACACAATACGCGACAGTCAGCGAGATATCGAGGGACAGCGATTAAAGCTCTGTCTAGCGGAATGACCTGGAGTTACTGATGCTGTCATAAGAGCATGTGTATTTGTTAGTGAAGCTTTTGACATTATTTGTGGTTTTGCAGTATGATGACATAAGTAAATAGTAGCGTGTATCATTCCTTTATATCTCCTCTCACCGTGAGTGGAAATATATGTGCTGTGTTTGGCTGCAATAACTATGAAGTGCAGAAGGAATCACGGTTTTTCTTCCGTTTCCCTCGTGACAAGAAAATGTAAGTAAATATTGTGTTTGCATGTACGTTCTTCCAGTGACAAAGATGTTTTATAGTACTTTCTTAACTTCTGATCTGCGCGAACCATACTTTAACTGGCTTAAAATATAATAAGCTTACTTTATTGTGTAGTGCAGCAGTTAATCTTCATCACTGATGTGTTGTTGTAGGTGTGATATGTGGGTTTAAATTTAATTCAGGTAAAGCATATGCATATGTGTGTGGCTGGTTGTGTTTAAAGTTTGGAATGCCGTATTGCGTTGTCTAGCACTGAAGAAAATATGGGTGACTTACGAAATGTGCATATTTTGTTGAAAGAATATGATGATGCAAATTTGCTTTATCCTAATGTAATGACAAGTATTGCTTATAGGGATTTTGAATGTTTTTGAGGCTAAATTTAAAGATTTTCTTTCTGTTAGTAAGCTTCAACTTAAGAGGAAAATTGTCCACCCCTTAAACGTTAATTCAAATGAATCCTGTGTGTAAGAAATGTGCCGATATTTTTTGACAAGTGTCTTAATGTGATGATACATTGTTTTTTAATGAGAAAAAAGACAAAAACAGCCGTCAAATTTCAGGCAGGAATGCTAAAGCTAAAGAAGTAATGCATAAATGAAACATCAAGTCCTTTCACAGCAGTCCATTTCACATCTTGATTATATGTCAAATTTCAGTCTTTAAATAATAAACTGTTAAATAATTCTTCATTCATTTATCCAGAATTGCTTTAGCAACTTTGAAGTTAATATCTTAATAACACTTTCTTTCTAGACGTAATTTGTATATCCATTTCAGTATATGCATTTCCATTGATATTTGAATTTAGCGCGAATTTCTGGGTTACGCCTCTAGGAACGCCACTTGCGAATTATCTCCCAACTTAACAAGGCTAAATACGGAATTGTCACGTATTGTCTCTACTGTATTTGCTTCCACACAAGTCTCATTAAAAGAACTCTACTCAAGACTGCCTCTTTATATACGTTGCCTGGGCAAGCTTCTATAAGAAAATGACACACCATACTTTCTCATAAAATCGAGAGTTTCCAATAGCCCAGTTACAATGTAAGGAACTTTCTAGATGTTTCTGGTTGCACATAACATTGTTCTTGACTTATTACATTGTGTTGCACAATGGTACATTGGATTATACATCGTATATACAGGTAATAATAATTTATATATTAATTACGTGTTCTTTCATTAAATAAACTCATATTAATATATATACAACAGATGTTTCACGACATAACCTCACAAATAGTATGATCGTAATTTATACCAAATAAATCCCAGGCATAACTACGTAAATAATAATAATAATAATAATAATAATAATAATAATAATAATAATAATAATAATAATAATAATAATAATAATAATAATAATAATAATAATTGGCCGTTTTTTAATTTTTACTTTAAATTATATTTGTTCGTGGCGTCGACGTCTATAGATCATTTGCCACTACTTACTTACGGGTAAGTGGAACCGCGAAAGTATAGAGTGTTGAATGTGAGGAAAAGAACGTTAATGCCGACACAAGCACCCTATCCCCAGGCCAGGTACATTAATCATTTACAATTAAAAACCCCTGACCCACCCGGGGCCGACGGTTGACAGGCGGACGAGTTGCCCGTACACCACGACCATTACCGTATCATTACATATATGAGGAGCTCTGTATTAGTACTATTATAATTAAGCTTTTTCTGAATTGATATAGATTTGTTGCCGTTGTTATGAAACTTAAGTCATCTTTGAAATATACACTTACAGGTGTCCTGAATTTATAGTACTTTCTTGGAAAATATGAAAATAATGCTGCTGTAAAGGTTTAGTGACAGTTGCTATGATTATTATAAACAAGTCATTTATATTCTTTGAAGATTAAAGGTTCCTGATACAGAGAATACTTTAAAATTATGAAATTCTATACATTTTATATGTATTTTATCTGTCCCATGAAGTACTTTGCATATCAACCTTTTTGTTATTGTGATGTATAACATCCAACGTTAATCTTATGTGGAATGCATAACCTCTCCTGCCTAAATGCAAACCTCACCTTCCCGGGATGAACAAACCTGTTTCCACAGACGAGGCTCTGTCAACCGTGTCAGAGCGGTATGCTGTCATTTCAGCTAGTCCATTAGCTGAGAGCTGGCAGCCCCACCAATGGTCTTACTTCCTTCAGGCTAGCAACCCGTCGGGAGGACATTTGATTGCTTTCAAGTCTTGCAAATGGAAAAGGAACCGGATGGATATTAAGGATGACAAAGGAAAGGCTAATGATAAGGATAAGTGGAAGAAAAATAATATATTTAAGTGTGCTACATGGAATATACAGCAAGTAGCACACAAAGACGATCAACTAGGTGACATTCTTTCAAAAACGAACATCTCAATTGCTTCAACCTCTGAAACCAAACGTAAACAACAAGGCTCAAATGAAACGGCGAATTACCTTCAATTCTATAGTGGGGTCAAACAAGAGGATAGAGGCCAAGTGGGAGTCATGATCATGATATATAAAAGACTAAGATCGAGAATAGATTACTACACTTTCTGGGAAAGAATTATTTCGATAGGGCTAAAGCTATCCAGAGGCTGTCTGACGGTCATAGGTGTTTATGTCCCAGTAGAGGGATGATTAGAAGACAATTATAGTGTCTATAACAGTTTACAGAACGTAATTAACAAAATGGGATGGGAATTTTTAACGCCAGAGTAGAACATCGCAAACAATTCAGAACAATATAGGAACAAATGGGGAGAAAACTTGCAATAGCAATGGAAGGGAACTTACTGTGTTCTCTTAAATCAGTTAAAAATAATGAACACCATGTTTCCACATAAACGCAGTCATAAGTTCTCATGGTCAGCTAGGAATCAGCGATCTATCATTGATTATGTCATATGCAACCAAAAGCTAGCAAAATTAATTTTAGATGTTAGAGCATATCGATGTCCTGAAATGGGTACAGATCATTTCTTAGTATTTTCACCAGTCTGCACATTTAATGGAAGCCCTAAGGGTCAAGCAGGACGTGTTGGTGGTGCCAGTAGCCCAGCTTAGGTTCAAGGGAATTATACCAGACAAAGCTGTTAAATGCAAGAGACAGTCTTTCATCGAACTTTATGTTGATGGCGTACTCTTCGAGCATATTTTCTTGAACTCCCCTCGAATGCAATTTAATTTGATCCTCGGTTCTGATTTTATGTTGTGATACCATGGGGTGATAAGACTATTCTGCTAGTGTCAATCGGTGTTTCAATTTGACCCTGTAGAAAGGCAAATGGTAGAGAAAGATGATATGATGCACGAGTTAGAAGCCCTTGATGAAAGGCTTCGATGGGCGATGGAGGTATATAATCAAAATGATGCTGCGCTAGTCGAAGTTAGTCTGAAAGAATCATCCGTAGATGACGAGGTTCTATCCATAATAGATGAGGTCAATGATTTTGGTCAGGACTACGTTGCCTCAGTTACCCACGCGATTATTAGCGCACAGTTTTCTACAGACATAGCAGAAGTAACGAATTTAATTTTCGAGATTTACCCCAATGCGTTAGACAATAAACCGAGAGAAATCCTGGATTTTTAATATGATTTAAATTTTAAAGATCATTCGCCATACAAACGCAAGGCATGTCTAATACCAGAAAAGTATCGTGAGGAAGCCAGGACCCTAATTCATCAGATGAAAGGAGATGGAATAATTTCGCCTTGCATCACTCACTTCGTCAACCCTTCAGTCGCCTAGGCAAACACAATGGCAGTTTGCGCTTTTGCATAGATGAGCGTGCACTGAATGATACAACCTGTGACAATAAAGTTCGGTGAATGAAGTCAGAACGGTCGATCCGGATACACTGGCGATACGCAACGCTGCACCTGTGTAGCAGCAGGTTTTGACCACCTGCTCCCAACTTTGTTCAGTTGAGCATCGTGTGTGTGCCGTGTAAGACCTGTTTGACACAGTGCGTGTTTAGTGCGTTGGTTCTGAACTGGAAAATTAACGACCAAAAGATCCATGTACACTTTTGTTTTAAGCTTGGAAATACACCGAAAGAAACACATGCGATGCTGATACGTGTTTATAAAGATCAAGCACTGTCCTTGAAGTGAGTGTACAAGTGGTTCACCCGTTTTTGAGGAGGCCGGGAAAGATTTTCTCACCACCTCCGTAGCGGAAGACCGGTGACCGCCGTCAGTGACGAAAACATTGAGAAGGTCTGGACATCAATCACGAACGATCGGCTATTAACTGTGCCCATGATAGCGGATGAACTGCAGATTAACCTAAATCCGTGCGACAAATCGTTACCCAGATGTTAGGGAAGAGGAAAACGTGTTCTCATCTTGTGCCACATCACTTGACTGACGATCAGAAGCAGGCACGTTTAGAGACTTCACAGGATTTTGTCGAAACGGCAGATGCAAGACCAAATTTCTTGAACTGTATCGTCACTGAGGATGAAACCTGGAGTCTCAGGTACGACCCTGAAACGAAACGGCAAAGCATGGAATGGTATTCTCCCGGATATCTTCGTCGGAAAAAGGTCAGAGCCGGAAAGTCACGCATCAAAACGATGCTCATCACCTTTTCCGATAGTCAAAGCATTATCCACAAGGAATTTCTACCTGAGGGAACGACGTTGACTGCTGCACGGTACATTGAAAATTTGACCCGTTCCATGAGAAGTCTACGCAGGGTACGACCCCAGTACGCACAACAGCCAATATCGTCAAACAGATCATGGCAAACTTGAACATCCCCCTACTCGCCAGATCTCAATCCTCCAGATTTCTTCCTATTCCCACGACTCAAATTCGCTTTGAAAGGAAAGAGATTCGACGATATTTCTGACATCCAACGAAACGTGACGAGGCTTTTGAACACCATCCCAAAAGAAGCCTTCTTGCAAACTTTCCAGGACGTGTATCGCTGATCTCAGCAGTGCATAATTATGGGAGTGGACCTCGTACCAGCCCTCAGGTCCAGGTAAAAATCCCTGGCCTGGCCGGGAATAGAACCCGGGGCCTCCGGGTAAGAGGCAGACACGCTACCCCTACACCACGGGACCAGATTTTATATGATAACATTGATTTTAATCACTACAATCCTATGTTGACTGCAGTTGATAAAACCACAAAAAACGGTCCTTTTGAGAATTCCGTAGCGAAGCAAGGGTACATCAGCTAGTAATTACATATGTCCATATTCATTCATGATGTATACAGTGTTCTCCCCAGAAATTTTCGTTACCTGGGTGGCAGAAATGAGTAGCCGGGCGGGGAATACTACGTAAAAATAAATATGATAAAATTTCAACTTATTCCCCTCACGCGATTAACAATAATATTAGACAGGTAAATATTAACTGCAAAAATCAGCTATTTTAGTGTTATAACGAAGATGACGTAACAGAGTAGTTTGAACTTCTAGTGTTCTACTGCTCGTTCATAATCACTCCGGTTGCTGTGGAGAGCCGGACGGGATTGTTACGTCCCGCAGAATCGAGTGCTCGCATGCGATTCCATGCTAATCCAGAAACCGCTCGTGCACAACACTACGTCGTAAGCTGAACTCCGATGTAACTCGCGTAATTATGCTGACAATAATGAAGATTTTTCATTTAAATACATAGTTTTACAGTGTTTACATTTTAATTTTGAACACGTAATGACTGAAATATGTGTAGCCTCCGTAGCTCAGGTGGCAGCGTGCCGGCCTTTCACCGCTGGGTTCTGTGGTTCAAATCCCGGTCACTCCATGTGAGATTTGTGCTGGACAAAGCGGAGGCGGGACAGGTTTTTCTCCGGGTATTCCGGTTTACCCTGCCATGCTTTCATTCCAACCACACACTCCAGTATCATTTCATCTGTCAGTCCTTAATCATTGCCCCTGAGGAGTGCGACAGGCTTCGGCAGCCGGCACAATTCCTATCCTCGCCGCAAGATGGGGCCTCATTCATTCCATCCCTGACCCGGTCACTGACTGGAAAACAGGTTGGAGGTTTTCAGTGACTGAAATATGTATTAATATTACGTAAATCGAGTGTTTTAGGAGCGCGCAGCTGTGAGCTTGCACTAGGAAAATAGTGGGTTCGAACCCCACTGTCGGCAGCACTTTCGGTGGTTTCCCATTTTCACACCAGGTAAATGCTGGGGCTGTACCTTAATTAAGGCTGTGGCTGCTTTCTTCCCACTCCTAGCACTTCCGTATTCCATCGTCGCCATAAGACCTATCTGTGTCGGTGCGACGTAAAGCAACTTGAAATATTATGTAACTAGCACATATGTAGGTTAAGATAGCCGGGCGGTCAGTGAAAGGTCCTAGGGAGAACATTGTGTATGGGTTAAATATTGTTAAAGACTTCAAATTCAACAATTTCAGTTTGTAAAATCCTGATGATTGGGTATTAATGTACTTAATTTTGTATTACAAAACACCCAGTAAGTAGGCTACACAGTGTGGTCACTTATCTGTGAGATTGCACTCGGGTAGTGGTGGGTTCGAACTCCACTGCCGGCAACCTTGAAGATGGTTTCACTCCACAGCAAAGTCCCTTGCACACGGCAATGTCGCAGAAAGTAGCAGCATATTTTTCATAATACTGTACGTAAATTAGCGAGCAATTCCTTGGACGTAGATCTTAATAGGTGTAGCTATCTTGTGATGTGGCATGGGAATGTTTTGTTCTGGATCAACTGCCATATTATTGTACGTAGATCTTGATGCTACATATTTCTTTCAATTCATTGGAACTCCTCTCCTTTAGATGGACTGAAAGGAAGCATTATTTGTACCTCCTGCACGTTGTAAGAGGGAACAATCACAGAACCTGTAATCGCTCTCTTGTCTTTTAAGCCCACAAACATATTCATGATTCTATTCTTTTCCGTGTAGCAGAAAAATTTAGATATATCCTACTGTCACATAAAATAGAACATTTTTACGTTCTGTAAATAGTGAAGAACAATGAATACAAGAGATGCATACAATTTTGTACCTTGCCATTGTTTATCATCGAAATGCAGATGATTGATTGAATGATATGTTGTGTTTTGGTGCAGTATGTAGGAACAGAGTACGTGCTATCATGTCTTGGTTTCTTCAAACACTACCCTGCCAGAGACTTGCCATCCTCTAGCAGATGCAAAAGAAGTACAGATCTCAATATTTCTCAGTGTGTGGCCCTAGATGCCTCATTTGACAGACTGAAAGATGTATCATTTAGTAAGTTCCTTGAGAAAATACAAATGGTGTTGCCAAATACTTTTGATATGTCAGTGCAACGTTAGACTGCACAAAGAGAGAAAAGTATTATGTTGTAACTTCTTAGTTCCAGTCTTTATTTCATAAATGAATGATTTTGTATTTGTGTTGTATTGTATTGTTTTCTAACTGATGAATATTAATTGATGATTAACACTACTGAATGTAATGTATCGTCGCCACAAGACCTATCTGTGTCGGTGCGACGTAAAGCCCATAGCAAAAAAATGTAATGTCATGAAATTATGATATACTATGATCACTAAACTTTTTGAAAAATTTCTACACAATTTGTATACCTGTAATACTATGGATAGTAGGTAGAATATAGCTCCATAAATCAAAAGACCATGTTTCATTTCAGTTTACCTTTGAACCCTACAAACTCCCTCCTTAGCATATGAGTTTCCTTTAATCACTTTGGTTCCTGTATATGGCTTTCCTTCTTACATTTTATTTATATTTCATTTCCTGCATAAGTGGCGTAGCTTGATCCTATTGACTGTTTAGGTTGGCTTAAATAGTGTTAAAGAGGACTGACGTACGAGGTGATGTTAGTGTCTATTTCTGTCATAGTTCTTAATCCGCCATAAGGATTTCCAATCCCACTCACCTTCTGGTCACTTCCTCCCTTCCTCCCTTTGCGAGTTAGCTTCTTTTTTCCTCAGCAGGAAAAAAGCAGCATAGGCCAGGCCGGTCACTCCCATCCTTCATGGGTTTGTGAATTAGTAAAAAGAAAATTGTAATAAGCAGCACAGGTTGGTAAGCTTGTTTTCACCAGCTAATAATAATAATAATAATAATAATAATAATAATAATAATAATAATAATAATAATAATAAAACACAGGCCAACCTCCAGGTATATCATTGTTCAGAATGCAGTATTTCAGAAAAAGGTAACAGAAAGGAAGAAAATGAAATGAAAGAAAAAATATGAAAGAAATAAAAAGAGAAAAAATTAATATAATATTTAGGAGTGGCGGGAGGATGAGATACTGGGTACCCGCCGCGCTAAACGATTTAAATCGCCCGCCCGGTAATTTTAGTTCAGACTTTGCTGACGCCAGGGGCACTAGCGTGCAATTCCTGGCAATCTTTGCGGCAGCTGTTGCGGACAGAAGTGAAAAATAACGGTGAGATTCATCTCTTACTCATTCTCTTTGGTCTAACCTAGGTGTATATTTGTAAATAGTCCGTGCATTATTGAGTATTTATCCTTATAGTCTTGTCTATGGAGCAGAGCATCACAGTACCCAGTCTAACATACTTATGTGACAACTTTACGGGAAGGTTTTCTACTCTAAACTGTGTGAATGGTCTAGAGAGAGAGAGAGAGGAAGAGAAAGTGCTAACATTTCTAGCGATCTCATTGTGTGATGCTATCCTCCTGAACAACTGACTTACAGTCATTATAAGTTAGATCATATCCCTCAGGTTATCCATTTATCCAGGCCAACTTAATGGGCACAATAAAATAAAACCCAATCAACATCATCAAGAAAGAAAAGAAAGAAGGAGGGGAGAGAGGGGCGAGGGTCTGGGCTGCAATGTCAGTCTCCGATGCCTTGGTCTCAAAAATACTTGCGACATTCTTTCTCACTCCTTTCAAGTTTTGTGTCAGATGCTTACATTATAATGTGCTTTAGACTTCCATAATTCTCAATTGAGGTTTGGAGTTCACCGATAGTCTTGGTAGCTCTCAGTATACGCCACTGTAAAGAACTTTTTACAACCATCTAGTGCCTTATTCTGGATATTACAGTGTGTTGCACAATATTGTAGTGGATTATACATCATGTATACAGGTAATAATAATTTAAATACTATTAATTACGGTTTCTTACGTTAATTAAACTCAGACTAATATATATACAGCACATATTTCATGACTCAACCTTACTAATAATACGATCGTCCGTAAATAATAATAATACTAATACTAAATGAATCGTTTGTTTCAGAAACGACACTTCTCCAAAGTACCAATTTGTTCATAAAACAGGACAAACTGTCTGTAGTGTGTAATATCGTTTCTATATTTCCGATATGTATTATGCTTCTTCTACTGTTGAAATGAGTATGACAGATAGGTGGTTTGTATGAATTAGTCCAATACGTTCCTTTACAGAATTTGTTGAAAATGGTGGAGACGTGCTGTTTCTGCAACAAACACCATTAATGAGAATATAAGGAAGTGTAACATTGATGTTAACGTCATTTTAATTTCAAAAGGATCTTTATTTATACTGAGGAAATATAGTGTTTAAACCCATTATTTAATAGTTATTTGTAAATCTTACTTATTTGCACATATTATGATTAGACCACATTTATTTATTTTATTTATTTACAGAGTTTACGCCCACATTGGAGCACTTAAATCAGACTACAACAAATTTGTCTTCCTTTTCTTCTCCCAAAAAGTCTTGAGTCTGGTTGACCTGGCTGCCCTCTCCGCATCCGTTATAACATATTGTTTCCTCTGTACAGTGGTCAGAGGAAGCCTTATGCATTTATTCTTCAAAATACTTTTCTCGCCTCTGTTTTCTATGGTTTGCATGGTAATATTCAACTCCTCCAAATCACTTTGGACTTCTTTAAACCAATTGTTTTTTGATTTACTATTCCAAAAGTAATTAAATAATTGTTTTAAAACTCTGTTATCACTTAAGTTAGTCGAAATATATGACAAAAAATGCAATTCTTCTTTTTCTCATCGTGTCTGTGATGGACTCACTTTCCCGATAGATAACCTCATTCGGAAACAATCTCCACTGTCCATCCACCCGATGTTTCTTGTTTATGATCGTCCTGAGTATCCTTCGAT
This sequence comes from Anabrus simplex, assembly GCF_040414725.1. Lineage (NCBI taxonomy): Eukaryota > Metazoa > Arthropoda > Insecta > Orthoptera > Tettigoniidae > Anabrus > Anabrus simplex. The sequence continues at coordinate 240,904,593 of NC_090268.1, forward strand.
CAACTCGTTGTAAGTGTTCTGTTGTTGATCTAGTATTGAGTTTAAATAATGTTTCACAAGCATAAGCTGCTTCTGGTTTAATAACAGAGTTATAATGTCTAAATTTAGCATTAATCGAAAGACATTTATTTTTGTATGTAGGCCAAGTTATCCGTTGTGCCTGCTTCAGTTTATATATTCTGCTCTCTATTGATGGTTTTTCATTGCAATTCCAAGTGAGATTTTCACCCAAATATTTAAATGTACTTACAATTTCAATTCGTTTATTATTATTTAATAATAGCTCTGAATTTAAAGTTCTGAAAGTAGGCATTATTTTTGTTTTATCATACGAAATTTGCAATCCAACTTTTTTCGCTACATTTGCAAGTTCTACCAATTGAACTTTAGCCTCTTCGAAACCATTTGCCAGTATCGCAAGATCATCCGCGAATGCCTAGCAATTTAGTTTGATATTTTTTCCAATTTTGACTTTTGGAGGACATACCTTAGTCCACTCTCGCATGACCTTTTCCAATACACAACTGAACAATAATGGCGAATGTCCATTTCCCTGGCGGAGGCCTGTTGCAATTGCAAATGATTTAGATAACTCATTTCTGAATCTAACTTTAGATTGGGTATTCTTAAGAGTCATACCAATCAGGCTAATAAGTTTGGAATGTAGACCAAATTCCTGAAGGACATTCAACAGTGTTTCACGATGTATACTATCATACGCCTATTGAAAATCAACAAACGTAATAACTAAATTTTTGTTTCTAGATCTATGATGTTTCATAATCCATTTTAAACTGATGATTTGGTCAGGGCAGCTTCTTCCTGGACGAAATACACCTTGATATTCCCCTAGTTCACAGTCAAGATGTCCCTGTATTCTGTTATAGATAATCTTAGATAAAATCTTATATGTAATATCCAATAATGATACTCCCCGATAATTATTTGGATCAGATCTATCGCCCTTTTTATGCAATGGTTGAATTATTACCATATTCCACTCTTCAGGCATTGTAGCAGTATTCCAAATATCTATAAGATGTTTGTGTAGATTCTGAACGGTTTGGTCATTAGCATTCTTCCATACCTCTGCGACGATTTGGTTCTCTCCCGGTGCTTTATAATTTTAAGGGAATCAATTGCTGCTCGTACTTCATTATAAACGGGCGGTGTAACCTTTTCTAAAGGTATCCTATTTTTTGGATGGGTGGCATATTGCAGATATTCTGAAGGTTCCTCACTATTAAGTAAGTTCTCAAAGTATCTAGCTAAAATTTCCGCATTATCTTGATTAGTATGTGCCTGTTTTCCATTAGTATCTCTCATTAGGAGTGTTGGGGGGAGTATAATTAGTTTGGTATTGCCGAAATATTTTATAGTAATCTCTTGTCTTATGTTGAGTAAATGCTTCGTAATTGCTTAGACCACATTGTATAGAAAAATGAATAGAAGAATACTCCTTTTTATATCCCTTTCCAAAGTTCAAAAAATATATAAAACAAAACAACACAATATAATAAAAGTAACATGTAAGTCTCTTATTTTTGAACAATGTTTCTCACTTCTATTGCGCTGACGTCCATGCAAACAGTTCATTATAAAACTCACGGTGTTCTTCTGGTATGTAAGATTCCAACTTCTTTATGTCTGCTAATTTCTTTTCATTTAATGGAACACAGACTTGTGGATAAGCAAGTCTCGTTGGTATGGTAACACAGGGAGACTGGTTGTAGAAATAAGCAACCTGAAAGTATGAACGCACAGTCCATCAATACAGTATTTTCCTAAGACATGATCTTCCTCATACTGAAACCCCATAAATTGATTTATATGCAACGCTACTTTCGCATTTCTTTTCACACCTGTTCCTAGCGACTCAAGGGAAAGAACTGACTTCTTGAAGAGTGTCCTCCACCAGTTGCTGAAATCAAGAACGTCTGTAGTTTGCACCATTTTAACAGCGAATCTGTTATTATTATTTGACAAAATTATCAATTCAACATACTCTCTGAGGGAATAAATTCTGTCTATTTTGCAAATCTTCCTTTTCACCACACCGAAGTTGCGATCGCAAGGCATGAAAGAATGACCTCGAATCGGAAATTAGTGGTTTATTTGTTTAAATTGTCCACTAATAACAAGTGTTTGGAGAAATCTAACAACTGTGTTGTTCTTATTCTGACTTGGACAACCGTCAGAGACGATGTGCAGGTACTTTGTCGACTTCGGTAGCTCACTGTTAATATAATCTAAGACAAAGGAACAGACTTCATCTGAACCCTTCTTACCTTGTCCCTCATGATACATACAAAATTTCACTGTATTATCTTTCAAGTTATGGATATTGAAAACATTAACAGTTAGCTGTCTAAGGTAGAAAGCTTCCTGTATAGGTACCGTATTTACTCGCGTATTAGATCCCCTTTTCCCCCACTTTTACAGCCAAAAATAATAAAGGGGGGTCCAATATGCGATAACCTCAAAATTTTGTGCAGCGAACACATGATTTCTGGGTTATAAAGAGCTATAAATTGTACGTGTATACATTCTGTACTATTATTTAACAAACTTGGAATGTATTTAAGTCATACTGGCTCTTTTTGTCGGAAGGCAGTGTTTCTAAATGTAAAAGGACAAAAAATGGTGAACACGACTTTTAGGCCTACGGTACCGTAAAATGGGGTGAATAGAAACAGTGGGGTGAATAGAAACAGAAAAAAAAACAGGAAAGTTTAATAATTTGCTGTAAATAACACTCTAATTGTTGCAATTTAAAATGTGTTGGGTATATTTGTAAACTAACATATACTGAAAGAGAAATTCATGTTTCAAAGGTTGTCCACACTGTTCTGTGGAAGCCATTGTCAAGTAAATTGGAGACAAATTACCACGAGGAAACTGACGCGGTAAAACTTCATTCAGACTGCAGGTAAAATGTTGGCATACGCTAATCTTCTTTTATGACATACTTAGCCTCATGTTTAATAAACAATACCATAAATATAGCATTATTATATTTTTAATGTGTTTGCATATCTAACCTCAATTTATTTTTCGGCACAAATGATCGATTTGTGGGGTGAATAGAAACAAGAGCTTCATCATGCCCCGAACTTATAAACGCAATCCTAGGAGCAAGTGCTATCACAAACACAGCCAAGAAGTGATCCAGGCAGCAGTGGATGACATCACAGACAATGGCCTGAGCTATAGGGACGCAAGCAAGAAACATAAGATAAACTATTCTGTATTCAAGGAAAGAAAATACTGATTGGAGATAATCTCTCGTCACACCTTTCAGTAGAGTCGATAAAAATGTGTGCAGACCATAATATCAGCTGCATATTCCTACCGAGTAATTCAACGCATTTAACGAAACCCCTAGACGTTGTCTTCTTCAGACCAGTGAAAAATGCTTAGAGATCAGTATTGGAATCGTGAAAAAAAGGTCCTGGTAGGAAGGAGACAAGTGTGCCAAAGGATGTGTTTCTCCATCTCCTCCTGAAGGTCCTTGAGAAAATAGAACTAAGGAAGTCCGAAAACATAAAGTCTGGTTTCAGAAAATGCGGTATCGTGCCCCTAAAACCAGAGAAAGTTCTGAAATTAATACCAGCAAGAAATGAAGAAGGAACCGCCTCCCCAAACAATGATGCTCTAGACAGGAGCTTTCTGGCAATTTTAGAAAACCTTAGATACATGGGCGCCCGCAGGATCTTTTCCAAGGGGGGGGGGGGGCACACTAACAATTTTCTTGAATATAAATACCAATATAACGTCAGCAACATTAAATTGTTTACAGAAATTTGCGAATATAACATATGCTAAATGACTGTCAGTAAGTTCAGTTTATGAAATAATCTGGTATGATATTAACCAATTGAACATCAACTTTTCAAAATTCCAGGTGGGGGCAAGCGCCCCCCTTGCCCCCCCCCCCCCTTGCGGGCGCCCATGCTTAGATATGGCGACTCTTCAATGCCCAGACGAAATCGGAAGAAGCTTCGTGTTGAGCCAGGTAAAAGTGTCTCGGTTTCAGACGAGGTAGATAAGCCAGAACATGTCATTGGTTCTGATGAAGATTCTGCTTCATACCAGTACACTGAACATGAACCAGACAGTGAAAATCCGTCCACTCTAATTTTGGCTTTCAGTGTTGCTGATGGTCCATGCTTTTGCAAGAATGATATTGAAGAAGGTGACTGGCTGCTAGTTTCCTTCCCATGTAACACGTCAAAAGCAACTTTAAACAAGGAAAAGGATCGCTTGTTCATTGGCGAAGTTGTTAAGACAAATAACCTGTTTACTGGTCAATTTCTTCGTGGAAAATCAACCAAAAATTTCAATTGATGTATCTATGTATCCAGACGTCCCCGATGAATGTGATTGCGAATACAGTCAAGTGAAAACTAAAGTGGAGAGTCCTGAAACGAATGGCAGAGGTATTCTCAAATTTAAACTGGACTGGCGTTATTTACAGACCCCGATTTACAAATGGGCGGACTGGGCATTTGCCCAGGGCGCCAGTTTTTGAGGGGCAGCGGCCGGCGGATCGAGTAATTATGGACTGCGTGAATTACGTCTTAAATTCATTTCCCTCAAATTACTTTTACATTCCACAAATTATTCCAATTATTTTATTAGACTATATAAAACACTTTAACCTATTCTAACTTTTAAACCTGAATTTAATCTATATATTGTCCGCCTCTGTAGCGTAACGGTCAGTGTTATTAGCTGCCGTCCTCGGAGGCCCGGGTTCGATTCCCGGTACTGCCAGAAATTTAAGAATGGCAGGAGGGCTGGTATGTGGTTGAAATGGTACATGCAGCTCACCTCCAATGGGGGTGTGCCTGAAAAGAGCTGCACCACCTCGGGATGAGGACACGAGTTTACTTTTACTTTTATCTATATATTTAATTTTTATGAAGAAAACGTGTCTTATTTCTAAAATTATTTACTTACATAGAAACTATCAAGCTGAACCAACGGTTTTTGAAATAAAAATAAAAACAGTCTCATTCTTATTTGGCTGTTATCTTTCTTTGCTTTGATAAGTTTAATTATGAGAACTGCATTTGCATAATGTGCTGTTTTAAAACTCATAATCTTGAAAACTGTAATATTTAATTTGTAAACAATTATTTTTTATAGGAACAGGAAAACGAGCAGAGCGGCGGGCGGCTAAATATTGTTTGCCCAAGGCGCTAACTACTTGAAATCGGGGCCTGGTTATTTATAACTTTGTGTGAGGTTTTGTTTTCAATTTTTGCTTTTCATACAGGACAGGCATATATGTTTTAGTAGGCATTCTATGATCAGAAATATCATTTGACATTGAAAATGTGTAAATTTTTAAAATATATCTGAATTTTGTAAACTTTAATTCAATTTAACCGACTAATTTTGTACAGATTTTATTGACTAATACACATAACAGTTCAGAAAGGATGTTTATGTTATTATTCTACCCCACTTATAGCATTAATGTTAGATATAGACTGTTACCAATCCCCCAAATGAAGGTACAACAGCAACATTATGGTCATATGTATGTCTGTTTCCATTCACCCCACTGACGGGTAAATAGAAACAGAAATGTTTTATAAAAATATTTTGTGAATGGTAACTGCTAAGACCATGATACGGTAATTTGGCCAGTTGATAATTTGACCTACACCCATATATTGCCACAAAAATAATTCATGTATCTTTCGTAGAGCGTTGTCCAGACAATTTCAAAATTTAAAATTGTTTCTATTCACCCCATTTTACGGTACATATAAAAGTCCGCTTTAGTTACTCAAATCACGTCACTCGTTACATCTCATTAATTCCTCTGGTGAGGTTGACGTCAGGAAGGGCATACGACCGTAAAAACTCGCTACGAAGATTCGTCTCACTTCATACTCGATCCCGTAGAAGAAAGGGATAAGGGTATCGTGTTATCATATAATTAAATATTGATACAAAATAATTTAATGGCCAGTCATTTGTCTCTGTCAGTTCAGCAGTAGGCCTACCAAACAATAAACCTGATCACTGCTTTCATTTGAATCATCGCCTTGCGCCGCCAACTTCCCTGCCTTGCTACGGGCGTGTCGGCATTCGGCATTTAAGTGACATCATCTTCACTGCTATCTCTCGTCAATCGCGTCAGCCATGCTTGAAGCATGATGCTTCGTTCTCTTTGAGCCATGCACTGCAATCAAGAGCATACGAAGCCCCGTCTTTTTGAACCTCTTAAAAATAATTTCGTTCCCGACTATAGAGTCCAAACAGTGTAAATCTATTCCCAGATGGTCTCTGATATTCCCAGTTGGTATATATGTAGCAGAAGCCACAAGGCATGCCAAACCATCAGATGATAACTAGCGTATGTTACGAGTTGTACTTCCGAATGTAATACATAGTAACTGGAAACATTCTTTTGATAACTGCAGCTGTTGAAACACAGACCCTTATTTTTTAGTATATTTCATGCTTGTTCTCTACATTTATCACATCAGGATTTGCGTAAACAGCTGTCCATGAGATAAAACAGGCCACATTGTTTAGGTTAGGTATATTATCGCCCTGATAGTGCCAAAAGTTGGCGGAAAAAAATAAAAATAAATAACAGGAAAATATACCGCATTTATGGATATCTACAGGTGTGGCGGTAATGAGTTTTATTATCTTAATTTTGTACGTTCATTGTCTCTTTTATTAACGCATACCCTAGTATGTTTTGTTTGGCGTCTCCAAAAATCGTTTAAAGTACGTCAGGACATAAAATTATTATTATTATTATTATTATTATTATTATTATTATTATTATTATTATTATTATTATTATTATTATTATTATTATTATTATTATTTGTTAGGTACGTTGGCGAGTAAAACGATCGTTTTAATTGGATAGCTTTTATCACGTTTTAAAGTTATTTCTCTCCAAATATATACGGTACCTATAATGGCCCGTGTTACGAGATATTAAACGACCATTTTGTTAATGATCTCGCCTGCTGTATAAATAGCAACAACCGCGAATATTTCTCAACTAAAGTAAACTGGTTTCCTCATCCCGAATGATACAGCTCTTCACACGACCAGTGGAGGTGAGTTACAGGTACCGCTTTTACCGCATATCAGCCTTCCTGCCATTCGTAAATCTCTGGCAGTACGGTACCGGGAATCGAAGTCAGACCCCCCGAAAACAGCAACTAATTGTGCTAGCCATTACGCTGGCGGACATTATTAACTACAAAACACTGACATATAGCGTGACTGATGCATGCTTGCAATGTGCGGGTTGGACACGAAGCTAAGCCTATTCATCTATTTGTGCGACGTCATCAGAGCTGCAGTAGACCTACGTTACAGAGGTGGACATTTCTTAACTACGAAACACAGATGTACCGCATGGATTCGACGCGTTTTTCATTGCGTACGTCGTACGGACGAAACTATTCACAAATTTGTGCGATGTCATCAGAGCTGCAATAAGACTTGTATCCGCTTCGAAGTGAAATCGTCATCGTTCTCTGACGAATTACGTTGCGGGGTCTTATAGGCGAGATTTATTTTTTCATTTTCTTCGTCTCGCAAAACCAGGGGGGTGCCTAATACACGGAGGGGTCTAATACACGAGTAAATACGGTATTTGCGGCTGCTGCAAATTTTGCATATAATCCATGCATATTGCAGCAACTTCGTCATCTTGTTTGCAAAGACTAGCCAGTGACTCAATTTTTCGAATAAATACCTTAGCTTTTCACTATGCTCTGCTGCAGCTACACGTTCGGCATTGCCATTTAAGGATGGATTTTTCATCTTCACCGACAGTTCTTCGCATTTACAACACGTGTCAATTTGTGGTCTTCCAAATGCCAGATTAAAATGATCCTTAAAAATATTGCAGTACAGGCAATAGGAAACCTGTTTATCAGGATATTTCTCCATGTAATAGCCATGCATTATTTTCAGATTAAGTTTCTCTCTCAAATATTCAATTTCTCTAGAGGAGTAATGCGATGTTTTGGTAGGGGATGAGCGTATGTGATCTTCAATCAATTTACATATTTCCCCTGATGTTGCGTTTGCAAAAGTACTTTTACCTCGCAAGTCCTTTGGTGATCTACCAGAGAGTAACAAAGATGATAAACGACGAATGCAAGCTTTTGTCACTGCATGCATACTTTGGAATGCTTTGGCACATACTTCCTGTCTTCCAGAACTAGTTGTTACATAATACACTGACTGACAGAGCAAATGCAACACAAAGGAGGAGTGGTTCGAAAGGGATGAAAGTTGGGGAAAAACAGAGTCGGCACGGAAGAATAATTGATGTTTATTTCAAACCGATATGCAGGTTACACAATGCGCACGGCATCGACTCAGTAGGATGTAGGACCACCGCGAGCGGCGATGCACGCAGAAACACGTCGAGGTACAGAGTCAATAAGAGTGCGGATGGTGTCCTGAGGGATGGTTCTCCATTCTCTGTCAACCATTTGCCACAGTTGGTCGTCCGTACGAGGCTGGGGCAGAGTTTGCAAACGGCGTCCAATGAGATCCCACACGTGTTCGATTGGTGAGAGATCCGGAGAGTACGCTGGCCACGGAAGCATCTGTACACCTCGTAGAGCCTGTTGGGAGATGCGAGCAGTGTGTGGGCGGGCATTATCCTGCTGAAACAGAGCATTGGGCAGCCCTTGAAGGTACGGGAGTGCCACCGGCCGCAGCACATGCTGCACGTAGCGGTGGGCATTTAACCTGCCTTGAATACGCACTAGAGGTGACGTGGAATCATACGCAATAGCGCCCCAAACCATGATGCCGCGTTGTCTAGCGGTAGGGCGCTCCACAGTTACTGCCGGATTTGACCTTTCTCCACGCCGACGCCACACTCGTCTGCGGTGATTATCACTGACAGAACAGAAGCGTGACTCATCGGAGAACACGACGTTCCGCCATTCCCTCATCCAAGTCGCTCTAGCCCGGCACCATGCCAGGCGTGCACGTCTATGCTGTGGAGTCAATGGTAGTCTTCTGAGCGGACGCCGGGAGTGCAGGCCTCCTTTAACCAATCGACGGGAAATTGTTCTGGTCGATATTGGAACAGCCAGGGTGTCTTGCACATGCTGAAGAATGGCGGTTGACGTGGCGTGCGGGGCTACCACCGCTTGGCGGCGGATGCGCCGATCCTCGCGTGCTGACGTCACTCGGGCTGCGCCTGGACCCCTCGCACGTGCCACATGTCCCTGCGCCAACCATCTTCGCCACAGGCGCTGCACCGTGGACACATCCCTATGGGTATCGGCTGCGATTTGACGAAGCGACCAACCTGCCCTTCTCAGCCCGATCACCATACCCCTCGTAAAGTCGTCTGTCTGCTGGAAATGCCTCCGTTGACGGCGGCCTGGCATTCTTAGCTATACACGTGTTCAGTGGCACACGACAACACGTTCTACAATGACTGTCGGCTGAGAAATCACGGTACGAAGTGGGCCATTCGCCAACGCCGAGTCCAATTTATCGTTCGCTACGTGTGCAGCACAGCGGCGCATTTCACATCATGAGCATACCTCAGTGACGTCAGTCTACCCTGCAATTGGCATAAAGTTCTGACCACTCCTTCTTGGTGTTGCATTTGCTCTGTCAGTCAGTGTATTTGAAATGATTTGCCCGTGACTTTGTACATGCATCTCCTGTAGGACGTCTCGTTTTAACTTGAACTCTTTCTATCAATGCTTGTAAATATGCGTCTTGTTCATTTTTAGTGTCCTTGTCATAAAACTTCACAAATATTTCATCCCGATCCCCCTCCGGTACGTTTTCAAAACACCTCCATTTACACCTAGAACAAATTGAGCTTATTTTAAATAACAGTAGTATAATATTTATTTGTTACTGTATGCCACATTCTTAAACAGAATATAAACATATTTGAAAGGTCTCGTCCTTTAACATCCCTTTACAATAGTATCAAAACTAAGAACAGAAAACTGGCATCACGCAATAATTCAACATACTCACTTGCAATCACTTCCAATTTTCTTCTTCTCAACAACTTTGCAGCATAGTTTGTATATTCGCCACCCTTTACTCTTGCACGTTTCACTTGCTCTCGTTTGTATTCAACATTTTTCACACCTCTTTTTCACTTCCGACACAACAGTTTCTTCCTCACTAGTAGACATGATGAACGGAAATGGAAGAGGACATTAACATTTGGAGGGAAATTGGGAAAGCATTCTCAGTGCTTCCTATGGAAAGCAAACAGAACTACTTTGTGAAGCGGGCTGGTTTGAAGCAAAAACCAACACCTCTCCAGGATAAGTGTTCTTTCTGCACTAAACGGAAACTTTCATTCGAGACTGACAGGCAGAGATATGTGATAGAAGTGTTTTTTCTGCACAAAATGGTAGCCCTTCGTGCATTAATCATGGCAGTATTAATAACTCATATAGTGTCAAAAAGTGGAGAAGTGCTGTTTCTGCAACAAACGATTCAAATGGACGTAAACACTTCATAGCCATACCTCACAAGTAATAATAATAATAATAATAATAATAATAATAATAATAATAATAATAATAATAATAATAATAATAATAATAATAATAATAATTTGAGTTCGAAACTTGCATTATTTATACATGGGTTAAAGAATATTATTTTCAAGTTATATCAGTAAATACATTTCTATTCAATTTTAGCCACCGGACAAGTTGGCCGTGCGGTTAGGAGCGCGCAGCTGTGAGCTCACATCCGGAAGATAGTGGGTTTGAACCCCACTGTCGGCAGCCCTGAAGATGGTTTTCCGTGGTTTCCCATTTTCACACCAGGCAAATGCTGGGGCTGTACCTTAATTAAGGCCACGGGCATTTCCTTCCCATTCCTAGGCCTTTCCTGTCCCATCGTTGCCATAAGATCTATCTGTGTCAGTGTGACGTAAAGCAACTAGCAATTTTAGCCATCTAAAATTATGAATTATAAAAATAAGTTATACAAACCCTGTTGTCTAGGCCTTTCCTGTCCCATCGTTGCCATAAGATCTATCTGTGTCAGTGTGACGTAAAGCAATTAGCAATTTTAGCCATCTAAAGTTATGAATTATAAAAATAAGTTATACAAACCCTGTTATCATCTTATTCTTTCCTTTAATTTCCTTAAATAATAAAGAATGACAGGAAATGCAGCGAGGTGTCAGCAACGACCGATGCCGCCGCCACTAACCACTGCAGCGGAGCCACCTGCTACCCAAGGATCACCAGGCAAGAAGGAGGGCCACAACTGCCCCAGCCAAGAAGCAGATACCGCCCCCGGACAAGAAAGAAGATGACGCCGCCCCACCAGGAGAGGGCCGCCCAGCCGCAACCCAGGACTACTCCCAGGATAGCAGCCGACTGAGGAGTCAATCAGGAGGGGACTTCAGTGGGTAGTGGCAATCAGGTGAGACTGAAACATCCCCCATGGCTGCTCGTGCAGTGTTTCCGCTGCCTGAGGTGGGGCCACCGTCAGGATAGGTGTGGGCTCTTAGCAAGGTGCAACTGTTGTGGGGGTGATCACCACTGCTCGGCCTGCGCAGCACTTAAAGAGGCGACTGTGTGCACCAAATGCGTGGAGGACCACTCGACCTCCCATTGCAGTTGCCCTGTTTACCGGGCCATGGCACGGGCAGAGAGGAAGGCAGCCCGGCGTCATGTCCCACCTCATCCAGGCTTGGCTTGGACTGTATGTCCGGGTTATTAAAATTTCAAGTAAAGTCGGAGAGTGTCTTCTACGCGTGCAAGACTGGTAGTACTCCACGTTACACAACCATGGTTGCCACACTGCTCACTTAAAAGCATTGCTGAAAACTGTCCCCAGTTAGCCGGCCGTTCTAAGTTACCCCTGTTGACGGTACCGGTAACTATCAATTTCTCAAGTAACTATTCATTTCTCAAGTATTTTCAATTTTTCAAATAACTTCCAATTTTACACGTGAAGCCAGTGTAATATTAAATCTTACTAGAGCTACTCCAAAGCTAAAATGAACTTGCTAACGTGTGGAAAGAACTCTGAAGGACATTTATAGAATGAAATGGAGACTTAGCCATTTCCTTACATATTTTCCCCGTGAATTAGAACTCGAGTGATATCAATTTTACTAATTATTCCAAGAGCGAACTCTAATTAATTTTGCAATAATTTTTTGAAGTAGGCATTCAATTTAGAACATCAAGAATGAACTTTATTTTATTTTCATACCTTAATAATTCAAATTAATTAATTATTCCAAGAAGGAACTTTATTGATTTTGTTATAGTTTTTAAATGACCTTTTGCTTGAAACTTCAAGAATGAACTTTGACTATTTTACTACTGTGTAACTAAGTGTCAATCACTAGCAGAATTCAAACGTCAAGAATAAATTTTATTTGCTTTCAAGTACCGGTACCGAATTTTGATGGTACGCAAATTCCATTTCATTTGAGGAAGAACAACATGGATATAGAGCAAACATATTAACGCTAGACCTCATTTTTTCAACAAGAATGCGCTTTGAAAAATCCTGGAACAAGAATAGAATGGTTATAGTTGTATTCTTGGATATTGAGAAGGTATATGATCTTGTACCATGTAAGCGCATATGGGAATGTCTGAGATGTGAAGAAGTGCCAGATGAAATTATAGCTCAAGTAAAACAACTATATCAAGAGACAAAGAGCTATGTGCAGATTCAAGGAGGCAGGTCAAACTGTTTGGAAACCAAGAGTGGAGTCCAACAAGGAAGTTGTCTATCACCACTTCTCTTCATTACTATAATGGATGAGGTTATAAAAGCAGTGAAAATGAAGGTTCAGACAACAAATGCACTTGTATTTGCTGATGACATATGCTATGGGGAAGAACATTCTGTTATGCAGAAGTTCAAGCTAAACTAGATCTTTGGCAAGAAGAATTTGAAAGAATGGGAATGATCATCAACCAAACTAAGACCGTTGGTTTAGTGATGAGTCGAAATTCTGAAGCAGTCCACCTGCGAGTGCAAAATGAAGAAGTAAACATTATCAATAACTTCAAATACTTAGGGAGCTTAGTTTCTTCTGACAATGCCATAAACCAAGAAATAGGCAATAGAATAAAAGCTGCATTAAATTTCTACCACTCTGTTTGTCAATTACTTTGAAATGACTCATTTCCCCAAGCTTGCAAGCTCATGCTGTACAATTTATAACATATGGACTGGAAGCAGCAACATTGACTAGATCTGCACAAAGTTGAATACAGGCCACTGAAATAAATTTCCTTCGATCATGTCTCCAAAAGACAAGGAGAGGCAAAATAAGGAATGAAAGTATTCATCACAACTTGGATTGGACAGGAGCCTGTTGGAAACCTTAGAATTAATCAGTTGGTATGGACATATGAGAAGGATGGCTTCAATTAGGACCCCAAGAGCATCTTATGAAAGGAATGTTGTTGGTAAGAGGCCCAGTGGGTGGCCTCGTGTCGGTTAGGAAAAGCAAATTTTCAAAGACCTTGCCAAACGTGATGTAAATTGGCAGCAAAATGTAGAACATCAGCTGTGGATGACAGGACGACCTGGAAGAGGCTCGTAAACACCACACCTGGCATGCTGGGGCGGAAAATATATGATGATGATGAAGAAGAATTTTATGACATCACAGGAAATTTATTTACATTTGCCAATAGTAATAAAAGTTAATGCGGCCTACTATGCAATATTTATTCAACTGGAATTCCCTCTCTGTACACTCTCCTGTTCTAAGACCGCACAGGTTCTGCATACTTCTCATGCCCAATCACGCGCGTGATTAAGTGCGTGTCCGTTACTGGTACAATTCATACATACATCTTCTTTATAGATGTTATGCATTTCAGCATTCAGTCTGCAAGCCTCTGTAAATTTACTAACCGCTCCCACAATCCTCTATTTGTAACTAGTTTTGTATAGTTCTTTATCTCTTATCATTAAGTCATTAGAAACTGAATCTAACCATCATCATTTTGGTCTTCCTCTATTTCTCTTACCCTACATAACAGAGTCCTTTATTCTCGTAGGTAACCTATCCTCATCCATTTGCCCCACATGATCCCACCACTAAAGCCGGTTTATGCATACAGCTTCACCCATTGAGTTCTTTCCTAATTTGTCCTTTATTTCCTCATTCCAAATACCTTCCTGCCATTGTTTCCACCTATTTGTATCAGCAATAATTCTCGTCACTTTCATGTCTGTTACATCTAACTTATGAACAGGATATCCTGAGTCCACCCGGCTTTCACACCCGTAAAGCAAAGTTAGTCTGAAAACAGACTAATGTAAAGAGTTTTGTCTGGGAGCTGACTTCTTTCTGACAGAATACTGTTGATCGCAACTGCTAGCTCATTGCATTAGCTTTACTGCACCTTGATTCAATCTCACCTACTATACTACCATCCTGAGGGAACACACACCCTAAATACCAGTACATGAAATTATCTACCTGTTTCAGCTTTGTTTCCCCAATCTAACATTCGGTTCTTCTCAATTTCTTACCTACTGTCACGAATTTAGTCTTGGAAAGGCAAATTTTCATATCATACTCATTGCCACGTCATACTTTTTAGTAGATGGTCCATGTAAACTATGAACGATGAAAATGAAATATTACAGCCTTAGAAGTGTGAAGCTGGCAAACTGTACGTGATGTGCGTACAAGTAAAACACGGTTCAACCCGGAAATTAAATTAAATAATATTACAGCCTTGTCTAACCCCTGTAAGTACCTTGAACCAAGAACTCATTCTACTATCAATTCTCACTCCAGCCTAATTGTCACCATAAATGCCCTTGATTAATTACAGTAATCAACCTTTAATTCCATAATTCCCTAATATGGTGAACATTTTTCCCTGTCATATGCCTTCTCTATTTCCCTTGTAGCATTTTTCAATTACCTGACGCATACTGAAAATCTGATCCTAACAGTCCCTCTGTGGTCTGAAAGCACATTGGTTTTCAACCAACTTACTCTCAATGACTGATCGCACCCTCCCTTCCAAAATTGCAGTGAACACTTTGCCTGGTATACTGATGAACGAGATACGTCAATAATAGTTGCAGTCCTTCCTGTTCCCTTGCTTACAGTATAAAATTCTAAATTCTTCAGTCTGCCCTACGTTGACTTACCAGTTCCTCTGCGTTCCTGCAGGTAAAGTACCATGGCGATTTCTGGAAGACGCTAATAAACTCGTTAAGAGTACACTAAAGGAGATCTTATCCCTTCCTATTGACACTCCGGATTCTATGATTTACTCAGATAAACGCTACAAAGGGTTAGGTGTTTTTAGAGCAAGCTGGGAAGCCTTGATTCAGAATATAAACAGCTGCAACATTCTGAAACCTGAAACGGGAGGAGAACCAATATATTGAAGCCACTAGAAACCTAGACGAAGAAATTAACGGATGTTTAACTGAGTTAAACGTAAATGATAAAACTGAGGATATGAAAAACAGACACGGTGATTATGACACCAAGAAACTCAGAAACAAACTACGAGAATCTGAATTTGAAAAATGGTGCCAGTTGAGAAGTAAAGGTCAGGGAGTGTGTCTGTACAAGGAGTTCCCTCCTGCAAACTGCTGGGTTAGAAACTGTGATGGCCTTTCTAGCACGTTGTGGAGAGATGCGCTGAAAATGGCATGTAACGTTGCATCTGTAAGAGCTGTACCGGGAAGGTCCCCTGATGGTAACCGCTGCAGAAGATGTAGTGAGACTGAAACATTACCTCACGTCCTGGGTTCCTGTGCCTTCGGTGAAGCTCTTCGAAACACTAGACATCACAACATCAGGTCATCCATAGCACAGACGCTCCGTGAGAAAGGATATCAAGTGCATGAGGAAGTCCATGGCATCGGAGTAAATGGCAGCACGAGAAGGATTGCTATGATCGCAGTCAGAGGGAAGAAAGTGTATATATTAGACCCCACAGCAAGATTCGAAACACACTGCGACCAACCGGACGAAGTGGACCAAGAAAATAAGTCTATCTACCAGCCTACAGTGCCGTATTATAAGAATAAATACGAACTGGACGACATAGAAGTGAGGGGTCTCATGATCGGTGCGAGAGGGACAATCCCTAAGATGACGATAGAACTGATG
The DNA here is from genome assembly GCF_040414725.1 of Anabrus simplex. Taxonomy (NCBI): domain Eukaryota; kingdom Metazoa; phylum Arthropoda; class Insecta; order Orthoptera; family Tettigoniidae; genus Anabrus; species Anabrus simplex. Next base: position 240,920,734 of record NC_090268.1, read on the forward strand.
AAGACCTTTAACATCAGTACCAAGGAGTTCATTGACTGGGGGCTGAATGCGCTCAGGGGTTCTCTTTTGATACTCAGACACCACTTATACTTGCCAGATTGAGACATAATTTACTTATTTTATTTTTGAATGAAATTATTTGTGTGGTCTTTGGCAGCCTCCAAGTGGAGGAAAATTTTGAAAATAAAAATAAAATAGGTGCAATTACTGCTTTTGTCCAATCAGAAGGTACCTTACTAGTTCTCTGTGCTAATCGTATTACTCTTTGAAGCCATTTCATCACTGCCTTCTTACCATTTCAGGTCTAATTTCATCTACTCCTGCTGCTTTATGACAATGGAATTTATTTACCATCCCTTCCACTTCTTCAAGAATAATTTCACCAACATCATTGTCCTCCTCACCATGAGCTTGGTTGTTTGTGATGTCATCAGGAAGATTTCCTTTTATGTTGAAAATAGTTTCAAAATATTCCTTCCCCCTGTCCAGTGATTCCATGGGATTTATTATGTGTTCACCTGATTAACCCAAAACTCTTTTCATTCCCTTTTTTCTCTCCCTTTCTAAAATTTTGTATTGCTGTCGAGAAAGGTTTCCCTGATGCCTTTCCAGGTTATTACCAAATTCTTCCCACAACTTCTTCTTGGATTCAATAACTATTTGTTTTGCTCTGTTTCTTTCATGTGCATACAATTCCCTGCATCAGTCCTTGTTTCTGATATGCCTTCTTTTAACAGTTTTATGATATTATGTATAAAAAGTTCCACCTTTAAAATACTCACAAAGTTTTATCTTAAAACAAAGTTACAGGTACATATCATCCCCCTTGGCGACGTTTTCAGCCTTGCAAAGAACTGTTAACGAAAGTGAAATAATAAAAGGAAAAGCATTTTTAAATTGTTGTTACAATACATGTCTTCAATAACTTAAGTCTATAGCGTCTTTGTGTGCCATTTAACAAGAAATTGGCAACATACAATTAAAATCTGCTTAAAAAAGCTTAGTTATTAATGACAGTATTAAGGAGTCTTACATTTGTAAATAATCACCTTTTCGTACCCTAAAATTATATTTCCAACTCTGGCATTGAATTTGCCCATTAACAATACCCTATCCTTGTGTTTACCCTGACTACAATGTCACCCAATGCTTCATAAAACTTGTCAACTTCATTCTCATTTGCACCCTCACATGGTGAATACATTGAATACATTGAATACATTGAATTCAAGAGGACAAACTGGGGCAAATATTCATTTATAGGAAGGGGAAGGGGAGTTAGGGATTGGAATAACTTACCAAGGGAGATGTTCAATAAATTTCCAATTTCTTTGAAATCATTTCGGAAAAGGGTAGGAAAGCAACAGATAGGGAATCTGTCACCTGGGCGACTGCCCTAAATGCAGATCAGTATTGATTGATTGATTGATTGATTTGAGAAAATTCTAGTCCTAATGCCTCCAACTGCCAAATCTACCCACATCATTTACTCATATATGTGTCTAACAAAAACTATGTTGCATGCAGTAGTATTCGTGATGAACAGTCCTACCCCACACTGTCCGGCTCCATGGCTAAATGGTTAGCATGCTGGCCTATGGTTACAGGGGTCCCGGGTTCTATTCCGGGCAGGGTCGGGAATTTTAACCTTAATTGGTTAATTTCGCTAACATGGGGGCTGGGTGTATGTGTCGTCTTCATCATCATTTCATCCTCATCATGAAGCGCAGGTCACCTATAGGTGTCAAATCAAAAGACCTGCATCTGGCGAGCCGAACTTGTCCTCGGACACTCCCGGCACTAAAAGCCATACGCAATTTCATTTTATTCCACATTCTGTCCTTCTCTAACACCCATCAGTTACACTTTATAATCTCCTATCTTCTCTTTGTTATCTCCTCATACCCGAATATCTTTAAATCCTGACACATCTTGCCGACTCAGCCAGTTCCACTTTCTTTCTTCCATAAGCTCGATTAATATTTATAGCACCCCATCAAATTCCATTTTATTTGCCAAGTTGTTTCCAAGGAGTCCCTTGCCTGTCAAATGGGAGTGGAATCCATTACTTCCATAGCTGTGAGGCTTGCTTAAAACGTTATGAGCGTGCTTGGTCACAATTCCGTGAAATAGGCTGCTATTCTTACATACACATTGTCCTAGTGAGGATCTCTCATCTAGTGGGTTAGGGACCACAGTGGATAGTTTAGTCCTAGCCGCCTCAGCACAAGGCGGCCCATGACTCAGAATATGTCTGGGATGCCCACTCCCATTCCATAGCAACTGGTATCTTGACCCTCAGGACCACTCAGACATTGCCCATGGTTCACAATCAGGATGTGAATACAGTAACCCATACCATGAATCATATTAAACTTTAAACAAAGTTATTCCTAATTTCCCTTCACATTCAAAAACCTGCTGATATTTTTAGGGTAGTGTTAAAAATGCCTTGTTGACCATTTAATGAAGTTTCACAAATTCTTTTTAATCGTTTAGGGAAAAAAGAAAACATTTAAGGGCCATGATATACTGTATAAGGCAATAACGAATATTAACTGTTTTAGTGCCAGGTATGGAAATCCAGTTTGATTAGTGATTGAAAATCTAAGAGACAAAACAAAGAGATTACCAACCCAAAGAGATTTAGGTCTTTATTTCTCATAAACTGAAGAAAGGCAAGGAAATAAAATTTACCACAGGCTACATCTATTGTTCAAAGTTATTGTATGAGAACCCTCTAAAATAGTAAAGTAACCAACAAACCTCTTTTCGTAAGAATATACGTAAAATATGGACAATTTTAATTTGTAGAGCAGTAGGCCTACTTCTTAGCTTGTTAAGATACTTTTGAAGACCTTGGCATATTATAGGTATAAATGGCAATAAAATCATACATCCCTGCATATAAAAATAACAGAGTAAGAAGCATTAGCAGCTGAACTCATTCAAAAACTTCATTATTCAGTAAGTTACTAATTTTAGCCTTCATTTATTATTTTCATTGTAATATAAGCTTACCTTGATGCCAGTATAGTTCTGGCTTTAGCATCATCGACTGTACGGCTAAAGTAGTGGCTTTGAAAGTGACGACGGACAAGTAACAGGGAAGAAAAGCAAATTATATCCCAGATCAGGGTAGCATCACTTGTGTCAACATAGCAGGTATCAGAATCTGAAACAAAGAACTTGCAAATAGGACAGGGAAAAATCTTAATATATATTATAATTTCCTGCATCTTATAATATTGTAGGGTGTCACACCCAGAGACTAAATGGAAAGTACCCATCAGTTCGTTTTCCTTGTGTCAACATCTTGTGATTCCTTGAAACTGTTTACATATGAGATCTTTGGTTATATTTGATGATTTGTGTGTCTGTTGAATAATATAGAGTGATGTTGGAAACAATATAACCATTCCTAGTAAAAAAGGATGGATCTTGTTCATTGGGTAGATTTTCAGATTCAATGTAATAGAGTAGTGACCATGCCAGGATATTTCAACGAAGAAATTTAAGATATTCTGATATCGGTGAGTTCTGTTTGGGCTCACATTCAGTCCATTCTTGTTGGGTGCAGTACTAAATCTATATTTAGAGAACAGTCCACCTGAGCTACAAGAAACAGCACAACTGCTGAAGGAATAGTTTTATGTCGAAATCTGCGTGACATCCCTTGAATCAGAGGAAGAAATGATCCAGTTCGTTGAGAAGTCTATCAAATGCTGTCAAGAGCCACATTCCAACTACGTGGCTGGAAAAACACATCGATGGGAAAAGAGAGTGGATTAAAGAAGGTGTCCCCTGTTCTCAATTTACTATGAAACTGTGATGTGAGGTCTCAGAATGAAACTGGGTATGTCAGAAGAAGAAAAATCTTGCCATCGACTCAGAAAATTTTTGATCCCATAGGAATTTTCTGTCCTTTCACTCTATTACCTGAACTTCCCATTCAGGATAGCTGGAATTTGAAGTTAGTTTGGGACAATACAGTGTCAGAAGATGTACAGAAGGAATTTAGAAAGTGGGAAGACAAATTTTTTCAACTTACTGAGGTGAAAATACCAAGAAAAGTAGTAACTAACAGATCGGAACTAATCTGGAGTCTGCATATGCTTTGTGATGCCAGCCAGAGTACCTATGCTGCAACTGTCTTCATATGAATTTGTACCGATACTGAAGGGGTCATTTCAGTCCGAATGGTCATGCTGAAGACAAGGGTCTCACCACTGAAGAAATTTTGAATGCCACGATTAAAACTTCTGGCATGTTGTATTTGTAGTCGACTAGCAGCCTCTCTTACAAAAAGTTTTGAGTTTGTACAACTCGGAGTTCTATTGGACTGACTCTTCCATGGCATTGTACTGGATAAAGAGAGAGGAATTGTGGGATGTATTTACCAACAATTGAGTCAAGGATATTAGATCGCTAACAAAACAAGAAGACTGGAGACACGCTCCTGATGAGCAGAACCCTGCTGATTTCCCATCTGGGCCGATGACCTTCGATGTTCGGCCCCTTTAAACAACAAGCAAACAAGATTTCCCATCTCGAAGTTGTTCTGTCAAAGCCCTTATAAACTTCCGATGGTGGGAGGGTCCTCACTGCTTGAAGTTTACGGAAGGTAAATGGCTAACATCAGAGGTGAATGTATTATTTATTGATTTAGCATATGGCTAGAGATACAGTGCCTGTCTTAGGTGGGTTCTACACTTCTATATACACATATCTAAATTTTGGATGTAGACTATAATTTCTTGGGTCAGGAGAGTAAATTTACTAGCACGGCCATTATACTTTCTTGTCTTACAATCGGTGATGATGTGCTGAATCATCTATTGTGTAACACTGCAGTCACATTCAGGCATTGAAATTCTGTTACCCTTGTAGTGGAAAGTTGCACAGTTCCTGTGGTTGGTTCAAATTCTGTTCAGTGCGGACCATAGTCTACGAGGGAGGTTGAAACCAGATGGTTGCATCTTTTTCATAGGATGCATGTTGGGTAGAATTTGTCATTGGGTCTCTTCTGATATTCAATAAAGTTTAGTAGTTGCTGTTCCTCAAGTTTATTGTATCTCTTGTTGGGGATTTTCTTGACAGCAGGCGATTAGTATTTGCATCACTGATATTATCATGTATTGGCAGTTCTGGATTGATCATTATTTTGTTGAATTCTCTTAGGAGAACATCTTTACATCTGAGATCTGGAGGAGGAATATGATTTAACACTGGTAACCACTGTATGGGAGTAGATTTGATTATGCCAGTGATGAGATGCATTATGGTGTTCAGTTGAGAATCTATGATATTTGTGTAGGCACTATTTAGCCAGACAGCAGCACAGTATTTGGCAGTCGAATACACCAACCAACATCCCTAGGTTTAACCTAAAACTACCCTACATGCGACTCCTGGGTGGTGCTAAGGGTGTCCCAGTGGCGACACGTTTTTGGCCTTTCTCCACCTCATTTTAGGCCTGGCTGACTCGCCATTGAAATCTGTATTGCTTAGGAATTTTATTCCAACTCGCTTCTAATTTTATTTCCTGTGTGACTTATGTTGCTAAATTTAATTGCATCTTCTCAGCCAGTGGAGTTATATTCCACCGTTCATATACGATGTTATCTTGCTCCCATCTCTGTTTTTTTGATCCGGTGTCGGACAGCTGTAGAGCGAGTCTCACTCGTGGTCCGCCCGCTTTCCAACTAGCTTGTGCTTCACGTTGTTTGCTTGCGTGACGAGTAGTGCATTGTCGTCCGCCATGGATGCTGGATGTGTCTTGGGATGGCCCATTTTTAGAGCATCAAAATACCTCAGCATGCCTGGGTAATTCATAAAGTATGGGGGCTAACGCCCTCAATGGTTGTTAATTATTCTTCTGGGAGTGGACGTCCACAGCTTATTTTGCTAATTCTACCTTTTTAAAAGTTGTGAGTATAAGATCCCGGCTGACACCATGCGTTAGCTTCTACTCAAGGACAAAATGTAAGTTTTTTCATGATGATCATTATTTTCTTTTCCTCCTGGTGCTGGATTGCCTCATCTCAAAATCTTAATTAAATTAGCGGATATTATGTCGTCCTATGAATATCAATTCTGATAGATCTTCATTTCAAGTGAACTTGGAAATTTCGTAACGTGAAAAGTATTCGGCTTACTGACTGCACTTTTCAACCTCCGTACTGCAGGAAGAATTCTCCCAAAACCGGTTTATGTCTCTGTATTTTTCTGCGAGAAATGGCTTCGTTGTAAAACTTATTTCTATTTTGGAACATGTAAATGATATGTTATTAATAAGCAATGACATAGTTTTGCTAATGTGTAGTCGTCCGCTGTAAAGATTGAGAACACATGATTTTCTCAGGAAATCAGAATCTCCTTATTCTTTTAATTTTGCATCTCTGATTTTCGTTTTCCGTATGTAATTTTTAATTTTATGGTTCCATAGCTCTTGTTTGTTGTCTCCATTGCAACCGTCACCCTTGGGGATGAGTTGTTGGGATTATCTAAAAAAAGTATGATGAGTTGACTTGGACATGTCCTGAAGTTTGAGCTGTTTTGCTCTTTCCTTTTCGTTTTTTAATTTATTGGAGTGCATTCGGTCTGTATTAATGATATATGTAATTGTGTTGATGTGGGTGTGGCCCTTGAAATTGGAGTGCATTAGCTCTGTATTAACGATTGTAATTGTGCTGAAGTGGGTGTGGCCCCCTTGTTTGAGTGGTTTTACTCTTCAATCTTGGTGTTTGATGATTTATTTGTGCATTTTGTCCCCCAAGTTTGGAGTTATTTCGTTCTTTTAGTGAAGAGCTGTGAATTTTTGGGGTGTCTTGGTGACCTATTTAAAGTTAACCTTTGTGTCTCTTTTCATTTTTGGACTGGCGTTCAGTCTATATTCTATTTACCCTTCCTGTATTCCCCTTGAGATCTGGTTTTTTTGTGAGAATCTCGTGGCCTCTCATTACTAAGTCCGGTAATAAATTAAAAGGCAAGAAATCCCGTAAAAAGTTTGCACTTAATCTGCTGGAAAAACTGTTTATTTTAGGGCCTTCTGCCAGGTGATAATTTTTCTTCTTTAATTCATTTATTCATTAATGTCAATTGTTGTTTTAATATAGAGGACGTCCCTCATCAGTGGAAATTGTTTTGACTTTATTCAGTCTTAATTTATTTAATTAATATCTGTCTTTGTTAATTTAATTTGCCTTAAACAGTGCACCTTAAGATTTTTAAAGGAAAAAAGTAGGTTATTCTTTCAATCAATTGTAAAGTCCTTGCAAATGAATTATTAATTAAATTTTATTTTTTTTAAGGAAGAAACTTTGGTGTTTACTTTCAAAACTTTGTTCATTTCATACCGTGCCAAAACTTAACTTTCGATCCAACTACTCTATGGGTTATGGCCAGTTTCTTCACAAGTTTGGTGAGCATTTACTGATAATTTTAAAGGATATCGGTTATCTCTTGTTCATTGTTTACTTGTACCAGAAATCATTGGTAAAGCTGTACAGGGAACGACGACGATCAGGCTATCAGACGTAAAGCTTTTACCTCCTGATCAAGATACAGTATAGAGGTGAATGTAGATGATGACATAATCAAACAAAAGAGAATGAAAGTCCCTCCTTCACTGATCAATTCCTCAATGGAAGATGGAGATACCTGGTACCTAAGAAGATTTTCCATGTTTTCTCAAATTGTTAGATTCATGGGATGGCTACTGCACTTTGCTAAAAAATCATTGAGACATGAAAGTTGTGAAAGTGATAATCTCTGTTTCAGAACTACTACAGGCTGCTTTCTGGTGTCTTGTCCAGACAGGAGCTATGGAAAAAACTAAAAAATAACGATTGAACTCTCTTTGTACTTTCATGGATTAAGATGGTATTCTGAGGTTGAAGACCAAAATTGTTCATAGAGAAGATGATAAAAATTTTCGATTCCCTATTGTTCTACCTTCCAGTCATAAACTCATGCAGATTCTGATCCAAGGTTATCATATCTGGTACTCCCATGCAGGTGTACAAGTATTACTTGGAAAATCGGGGGAGGAAACTGGATTTTAAGGGGTAGGATGACAGTGCGCACGGTGATAATGAAATGTGTCAAATGTCGAAAATTTGAGTCCAAGAAAATCCATGTGGACCCTGCAATCTTACCAGAAGATAGAGTAAAAGATCCATCAGTCTTCAAGGTAAGCAGAGTTGACCTTGATGGGCTGTTAATTTTAAAGGATGGAGAGAAGGTTTGGATTGTATTGTTCACTTGGGCTGTGTACCAAGCTGTGCATCTTGATCTGATGGCCTAGTAAGCATCAATTTTTGTAAAAGACTTGAGGCTCCAAGTAGCCTGTGCACGTGTAGTGGCCTCCAGCACATGCATTAGCCATGCGCATTGGCACTGCCTGAGGCTCCTAGTAACATACACAGTGGCCTCTGCTGCACCTATTTACCAGGTGGCTCCCAAAAGCCGTACCTCCTATTAATAAATGTTCCGCATGCACAAATGATGAATGGGATGTTTGCCAATTGATTTTCACAGGGGCACTACTGCCAGTGGGCAGGTTACGTCAGAATATGAACAGTTAAGAACCGGACTGTCGTTCGCAGCATGTTACTCAGCGCTACTGGTCTTGTGCCGTTTTCATATGTGACATATGCTACAGCGCGAACAAAACCAACTAGCACGAGGTCCGGAAACATGGCGCCGGAGCAGTTTAGGCGAGGACTGGTTTATAAATGTTGAATACGCAATGAAGTGATTGTGAAGAAAGGACTTTACTTCCGTCTCTAAGCGGAGAAAACGTGTATATATGTGTAAATATTGTTAGAATTAAATCAAATGTAAAATGTAGAATGTATGAAAACAAGACGAAACCAAAGATTGAACACATAGGGTAATGTTACGGAGTATAAAATATCGATATTTGTTAATAAGAACGGTAGCGACATCTGGGTGTTAGTAGATGTAAGTAAATACCTAAGATAGATTTCCACATCTAGTATCTAATTTTGTTATTCTATGTCTTGTGTAAAACGTTAAAATATTATTTAAAAAAATCTTCTTGTTCATTGTTAATGTCAATGTGATGGTAGTATGGAAATGAAACGTAAAAATTAGAAATTGTATGCAAAAGGAAGTTATTAAGGGATATGTATATGCAATTAAGCGAATGCAAATAGCCTGAAATAACGGTGATATGCTTATGATTGTATAAAAGCCAAGCCATTATAGAAGGAGCAGCACGATATATAATAGAGATTGTCCGTATCGTAATAACTTCATATAATCAGAGGTGTATGCGTAATTGATTTACTAGTGGCTCTGTGTGTTGTCAATGAACTAATATTAACCTTTTTCAGGTGTGATCTGCATGAGTCTAAAATGATGTTGTCAGAAATGTATTCAAGAAGTACTAATTCACAGGAGAATATGGAGTGCTAAATCATGTACGAGCATGTCCAGCTGAGATGATGGAGTGGTTACCGGAATGGATAACTTAGGCTAGTGATTCCCATAATCCTGGCCATTCAAGTCAGTAACTGCTCTCCATTTTAATGATGTCTTTTTTATTGTGTGCATTTTATTTGATGCAACATATATCTGTATTTTATTTTAGTTACTAGTTTCTTTAATGTAGGTAGTAATGTATATGTAGTACATGTCCTGAAGTAGTTCGCCAAGACGTAATAGTAATTATACATCGAGCGGCGTGACATTATATTATTTGGTATATAGGAATTCATATATGCGTTTGGCGACTCGGCATTCGAAATGCTACGATACCATGCGAGTGAATGAATGGTTATGTTAGTGGATGACTTCGACATCGCTTATATTATGTTGTAGTGCCGTAATTACTGGAAGACACGAGCCTACGTATACATATGTAACATACATTAATATAGAATCAGCATATTTATCGCGAAGCTAACATTGATAATGCAGGTAAGTGATACAAATGTAGGAATGTTATGAGTAATGATACTAGTGTGAATCAACGTGAGATAATAATAATAATAATGATGATGGTGTGAGTGTCAAATATATTAAGTACCTGCGATGATGGTAGTCATTGTGTTGATGAATAATTCAAGTCTATAAAGTGCTTGTGATGGTAATAGTTATTGTGATGATGAATAATAAAACATGGGGATGATATCGTGATATGCCAGTGATGTGTGGGTTAGCTTACATAAAATTTAGTGGTTGAAATAATGAAAAGTGCTGTGCTGTGAGGATTATTTAATAAGATGGGAGGTGACAATGAAAATTTATCTTGATGTCGCTACATAGAACGTATTATTTAATTGCGTTATGCTAGTGTGAAATTAGATAAAGCAAATGGAGGTGTAATACTCGTATATAAGCTAATGCTGAAATTGTAATGCCCAAGTATAAGATGATGTTAAGGTTATAATACTCTTACATGATTGAATGCTGGGATCGTAATGTTGATATGTAAGTGTAAGCTAAGATGGTAAGGCAGATAATTATTAATTGCGATGAGATGTCGGCCACAATTGTCCTATCGATTATCGTTACGTTTCGGATGTCATATTCAAAATTTATATCAATCATTAGGGTTTTAACCGCTATGACGGCGACGTGTTTGAGGCGTGCATAAGGCTTACCACGCGTACAGCTTCGAGGATATATGATGTGATATTAATAAGTTAGATGTTTACTTCATGGACATGGTAGTTTAGTAGATGTAGTCGAGATATCATATGTGGTTTAATTAACATTTGAATGTATATATTCTTGTCCTTACGTATATTATTTTTGATTATTTATTTTATGCAGTAGCATTAAAGTAACATGATCCTCGAAGGTATGCGCGAGGATGGACGTGTAATTATTGTCGCGTTAAGGCGAACATCATCAGGACGTATGAGTTAGTTAATGGAGTGATGACTATTTATTTCAATTAGGTTAGGTATCACATATAAAAATACATTATTATCAGCTGAATTTGACACGAACGAGATTCTCCTATTGTAAATCAGATATCAAACCAAAACTGAAGGAATAAGAGTACCCAAAACTAGTGGAATAAAAGAAAGAGTACGGTCATAATGGTAATTTTTCAGGTTTAGGTACGTTAATGAATAAATATAGACTTAGGTTCGGAATTTCAAATAGCTCTTATAAAATGAGGATTGATCAATTTGAAATCACTGCATTATGTTGAATTGGGTATAAATTAATTAAATTGCGACAGCCGTTTTATGTCATTACCAATTTGTTTTTCAATAATATTTAAAATCTGGGTTATACTTTGGTTTCGTCTTAACTAGTAGGATCATTTAAATTAATAAATATAATCCGATCCTGAATATCTCCATCTTTCCATTATAAAAATAGATATACATGGCCTTACTTATGGAATTAATTCAAATGTCAAGATCATATTTGGTATAATCAATTTTAATTCAAGACAAGGTCTCGATTGTTACAAGCATGTCATAAATTATGAAAATAGGTGATGCAAACATAACAGCGACTGACTTAAAAACCTTAATATAGAAATTTGATAATAAGCCGCCCGATAGGATTCCGAATCCAATTTTCCACCGTAGATGCGATTTTTATTCGCCGGAACATATTAGCTAGCTGAGGCACATACAAAGTCCTGCGACCCTATGAAATAGCCCCACAACAATAAGAAGAACCCGTCAAGACCCTGGGTGTAGAGTGCTCCCAATGCTAATCTACGGGGCAATGCCGCGGAAGGGGCGGTCGCAGTCTAATGCACCCCTTGCATTAGTAAACCTCGCTTTCCACCACATAGTTCTAGGCTGGTGTATGGTACAGCCACACTATATTTGCTGTCTGCATCTTGGCAATGGCTAGTGTGTTCAGCAGCGATGAATACACAGACATTATGTTATCTGGACAACCTGGTCAGAATGCAGCTGAAGTTCCAAACAGATGTATACCTTCTACACACATATTTTGCTGAACAGTTTTGGTTTTTATTTCATACAAGCAACTCTTTTACTGAGTGGAATGTCTACACGTGTATAAATTAATAATTACATTTCTTTTTCTGCATCTTTGGCGTGTTCACAAACAGTAGCGGCGATTAGGGTGTGGGGCGAGGATGGACTGCCGACCCCCTCCCCCGTTACTTTTTGGAGTAAACATTACATTTTTATTCCACTTTAGCTAGCTGGGACTAGGAATTATTTTAAAAGAAGCTATTTGTACAAGCCTTGTTGTCTTATCTGCTAATTCTTTCCTTTATTTTCTTTATTATTTGCGGAAATATGCACGAAATATGCCGTTCCTCGCGGCTAACCGATTTGTATAGTGCTACGGCAAGTAGTGGAGACTTTGCATGTGCTTTGAGGAAGGGTAGTAGGGGTACATATTTTATTGCTAAAGGTCGTGGACACTGAGTTATAATTCACCCACTTGCCGCGTGCATTTGTTAGTCTGACAGTCTCTTTAGTGTCTGTTAATTTCTTAATGTGTATTCAAATACTAAATTATTTTTTAATTGCATAATCGTGCTGTACCTCTATTTAATTTTACCGGGTGAGCTGGCCGTGGAGTTGGGGCACACAGCTGTGAGCTTGCACCCGGGAGATAGTGGTTTCAAATCCCACTGTCTGCAGCTCTGAAGATGGTTTTCCATGGTTTCCCATTTTCATACAAGGCAAATGCTGGGGCTGTATCTTAATTAAGGCCACGACCGCTTCCTTCTCACGCCTAGCCCTTTCCTGTCCCATCCTCACCGTAAGTCCTATCTGTCAAAAACATATCAGATGTAAGGCTTTTCAGGCGTTTGCTCTATTAACCAGTGTTTCGTCTTAGGTCTGACACATCCCACTCTGATGAGTCTAGTGGGTGTATGAACCCCACTGACGCTGGGGTGTATGCAGGAGATCTTATCAGAAGCCCTTATAAGAGGCACAGTCTGATAACTGCATACGGGAGATATATCTCCACAATGGAACTATTGCCCGCCTAGCAATTCTGAATGGAACATTCTAAATTCCCATGGAGGGAATTCAGAATTTTCCAGTCCTATCTGTGTCGGTGCGGCGTAAAGCCAATTGTAAAATATATATATATATTTAATTGTAATTTCAATGGGAGATAATACCAAGTTTACTTTCACCAGACTAAATTCTTTCATTTGTGCTATGTTATTTATTATGTAAATGTAATTAACCTGCCCCGTGGTTTATTTGTAATATAAGTTTTCTTGAGATTTTGATTCATTATGATCCGTACTGAAGTGGGATTTCGGAACCACCTAAACTACAGATTAAACAAGTGTCAGCCTCATATGACAATATAAAATTCTGCAGCTTATATTTAACAAGACCGAAGACTAACACAAGCCGTGTACCTATAAAACAACGAAGTTATCATCATTCTAAAAGGATTTTTTATTAGAGTGCAACGTCATCTTGTATCATAATTTTATTTAATATTCATCTATGCAGGTGTTATAATGTGTTTTAAATTGTTTTAAGATTGTTTGTGATTGCCTAACTTGACTCTATGGCTGATGACGGCACGATATAATTGCCGAAACTAGTACCTTATGTAAACGACATGTGATCAGTTCACACTTATACATGTCATTGTATTGAATAGGTGAACCTTTAATAATTTCAATCTATTGTAATAGCATGAGGTGTAAATACATACAGTTACAATTTAATTATATTATTTGTTTGAATGGATCAGCTATGGACAATCTGGGCTGCCACAAGGAAATAGTTTAATGCAAAATTATAATCTCAAACTAAAACTTAAACACATAACAATAACTCTAAATTTACAAAAGAGTTCATAAACTATCAATCAACATCAAAATAAAGAAATGTACAAAGCAAAATTACTTCAAACATTTAATACAAATCTTAAAATTAAAGTGCCCGAGTAGAACCGGGCACTACAGCTAGTAAACAAATAAAAATAAATCATAGAAGATGTATTTTCAGGTTAAAAACAAAAGAATATGGGAAAATTTGCCTACAATATCACAAACCTAGTGCATTGTTATATTAATCTTCAAAATAAGTCTACTTATGTTCTGAAATACTTTAATTCACTTAGGTTCTAACTAGCAATTGTACCCGTGCTTCGCCACGGTATTCCAGATTGTATACGGATATCGAAGTAAATTACTGTATATGAAGTTAATAATAATTTTTAAATTGCATGTAAATTGGCGTTATCTGAGAAAAAGCATAGGGAGGTCCGCAGACGATGTTTCCAATGTAAAGTGTGAGTTGTGGAGTTGTGATGATAACGACAGGTGCAATTGTCTACCACAATTAATTAAGGGAAACGTTGAATAGGGTGAAATTTGTGTAAGATTTTCACACAGTGCATTGCTCTTCAGATACTTATGTGACAGCTTCAAACATAGAATTTGGCTCACATATGGCTACTGGGAGGGCCAATATTCGTGTAGAATTTGATGTTCCCATCTTTCCTATAAGTGAATCAAACCATTAATTGTACATGTACAAAGTGCAAAATTTAGGTAAATCCAGAAGTAGAGAAAAATTTAATGTATAAGGGATAGAGATAAGACAAAAGGACATAGGACCGAAGTTGTAGATCACTCCAAATTGAACGGAGATTGTGCTATCCGTTTTGTGATACGACTTACCGTTTAGCCACGAAATACATCGAAAGGAAGGACTGCACCGTCATTAAAATTGCCTCCATATTTAGATATTTTTCGGGGGTAAAAATAACATTTTTAAACATCTCGTAAATTTTCCGTCGGTTACATGCTAAAAGCTATAACTTTGCAAAATTTCAATTTTCTAACTTCTCTGGGAGATTGTGCTGCGATCTTGATATGGGGGAGTGGGTTAAAAATCAGGACTTTAAGGAAACGTTTAAGCCCATAAAACCTGTAGGTTCTGGATAAATATCACCGACTGTGTTTTTATGCAGGTTTGTAACTCCCAGCATGTACCCCTCAGAGAATTATGAGAATTTGAGATTTTTCTAGGGATCCTTAAGTCATCAGGTTGTCTGGTACCAAGTTATAAATTTCTTAGATGCCTAGAATGGTTTCACTAATTTACGTTTGTTTTCATTTTTTTGTCTTAATTTTATATATATATCGCGCCAAACAGACTTCCATTTATTAGTGTGGATAATATTTTACCTGCTTCCCTATTGGTTCTAGGGGCGTCTTACTCCCACAGTATGTTTTCCAGGTAGTAAGTCATACTTGAAAGTCTTACTGGAACATACACACGTCCATTATCTCGGTCATTTCTGACAATTTATTTTTTCACCCTTTCTCACCCCCTATGCCAAAGGGGGATGAAGTTAGACTTTAAACATCCGGAATGTTACTATTCATCTCAGCGACCCAGAAAACTATGGATTCGGCAGTATATTCGATTACTATTATATCTCACTCCCCCTTCCCCCACACTAAAGGGGGCTAAACTTTGAGTTTTAAAAAATCTGAATGTTACTATTCATCTCAGCGACCCCAAAAAGTATGGATTCGACACTACTTTCGATGATTTGTATATCTCAGTCCCCTTCCCCCCACCCCTAAGGGTTCATGGGGTGTTTTACCCCCATGTGGTTTGTCTCCTGATACTAAAAATTCGGAGTGTCTCTATTCACCTCAGCGACTATGTATTCGACACTATTATTTCTATACCGGTATATCATTATTATTTTTATATATCACTCTCCCATCGCCCCCCACCACGAAGGGGGCTGAGCTTGGACTTTAAAACATTCCGGAGTGTCACTGTTCATCTCAGCGACCCCGAAAAGTATGGATTCGACACTATTTTCGATTATTTTTATATCTCACCCCCCTCGCCCCTCCGTGCCCCTAAGGGTTCCTGGGCTGTCTTACCCCCACGTAGTTTGTCTCCTGATACTAAAAATCCGGAGTGTACAATTCACCTCGGCGACCCCGAAAACTATGTATTCGACACTATTTTCGTTTAATTTTATATATCACTCCTCTCGCCCCCATCCCAAAGGGGGTTGAACTTGAACTTCAAAAAAAAAATCCGGAGTGTCACTATTCATCTCAGCGACCCTAAAAAGTATGGATTCGACAGTATTTTCGTTAATTTGTTTATCTGATCCCCTCGCCCCCCGCCCCTAAAGGTTCCTGGGCTTTCTTACCCCCACATTGTTTGTTGTTGTCTCCTGATACTAAAAATCCAGAGTATACAATTCACTTTGGCGACCCCGACAACTATCTATTCGACATTATTTTCGTTTAATTTTATATATCACTCCCCCCTCGCCCCCCATGCGAAAGGGAGCTGAACTTTGATATTTGAAAAATGGGGAGTGTCACTGTTCATCTCAGCGACCCCGAAAACTGTGGATTCGGCACTGTTTTCGATTTTTTATACCTTACCCCCCTGACCCCCCACCCCTAAGGGAGCTACGGATGGCTTACCCCACAGTGCTCGTCTCCAGATAGTAAGTCATAAGTGTACCAAGTTTGGATGAAATTGCTCCCGTGGTTTAGGAGGAGATGTGTCATTTACACACACACACATACATGCATACATCCATTTTTATATTTAGTAAGAAGAAGAAGATTATGCTTGCTTTATTATTACATAGAAATTTTTTTATTTTGAGCACTGCAGAGATCTAAACTTAAACTGTATATCCGAAGAAATTATTCGAATCCGAGGAATGAATATTACTTCGCTCGCGGCATGCCCAATCATGGGAATGGCTTCAATAATATTAGTCATCAGTTTCAGAGTCGTGTTCATTGCAGAGGGCAGGATTCTTATTCTTAAGAAGGATAACTGGTGCCACAATCGTCCGCTCGAAGTTGTTCGAGGGTACTCCAGGTGACTCCAAGTCTTTCGAAGCTCTGCCGTGTAGTCGATAGACTCATAACTGTGTAGAACATCGGGTAATTCTTGTAAAAGTTGCTTGTTGAAAGAAATGAATGACATGATATATGATAGCAAGAATGAAGAGGATGAAACCCGGCGCCGGCACATATGCCACTCCTCTCGAATAGCTGAAGACTTAACGTCCCGATCCGACGGACGAATCATCATCAACACCGTCATATGCCCTCACACCATATAAGACCAAAAACAGCTTCCTACGTCCTGGACGTAAAATGGCTCCTTGAATATTGTGTTCTCTACCTATCTTATGTACGTTGCCTAGCGACAGCGACTCTATGCATTTAATCTTGGTGACAGCACGTTGGATTGTCATATCCCAATTCACGTTTTCCGATGGTTTTTCGTTCATAACTCACCAACAAAAGCGAAAATGAAAATTCCGGCTTCGAGGTGCATTCGGACCCCTTTCCATCTACCTATGTTCAAAATTTCAGATCTCTACGTGCTGTAGATTTTGCTGGGCATCGCGCATAGACAGACAGACAGACAGACAGACAGACAGACAGACAGACAGACAGACAGACAGACAGACAGACAGACAGACAGACAGACAGACAGACAGACAGACAGACAGACAGACAGACAGACAGATAGACAGACAGACAGACAGACAGACACTTCCTTTTATAATATTATAGATTACTCAGGCTCTAAAATGCTGGAACACAAGCAAAATAGAACAGAGTAAATTAAGGAAACTAACCATATGGTTTTTTTAACAATCATTTGTTGAAACAAACAGGGTTACCAGACTCAAAAATTGAAATACACTACTGATTTTACAGAGAACAGCCTATACTAGAATGTGTCCTTATTGGAGCTAAAATTATGTTCACTATGAATGCTGAATTCCTTTAGCTTGGGTGCTGGTGTCCGATTATGTTAATACAGTGAAACCTCGTTAGTGCATTCCTCATTAATATGTTTTCCCGCTTAGTACGTCATAAATTTGAAGTCCCAATTCTATCTATATAAAAATACCTCGCTTATCGCGTCACAAATTTTCGCTGTTACCACTTAGTATGATCACATTTTTCCTAGCCCTGAAAATGTTATTTGACATCCCTTGTGAAACAAACGTGATTTCCAACTTGGGTAAGATCCGTCGTCACAGTTGCGAGATTACGGGAAAAGGCCTTAAATTCCTGAACTTCACAATGTAAATTGCACATTCGGGGAGCAAGCCATTAGCCTCAGGAATGTTCAGTTTTGCTCGCCGGTTAGCAGCAAGGTTGCTGAACAACACAGCGAGTCTATTTGTGCTTGTATTTTGCATTCCATTCAGAAGTTAGAAATGTATTTTATGTTGAGTGGTACAGTGAAGTGTAGCGAATATTTGTCACGTGATATGGTAGCCTATATCAGGATTAGAAACATATAACATAGCTATCGTATAACGAATTTTTGCTATTACCGCTTACTATGAGTACAATCATATTTTTCCTAGCTCTGAAAATGTTATTTGTCATCCCTTGTGAAAGAACCGTAGGTTACGAAAAGTGAAGTTTTGTTGCATCATACGGTAACCTATACTGTATCTGGATTAGGAACATAATCGTGTGGAATTGTAGCCTATATCTGAATTAGGAACATAATCATGTGAAATTGATTAGTATGGTGCATATTTGTCTTGTGATAGCCTAGTCATGAAAAAGTAATGAAATTCCTTACTAATGAAGACAAAATTAAAATCTTTCAGAAAGTGGACTGGCATCCGCATCTTTAAGCGTGCAGAGATTGCGAATGTTGAACTCGCACCTTTGAGTTTTGACTCGATCATTCGACTTGAGTTCATGTTTAGCTCCCAGGTAGCCAACATCTCATGAAGTTTACGCAAAAGTCCCGTCACTGGCCTCTCGTAGTGTGAGTATATTGTTAGTGGGGGTATAACCTCTTGGTATACGAAGTAGACGTTTACACTTTCGTGAGGTAAGCATAGTTCTCCTTTTGATTTATGGCGAGTGATAGCGGGAGTCCTGTATTAGGCAGGCCTCCAGAGGAGATCAGGAGAGATTGTGTATTGGTGGAAGAAGTTTTGATGGAAGGTATGATAGTGTTAAATGGGAATTAAACACAGCGGAATTCTGGTAAATCAGAGCAAATGAGTCCTAACACTTGTACTATAAACATGTACACGTCAATTCATATAGAACCATATGTAGTATGTGTAGAAGCAGTAGAGGAAAAAAATTGGTAGTTTGCACCCTATGGCACTAGGGTGCCTTTTCTATGAAAACAAAATTTCAGATGTGAAAGAGATTCATAGGAGAGGACAAAATAAAATTCAGGTCACCTTTCGCAGTAGGAGAGCTGCAAATAATGTTCTGCCTCACCGAATACTAACTGACAAAAAGTTAAACCCATTTATTCCTTCCTCAGGAGTGAATAGAATCAGGGTCATTTGAGGTGTTCATTCTTTTCTTACTGAAGCAGAAATACTGCAGTATATTGAGTCCCCTTTCCCTGTCATAGCTGTTAAACAATTGAACAGAAAGATTCCCACCAATGATTAAGTAGATTAAGTCCCTACAGGTTCAGTCAAGATCACTTTTCAAAGTCAACAGGTACCACAAAAAGTGTCTATATTTAATGTAATTTTGGAAGTTGAGGCCTTCGTATTTTCACCACTATTATGTAAGAGATGCCAGTGTTATGGCCACGTGACTCAAAATTGCAGACCTCATGAACCATGTTGTGCGAAATGTTCATTGCCTTATGATACAACTGATAGTTCTCAACAATTCTTGAAATGTATACATTATGCGGGTAATCATCCATCTGGGGCAGAAAGCTGTTTGGAACACCAAAAGCAAAAAGCAATCCAGAAAAGAATGAGTACTGCAAACAAATCATTTTCTGAGATACTTCAGTCCAATACATTTATAAATCAGGTTTATCATCCATTAAATGTTCCACAACAATTTCCTCCCCTTTCTTGTAGTTATTCTAATCAAGCGCAAGGAAATTCTAGTAGGAAAAGAAAATTTGCAGCAATCATAACCAGTCCTCCACGTCAACCAACGAAACCAGGGTATGACATACAGGCATATCAGAACATCTTTGCAACACCCAAAATACATAGGACCGATTTTAACAGCTCAATGGTTAATAACCACTCTCATTCTAATATAGAATTGACTGTGTCACCTTTTGTAAGAGCTCTAGAGCAGGAAGCTCAGGGAAGGGGTGATTATACTCCAGATGTAGCAACGAGTATTAATCTTGCACACTCTTTTAGTCAAAGTAAGAAGGTAAACCCGCAACTTTGCGAATGTTCCATGAAATTTGAGCTGTTAGTGGATCAGCTAGGGCATAATAGCCAATGGACCTATTTACTTAAGACTCTGCACGATGATATTCTTCAATTATTAGGCCACTTATTTGAGGTAGAAGCATGAGAATTCTACAATGGAACTGTAGGAGTATTTTATGTAAGAGATACGAATTAATAGGACTAATAAAACTCTTTGATCCACAGATAATTCTTTTAAGTGAAACATGGTTGAAAACCACATTTTATATTTCCTTTAAAAGGTTTATCAAACATATGGGTAGATGGGGCTTGTGCAAATAGTACATGCATATTAATTTATAATTCCCTTACCTACTACCCTATAAAATTAGTGCACATTATACCAGGCACTCAGATGGCGGCTATACAAATTAATTGGATACAAGGTAACTATCAAAAATGGGACTCCTTTTTTGCCCAGTTTTCTCGATTAGATCTTATAGATGGTGATTACAATGTCCACAACACTATATATAGTAGTACAGTATGTTGTCTGAAAGGTAATAATATCGGAGAGATATATTTCAACATAATCTGTCTTTACTCAATGATAGGTCACCAACAAGACTTACGGTCCCTAATGTTAAAAAAGTGCAGTTGATATGATATTATATATATGATGATAATCATTCATTCATATCATTTTTGCCCTTATGGGCAGTGTTTAAACTCAAATATCTCATGATGACACAATTCTCACTTCTTTCTCTTCTTCCTCTTCACTTCCCAAAATCTTTTCATCCTTTGGCTGTGCTCCTGTTTCCTTTGTTCTGTCCACAATGTTCCTGTCTTCTTCTTCTTCTCATTTACTATAGATTTTGTATTCCTAATTTTGTTATTGAATTCTTTTCTGTCTCCTATCATTTGCCTATTGATCCCCACCTGCCTTAAGTCTTCCTCTATTTCATGATACCAATTTGTTTTCTTGCTTGAACTGTTTACTACATCAAAGATTTTCTTTGTAAGTCTGTTGCTGTCCATTCTCTGTATGTGCCCATAAAACGTTAGTCTGCGTTTCCTGATCATGTCTGTGAGTCTGTCAGTGTGCTGGTACAGCTCTTCAGTAGGTCGTTTCATCCATATGCCATCTCTGTGTATTGGTCCAAATATTTTTCTGAGAATTTTACGTTCTATTTTTTCTATCTCTATGATGCCTGATGCTCCAATTGTGGTCGTTTCTGACGCATAAAATGCTTCTGGTAACACGACTGTTTTGTAGTTTCTAAGTTTGGCCTGTCTTGATACGCTTTTCTTATTATAATGTGACCATGTGAGTGTGCATGCTTTCTGGTGTTTTTCCGTTCGTTCTATGTTAGACGCCTTGTTTGATCCTCCTATTTGTATGTATTCCCCTAAATATTTAAATTTTTCTACTCTTTTTACGGATCCATATACAGCATACATGGTGTGCACATTGTTGTTCTGTCGTTCCATGTATTGGGTCTTCTCGTAAGATATCTGTAGACCTGTTTTGGCAACTATTTCATGCAAGCGTTCCACTGCTTCCTTTGCCTCCTGTGTATTATTGCTAAGTATGGCTATGTCATCTGCAAATCCCAGACATTTTATGATTGTTTTTGTTTCACGTGTTCTTCCCAGCTGTATTCCTTTAACTTGTTCCTCCCACTGCTTGATAATTTTGTCCAACACCATGTTGAACAAGACTGGTGAGAGCCCGTCTCCTTGTCGGACACCTGTGTGTATCTGGAAGGGTTCCGAAATTTCTCCCATGAACTTGATCTTGGAGGTGGTGTCTGTAAGTGTCTGTTGTATAAGTGCTCTGGTTTTTCTGTCAATGCCATATTCTTCCAGTACGTCAAAGAGCGTCTGTCTGTCTATGGAGTCGTACGCTTTTTTAAAGTCCACAAAGGTAACCACAGTGTTTCTTGTTTGTCTGACTTTCAAAAGTGTTCTCAAGTTCCAGATCTGTTCGATGCATGATCTCCCTTTTCTGAAGCCTGCCTGGTATTCATCTATTTGTGGATCTGCTTGTGGTTCTAGCCTGTTTAATAGCACCTTAGAGAAAATTTTGTACGCAACTGGTACTAGCGAAATTATATATATTACTATGATATGATATTAGATATTATGCATAAATTAACATGGAGGGTCACTACTGATAAGTGCCAAAGTGACCATTTTCCTATTATCATTGATATAAACAGAACAGGCTGTAATCAATCAAGATTAGTTCACGCAGTAAGAAATACGTGATCATTAGGTTATGACTTTTCCAACAATTTATTAGTGAACAAATTTCTATTTCAAAAACTGATAAATTTACATATGAGGGTGTAATGCAGGTGAAATGGATATATCTAAACAGGTATTATCCCAATGAGCAGGACAAACAAAATTCATTGGCGGGACAACAAAAGCGATACTCTAGTTAGAAATGGAAAATAAGCTTTTGAAAATTACAACAGAGAGGGGACGCTGGCCACATACTTAAATTATAAAGCTACAGTAACAAAAATACAAAGCATCTTTAATAAAAAATGCAGAAATTCCTGGAAACCGTGCGTATCATCCCTAAATAGGCAAATACCTACAAGAGAAATTTGTGGAGCAAATAATAATCTGATAGACTCAAACCTTTCTTCTGCATAAAATAGCCCTGTATTACTTCAGTTTTATCAAAACATATTTCGTTGAACCCTCCTTCCAATACCATGTGTCCAATTCCTCAGACAGCTTTTCCACATTATTAATTCCCATAACCGAGGGTGAATTTAATTTAGCATTGAATTCTAGAAATAATTCTTCTCCTGGTCCAGACTTCTTACAATATGTTACAAACCCTGCCTCAGAAAGCCAAACATTCCATAATTGAGAAATTTAATGACATCCTTGAATATCAATCCATTCTGCCTTCATGGAATGAGTTTATAGTTATCCCCATTCTTAAAAAAAGTATAAACTATCAGGATCCTCTCAGCTATAGAGGTATCTGTTTAAGCTCTTATATTTCAACACATTTTATTACAACGACTCCTATGGTGTCTCGAATATTATAATCTTATTCCCAAATATCAATTTGCATTTGTAAAGGGAAGAAGTGTGTCCAATAAAAGGAGCATATGGTAATGTAGATTTAAACATACTGTTCAACAAATTAACAACATGGAAGCTCCCATTACAGTTTATTACTCTCTTAAGAAACCGAAATACCGAGCGTAAGGTTTGCTTGAAAATAGTAATAACATACTAGAACAAAGATTCTTATCTCATGGTTTGCCCCAGGGAGATATTTTAAGCCCTAGTTTATATTATTATGTACTGCCCAGTTAGAATACTTAGTCACCAAATCTGCCAGGATAATTCAATTCGCAGATGATATAGTAATCTATGTTCCACATAAATCAGTGGATCAATCACATCATATATTAATGTAGGTATTAGAGAGAGCAGAGATTTGGTTTTTGAATCATGGTTTGGAAATTGAATGCAAAAAAATCAGTTGCAGTCATTTTCACTAAAGCGTGGTGTAGGGGTAGCATGCCTGTCCATTTTACCGGAGGCCCTGGGTTCATTCCCGACCAGGTCAGGGATTTTACCTTGACCTAAGGCCTGGTTCGAGGTCCACTTAGCCTATGTGATTAGAATTGAGGTGCTATCTGACGGTGAGAAAGCGGCCCTGGTCTAGAAACCCAAGGATAACG
The DNA here is from genome assembly GCF_040414725.1 of Anabrus simplex. Lineage (NCBI taxonomy): Eukaryota > Metazoa > Arthropoda > Insecta > Orthoptera > Tettigoniidae > Anabrus > Anabrus simplex. Next base: position 240,944,595 of record NC_090268.1, read on the forward strand.
GCCGAGAGGATTCATTGTGTTTACCACATGACACTTTGTAATCTGTAGGCCTTCCGGCTGAGCAGCGGTCGCTTGGTAGGCCAAGGCCCTTCAAGGGCTGTAGTGCCATGGGGTTTGGTTGGTTTTGCTAATTATGACAAATCTCCATTGTGATATGGCAGGACCTAGATCCCAGTTAAGAATTCAACTAAATATTTAAGAATCTTATTAGTGGGAGTCAGATGTTTAAGACCTAAAAACAACCCAATAAGCAAGCAAATATGGCCTAAAAATTGACAAAATATGACCACAAAAGTGATGAAATGTGACATAAATATTACAAAATATGACCCAAAAATGATTAATCTAAATATGGCCATTTTAAAATAAATTATAAATCAAAACAGCAATGTCTTTGATGCATATTTGTTAACTAAATTCTTTATTCTTACTTTCATATCAATTTTCTGAATATAGATGTTTAGCAGTTATTCACAAACGATTGTCCTTGATTCACTCATCAAAAATGTGTGAATGCATACCTGTAAAGTGCTAAGTTCGTTAAGATAATCAGATCACACAACATTTCAAGTCAAGATATGTTTGCACCCCGCATTCGTGGTTTGAAATATGAGAAAAATAGAAATCAGTTTACTTAAAAATATATTGTTGAAATGTTTAAGCAGAGATTTCATTAATGTTATTCAAATGCGTTAAAATTTAAATTGAGCACCATGAAGCGAATTGATGATGATGCTTGTTGTTTAAAGGGGCCTAACATCTAGGTCATCAGCCCACGAAGCAAATTAAGCAGATATCTTTCAATATATTGTGGTATAAAAATGTGTAGGCCCTATTTCAATCTGTGCCTAAGGCTAAAATGTTTTATATACTAATTTGAAACAAAACAAAACAAAAACACATGATGTCACAAATGCTACAAGTTCAGAAGTAAGTGGAAGGAGGTTGAGGTTCTAATATTTGAACAAAGACAAGTGAGCGATTGCCAGAAGTAATTATCTCACTGCTGGGATGGTTTTTTCACGATTATTTCTGTCTCTACATAGGAGACTATTGTATAAAAATATCATTAGGTCTGTCTTTGATTATGACAGTAGTTGCCTATACACCGCTGCAGAGTCTACTAAAAGAAATTAGATTCTTTACAGATAAAATTATCAAAATAATTATTGGGGCTATGCCATCTTCTCCAAATATTGCAGTTTTCGCTGAAAAGTCAGAACCGCCTCTAAAATTTAGAAGGAAAATTATAGCTACTAAATATTTACAACAAAAAAAGTCAAACACTCAACGCCCCATTATTCTGAAACTACATTCGTTACATGAATATTATCAACAACAAAAGAAGAACAGTATCGTGGCCTCAGAAATAATATTATCCAAACTACCTTTCATTTCAAGGGGCTGCATGGCCGAGACGGTAAAGGCGTGCTCGGTTCACCCGGAAGGACGTGGGTTCGAATTCCCGTCAGGAAGTCGTAACATTTAAGAAACGAGATTTCCACTTCCGGAGGTGCACATGGCCCTGAAGTTCACTCAGTCTACACCAAAAATGAGTACCAGGTTAATTCCTGGGGACAAAGGCGGCCGGGCGTAGAGCTAATCACTCTACCCCATCAAGTGCCGAGGTTACGGATAGTGGAAGCCTTTACCTTCCACCACTCCAAGGGTTTTCATGGCCTGTACAGAGATGACTTTTGACCTTTCATTTCAAATATCTGTCCTCCTATCAAGCGAGTATTTACAAGCCGGAAATTGCAACATCAATATTTAATGAAAATTAGCCATTTTGAATGAAAGAATCCTACTACAATAAGAAAAATCATTACAAAAACTCTTCAGAAGTACTCTACTTTTGTCCCATTCTATACAGATGGATCATAACATAGAGAACCTCCAGGTGTACGGGCATCTTTTTATTCACCATATTTTCAAGTAGCAAAGCAATTTTCCTTACCACCCCAAGAAAAGATTTTTGCTATAAGGCAAGCATTATTATTCATAAAATATTCAAGAATAAAAGAAGCAATTATTTTTACAGATTCACTTAGTACCCTTTCCTCATTACTTCACGCCGAAAACCCTACTTATTGGTATATTCAAAACATTCAAAAAATAAGTTATGATTTGGAAATGAGTAATGTCAAAGTAATATTTTTGTAGGTTCCAGGTCATATAGAAAGTATGTGCAATGTACAAGTTGATAAACTTGCCAATGAAGCTGCTAATGGATTTGGCTTAGCATATCATTTAGCAGTACCTTATTTAGATTTATGGGGAGAAGTGGTGGAACAGTTATGGAAGCTCTGGATTGAAAACTGGAAACGTGAGTCTCGGTATAGAGGCAAACATTTATTTGATATTTTGCCAACTATCCCTGAACATCCATGGTTTCCTACAGGTTCCTATACAAGACGACATATAACCATGATAATAAGACTCAATAATGCCTGTACTCCTGAACATTTGTTTAGAAAAAGGTGACTGATACGAATATCTGTGAATGTGGTAAAGAAGTCGGCACTCCCAATCATATTTTGTTCCAATGTGACAAATTCAAGCATCAAGGAAACAAATTTCTTCAGAAAATAATGAACTTGGGTTTTTAATTGACCTTGAATGTCTCTTGCCTATTATATAGCCCTACAGTTCAACTGGCAGAGTCACTCATTCACTTCCTTCAGGAAACCAAACTTGACAGTATAATTTTACTAATATTAATATATTTTACCTTCCTTTATATGCGATTCGGTCTTGTCTGTTTGGAAGTTAAATGCCGTGATGAATCACACTGGTAAGAAGAGATAGTACCCTGTATCCCTGTGCATTATGATCCTACGTTAATTTTTACTCCGTAGACAGTCATATAGATCCGACTTTACTGTTAATGCCCTTTCCTTAGTTGAATAATTTATTCCATAAGTACTTTAATTTAAGCATAGTATTCATCAAAGAGGGTCAGTGGCTGGACATAGGCTCTTTATGCAGAATCCAATAATGATCAAGAAGAAGAAGAAGAAGATCATTCGACTTGGTCCTTGGTCAAAGTTTATCAAAATGGTGGACAATGGTCTGATTCCTCCCGGTCGTACATGGGCGAGTGTAACCTCCAATTCACTGTCTAAGAGTATGACCAGAAAATAATGTTTAATACCCACTGTTCCAAAATAAAAGGCCTCTACTAGCATTTGTTTTAGGAAGAGTGTGATCCGCAATAATACTGGATATTTTTATCGGCCCCCCCGTGCATATGCTTTCATATTTGTTGTTTGGTGTTTTTTACACCTTTCAGTGCACTTGTTATTTTATAACCTCAGCAGAAAATGGTTTTCATTTTTGTTCTCTCATGTTTTTCACACCTTTTAATACTTTCCTCTCGTCTTTAGAAATTGTAGATATAGTTTTCACTGTACTCGCAGATACACGACGTAAAATGCCCTCATGTCGGAAAATCGTATCTAGTGTTTCCATATCCCTGTTGGTTAGTTTTTATTCATATATTCAGTTGTACGTTTTCTCACTTAACACGCTCATTTTTGCTGTCCTCTGCAGAAATGTCTTAATGAGGTTTTTATAATTCTTCACTTATATACTATGAACCACCACAGAAACATGCAATAGTGAATACATTCCTCCACATAAGGTTGGTGTCAGGAAGGGCATCTGGCTGTAAAAGCTGGGCTTAAATCACATTACTGCCAACCCTGGATAATAGGAAAAAGTCCAGGAAAGAAAGAAGAAGGTCTATTTAATAGTATGTTCTAACATTTAACTTACCAATATAGCTGCTTCTGATGATTCCTTCTCTGGACGTAGTCATGCATCCTACACCCAGTAACTGTACTATCCAGCATGTATATTGTTTGACTTTATCAATGTAAAGACATGCTACTATTTGTAAGCATGTCTTGATTACAATAACCATCACTGTATAACTGAGAAGGATATTCCACCAACGGAAGATTTTTTTCATTGAAAACAGATAGAACTCTTCTCCTTCCCACAGGAAAACAAAAGTTCCAATTAAGTAACCAGCAGAAAATACAGATGTTTTGAAGGTACCAGCCAGAAAGACCAGAGCTAATGTGAGCCACATCAAGGATAAAAGCCCACGCTTGAATACATCCAACCAGGACCTGGGAACAAAATCAATTATAGTATCACATGGAAGTATTTCTTATTAAGTACGGTTTTAAGAAGGAATCAACACTAAATTCTTTAATCAATCAATTAATTTGATGATAAATTGACAGATGCTCTCCAGAGGCTTACTACTTAACACATTCCTCCCAGCTCCCTCCACGGGCATTTAATCATGCAGCCCAGCAATTTTTAGGTGTTGTGCTGATTCACTAGGTAAACATAGCTTTAACTTAGTATTACTCCTAAACTATAGCCTAAACCCTAAAAATCTGAACATTTTTACATACCTTTATAAGATGATATAGTACAATTTAAGTGTATGATATATCCTTTCTGTACTTCAGGCACACTCTACATCTTCGTGTAGAACTACTGTCACTTTTTATGGGGGAATGTCAACAAAATATTTTTCTTTCTTTTCCCATCCAAATGAAACAGGGGCTCTTTTGCTGGTGTTTTCTTGAGAGGAACTTGATTGGAAGATTGGGTAGTAGCATAAGATGTTGAGGCTCATGAGATATCATAAACAGCTGGTGAGGGAGCTAAATCACATGAACCCTCTTCCTGATCTAGGAAATAAGTTTGACAGCCAGTCTGCATGAATGTTAGATATGTTATTTACTTCTGTGGATTTGATTTCTGGTAATCAGAAGCAGTTGAATAAGGTGCAAATTAGAAGATAGAAAAAGGCTTTCTTTGGCCACTTACATGTTTTCCGAATGAAGGGATATAATGCCAGGTACAGATCCATTTTGTCTATCCCATGCATGTATTGAGGTTATAGTCTGCTATGCTTACCGGTTTTAGTTTCTTCCTGCTGAATTTGGACTGTTTCAACCATTTCAGCAGAATGCATTGTTGAAATCAAACTTATTGTTTTCTTGTCCTTGCACGTAACAAGTAGCATTTCCCCATCTCGTTGAAATGCCATCTCACTTTTATTTAATTGCTTTTGGAGATCGTTAAATTTTTTGGTAGGCCCCTGTTTTGACGATTTGTTCCATATATGGCAGTGTTTCGCTCCCGTAATTCTTTCACCAACTGAACACTGTTATAATTGACCATGTAGATGGAATATCCCAAACTTAGGTAGGGGTTTAAAAGCTGAAATACTGTATCACACAGACTGATTCCACCAGCATCGTATATTTTCAGTTCAGAATGTTGCACTTGGAGATAAAAAAATTTCAGTAGATTACAAGCAACAGAGATGGGCTTTCTGCGAGGGATCTTGGGTAAAATGAGGAGGAACAAGATAAGAAATGAAATAATCTGAAACATGCTACAGATCTACCCCCTGAAAGAAACTATGGAGAGAAATAGGCTGAAATGGTTTGGCCACATCAAAAGAATGGGACAAGGAAGATTACCAAGAAGAACTCCGGTCTGGACAGAATCTCAAAGAAGACCAATTGGAAGACCACGAACAAGATAGAGGGATCAGGTAGAGAGTGACATAAATTGGAGAGGACTACAATGGGAGACAGTGATGAACGATAGTCTGTGGGAATAAAGAGACTCTGCGAATGACCTGCATAAGCAGAAACATATCAGGAAGCAGCAGCAGCAGCAGCAGCAGCAGAAGAAAAAGAAGAAGAAGTGTATTTATAAACCATGTGGACCATTATTCCATATTTCTTGATCTTACCCAGACCATAAACGTGGAATAGAAAACACTCTCTCCAAACCAGCATTCCTTCATCTACTGACAGGTTTTGCTCTGGGGTGTACATCAAAGGAAATGGTCACTAAGCTCTTCTAATATTGGCCTAATTTTGTAGAGCCTATCTTCATCATTCTCATAGTGCCTGTCGACATTCCTAGGGATTGCTTTTCAGAAAAGTGAGATCATCTGCCCAGTACATTTTTGTATCTGGTTTTCTAATAAAACCAGTAATAAACATTAGCACAAAAATAATGTTTCAATACTTTGTAAATGGGAGAGGTGCGGTACTAATTACTGGTCTGCGTACAAAGTCTGATCACAAATATATGTGATAAAATCATCTGTCAAAAATGTATTGATGAATAACATCACATCGTCGCTTTTGTGAACATTAATATTTAATCCTGCACTGGCCATGAACTCTGCTAGAGGGGGATGATAACTTGGCGACTCATTAGACACGATCGGTATGTCATTGTCAATATGACGTAAAGAAGTCTGTCTCCTCATATTCACTATCACTGGAATCTAATTCCGGAATAAGATCATTGCCCGAATCTCTTGCTTGCAATAACTAGGTCACTTGCTTGAGAGACATAAATTGTTTACCTGCCATGACTATTCATTATATCACTCAGCGTCACAGGAATATGTTTCCATGTTGAATTCTCTACGCTTTTCTATTAATATCTTCAATAATAATGCTTTGTTATGGATGTTAAGATCTCAAGACTTGTCTTGAATTACAGCACGAGAAATGACATTCATGCGTTGTACAGCAGGATATACAGAATGGGACCATAAAAGGAATGAAGAGGTGCTAAATTATCAGGGTATTATAAAGGTGCAATAGAGTATGTTTCTGAACAAGTGATGGCCTCATGATATTATTTATATTCCTATAGTTTTTGTGATTTATTAATTTTTGCTGGTTTATCTAATTCTGAATGGTATGATAAGTTGTACCCAAGATAATTAAACATATTTACTCTTTACAATGTTGTATTATGTACACATATTTTACTAGGAATCAGTTCTCTTCCCTTGAAGGCCATTATTTTTGTCTTTTCTGTTGAAATAATCATATTAAAATCTGAGGAAACAGTTTTTTTAGATTGAACACTGATCTTTGTAGGTCATTTTCCGTTGTAGGTAGCAATACAACATCATTAGCATATAATATGGCATCTAGGTGTTCAAGGCATCTATTTATTGATATTGAACCATGGCGTCCTTGTTTCCAAGTTTCCATTATTGCATATAGAGGGGAGAGTCTGCAGCCTTGTCTTACACCACCATTTATTGATTTTCCCCCGGTCCGGTTCTTGTTCAATTTCACAGAAATGAGATTGGATTTATAGATGTTGTAGATGTTGTTAATCATCTGTTGAGAAACATTGTCTTGTTCTAGAATTTCAAGCAGTTTGTTTCTGTTTACTCAGTCAAAGGCCTTTTTAAAGTGCACAAATGCAATGTGTGTTTCCAAGTTGAATTCTCTACTTTTTTCTATTAATATCTTCATAGTGAAATATGCATCAGTGCAGGAGCACCTTTTATGGAAACCATGTTGTTCGTTCCCCAATTTATCTTCATAATGTTGCTACAACTTATCTTTAATGATACTTGCATATATGAGGGTAATCCCAAAAATAAGGTCTCCTGTTTTTTAAAATAAATGCAGGACTCTGTTCGTGTGGCTGTTGGTCACAATATTGTGAAGAGTGTTCCCGTGCTTGCATATAAAAATGTGCACGTCGCGCTGAGGCACTCCACCAGGAGAGGACCGCCAAGCCGCAACCCAGGACTGCTCCCAGGACAGCAGTCAACCGAGGAGCCAATCAGGAGAGGACCTCAGCGAGTAGCGGCAGTCAGGTGAGAGTGAAACGTCCCCCTCACCAGCTCTTGCAGTGTTTCCGCTGTCTGAGGTGGGGCCACCGTCAGGTCAGCTGTGGGCTCGAGGTGAGGTGCAACCGCTGTGGTGGTGATCACTACTACACGGCCTGCGCAACACTTAGAGACGCGCCGGTGTGCGCCAACTGCTCGGGGGGCCACCCGGCCTCCCATCGCAGTTGCCCTGTCTACCGGGCCATGGCGTGGGCAGAGAGGAAGGAGGTCCGGCGCCATGACCCACCCCTTTCCAGGAGGCCCCCGCCTCGGCGGACTTGGCCTCATTCTCCGGGATCGGAGACTGGGTACGAGGTACCCCAAGGAGGTGGAGTCGTGCGACAGGCCCTAGTGGTACTTGACGCATGGCTCCGCAGCCGGCAAGGACCGTGCTAGTCACAGCAGTGCCCAGACGGACTGATCCCCAGGTGATGGAATGGCAAGGAACTGGTTTATGTTTTGTGCATGTTACCTGTTCCTAACTAACACAACCTCTGGTCTTTTTCCAGCCCACATCCTTGCATGTGCTATCACAAGATGTCAGGTTTTACATGTAGGCTCTTTCTTCTATCTGCCTATGTGGTTTTTCCCTGACCCTTCAGTACCATACCTTAACACTATCCAACCAATACAAACTTTGCCGTGGTAGCGAGTCTGACTCGGAAACCGGCAGATACTCCTTGTATCACTTCCCACTCCTCCCTGCTATCTCTTTCTTCTTCTTAGAAATAATAGCATGTCGGAGGCCATGTAGATTGAGTCGTTGGTCACGCGGGGGGAGCGGGCTTCGGGGGCCCCCCCGAAAAAAAACAAAAAAAACTGAGACACTCAGTCTTGGCTTGGCAGCCGTTGAGTATGGAACTCCCGTTGGCTGTTTCCGCCAAGTGCGTACAGTTATTCGGTTTCTGAATGCAAAAGGCACTGAACCGATTGAAATCCATGGCCAATTGACGGAAGTGTATGGTGAGTCATGCAGGGATGTAAAAAATGTTCGTAAGTAGTGTAGAGAGTTTGCAGCTGGTTGGACTGAAATTCACGACGAACGAACAAAGGAGTGGGAGACTGTCAATTCCGTCGAGACAGTTGTGAAGGTTGAGCAAATCATGCGTGAAGATTGGAGGATCACCCTGGATGATCTCTGCATTTTGGTCCCTGATGTTTCTCGAAGCACCGCTCACAAGTTCCTGAACAGTATGACGGTGAGCTGGTATGACATTGGCGTACAAAAATGGTCATAGGACCTACAAAAATGTATCGACCGAAATCGTGATTATGTTGAAAAATAGCTAAATGTTCAAGCTATAAAATGATGTAAACAATTGTAGAAATAAACAGGTCTGTGTATTTAAAAAATATAGGACACCTTATTTTTGGGATTGCCTTCGTATTTTATAACCTGGGTTAACAATGCTAATTCCTCTGTAATTTTTACGTTTTTTATGTCACCTTTTTTATGAAGAGGGATAAGTATTGCTTTCTGCTAACGTTTTGGTTGATTGTCTCCATTCCAAATTTGAATCTGTTTTTGAACAGTTCAGTGTGTATTGCATCCTCTCCAGGTGCTTTACCATTCCGTAGTTTCTTCAAAGTTTGGTCTAGCTCTTCTAATGTTAGATATTGGCAAAGTTAAAACTTAATTTTTTGAACTTGTCCGGAGTGTTTGAAAATAATTAAGCCAGTCATTTGGTGGTATTGTTTCAAGTTTTACCTCTTCCTTAACTTCCCTCTCTAATTTCTTCTGAATTTTATAAGTTTGTGGTTGTGGTCTTCTTAAGACTTGTTTCCAATGTAGATACAAAATTTTCCCAACTTTCTCTATGTTTTTGTCTAACTTCTCATTTAGCTATTGCTCTCTTATAATTGTATTTTAGTTTATCTTCTATTTTACCACTTGACAGAAATTTCTTGTAAGCATCTCTTTTTTCTTATATGACCCTTTTAATCTCTTCATCCCAGATTCTCAAGCCCTTTTTTCTCTTCCATCTTCTTTTTATTCCAAAACTTTCAAAAGCTGCCTGTTTCAAAGCTATGCTTGGATATCTTAAAAGACCAATTTTATAAGTTGTTTCCTTTTGTTCCATGCAGGGTGTATTTTTCTTCATCCATATTGGCTTTATGTGGACTGATGAAACTACTAAGAAATGATCCTGTTTCCATTTCAGGACGTCGATATACTCTAACAGCTAAAATTAATTCTGTTAGCTTTTGGTTGCAGATTATTATTTATTTATCGTGTCAGAAGTACAAAGTAAGAGCGACAACAATTAAACAAGGAAATTTTAAACATTGGTTGACCAAAAACTGGCCACGACAAGCGCATTTGGAGTTGCCCTCATTAGATCTTTAATGGTGGCTGGAGAAGATGGACACAGTAGAAGATGCTCGTTAGTCTGCTTAGTACCACACTTGCAGTAAACTGTCTCCACAGGAAGGCCCAATTTCTGTAGGTTGGTCTTGCATCTCGTGGTACTGGAGCGTAATCGATTGAGAGCCTTCCATGTTGTCCACTTTTCAGAATGTCCAGAAGGAAGTTCTTCCTTTGGAACCATCCATTCTCTCAAATGTTGACATTTTTCCCGCCACATTGAGATTCTTGCTTGTTATGGTGTTCCTTTAAGAGCTTCAGTGGTTGTCAAGAAGCTCTTTCTTGATTTCAACCTAGGATGACATAATGAATGATAGATCGCTGATTTCTAGCTGACCATGTGAACATATGACTGCCTTAATGTGAAAAATGGTTTTCATTATTTTTAAATGATTGAAGAGAACAAAGTTTCCTTCCATTACTATTGCACGGTTCCTCCCCATTTGTTCCTATACTGTTCTGAATTTTGCGATTTCCTACTCTGGCATTAAAAGCTCCCAGTAAAAGTGTCATATCTTGTTTATTAATTTTGTTAATTACTTTCTGTAAATTTTACTAGAAACTATCATCGTCTTCTAATCATCCCTCTACTGCGGCATCAGACAGCTTCTGGATAGCTTTCACCTTATCGAAATAATTATTTAATTCCAGAAAGTGTAGTTATCTATTCTCGAACTTTGTCTTTTATGTATCATGATCATGACTCCCACTTGGCCTCTATCCTCTTGTTTGACCCCACTATAGAATTGTAGGTAATTTACTGTTTCTTTTCAGCCTTGTAGTTTACGTTTGATTTCAGAGATTGAAGCAATCGAGATGTCCATTTTTGAAAGAATGTCATCTAGTCGATCATCTTTGTGTGCTATATGCTGTACATTCCATGAAGCACACTTAAATATACTCTTTTTCTTCCACTTATTATCCTTATCATTAACCTTTTCTTTGCCATGTTCATCATCTTTGATATCCATCCGCTTTCTTTTCCACTTGCAAGACTTGAAAGCAATCAAATGTCCTTCGGATGGGTTGCTAGCCTGAAGGAAGTAAGACCATTGGTGGGGCTGCCACATCTCAGCTAATGGACTAGCTGAAATGACAGAATTTCCTTTGTTATCGACGTAAGGGTTATATCTCCGTGACTCAGTCGACTGGGCTTCGTCTGCGGAAACAGGTTTGTTCATCCTGGGAAGGTGAGGTTTGCATTTGGGCAGGAGAGGTTATGTATTCCACATAAAGTTAATCTTGGATGTTATACAGTACAATAACAAAAAAGGTTAATATGCAAAGTACTTCATGGGATAGATAAAATACATATAAAATGTACATAATTTAATAATTTTAAAATATTCACTGTATAAGGAAACTTTACTTTTGAAAGACTTGTTTATAATAACCAAAGCAACTGTCACTAATCCTTCACAGCACCATAATTTTCATATTTTCCAAGAAACTACTATAAAAAGCAGGTCGCCAGTAAGTGTATATTTCAAAGATGACTTTTAAGTTTCATAACAACAGCAACAAATCTATACCAATTCAGAAAAAACAGAATTATAATAGTACTAATACAGAGCTCTGCATATATGTAATGATATAGTCATGGCCACCTACAATACACATAAAGCTGGTGAAAAAAAGGACCAAAGCTGAGCCTGGTTAGGGTGACCAACCGTCCGGCATTTGCCGGACATGTCCTTCTTTTTTCATGCTTGTCCTCTATCCGGCAGGCATTTATTATTTGCTATTAAATGTCCGGCTTTTTGTATATTGTATTCTTAGTCGTTCAGTTTCCAATTGTTTTCTCTGCAAAGCTATTTTTGTTGCACTTCCTCTATCTCAGTCCATATTCTGCATACCCCTATCAGACTACGTCATTTACTCGCTTAATAATAAATCATACCTTAAGTTAGAGCTGTCTGAAAGGCCTGTCACCAATGTGGTGACACCGCCCGACGTGATCTGAACGTGCTTGGTTGGGCCGGGGAATTCTCGGTGGGGATTCACCAGTCAAGTAATGCTGCCTGCGGTATTACGTAGTTTTGTTTTTGTGCTAATTGGATTCGGACCTTCTGAGTAAGTAGAGTGTTTGTGATTTTATTATGAAATTTGAATAATATCAGTATCATGTAATTAATCTCACAATAGAACCGTATTGAGGACAATATATTAAAATTATAAAATCCTTTTAATAACAACCACCTACTCAATACAATATATTACTTATTATATTGTATTGAGTAGGTGGTTGTTATTAAAAGGATTTTATAATTTTAATAATATCAGTATGTCATCACTCAAAAGTGGCGAGGCACAAAACAGGAAATGTTTCTCGGAGAAACTGAAACAGTGGGGTGCAGTCGATAAGTATCAGCATAAAATAGCTACAACTTCAGCATCTTCATCAACATAACAGTTACAAGGTATGTAATGCTAAATTTTGTTTGCAAATATTAAAATTCCATTTGTCCTCCATTTTTAGAACATTTTTATGAAAAGTCCTTTTATTAAGAGTCTGTCCTCCATTTAAAAATTTAGAGTTGGTCACCCTAAGTCTGGTGCTGTTTCCACTCACATACTTATACCATATTCCTCCAGATATCTTTCCTTGCTGAAATCATTTGGTCAAATCTGGTTCTGTTTTAATACAAATGGGACTGGGTTGGTGTGGCTGAAAGAGTCTACAGTTTCCTTAATTACCATACAGGATGTTTCCCTTTCTTTGTCTGACACCATAATTCTTGGTTTCTGATGCAATTTTGTGTCTGTCATAATTTGTTTCTTTTATAATTTTTCTATTATTTTTCTACTAATTCTAGTTTCCAGTGTTCTAATAAGATGTCCAAAAAATAAGGTGAATTTCTTTCTAACTGTACTCAATGCTGATTTGATTTCCTTATGAACTGTGTTATTTGAAGCTCTTCTCCAAAGCAATTAACTCAATATTGTTTATTTATCAACATTCTAATTTTTCTTCTTTCTATCTTAAGTACTTCATCAATTTCAGCATTATTAGTAGTTTTGAAAATAGTTTCACTTGCGTAGGTCACCTCTGGCTGTAGGACTGTTTTATAATGTCTTAATTTTGCTGCAATCTATAAGCTTTTCTTGTTGTGTGTGTTTTTGGTGTCATAATTCGCTTGTTTAATTTACTTATTCTATTTTGCTAGGTTGGTTTTTCATTTAAATTATAAGTTATAATTTCACTTCAATACTTTAAAATATATCAACAATTTTGATTTCATGTTCATCAACATTAATTTTATTTTTAAGCGGTGGATCAATTTACATGATATCAGTTTCTTGAAAAGAAATTCTGAAACCTATTTTCTGTGCTATTTCCTGCAGAGATCTGACTTGATGTTCAGTTTCCTGAATATTGTTGGATAATAATGCAAACTGTTGAAACTTTTTTGTTTAGAATTTCCAATTTTTATGTTTTTTGGATTCCCTTTGAACCATTCTCTCACCACATATTCTTATGCACAGCTAAATAGTAAAGTTGGCAGTCACCTTGTCTTAAACCAGTTTTAATCATGAATGGATCAGAAATTTCCTCTCTAAACTAATTTTTTTTATTTAGTATCAGTTAAAGTAAGTTCTATAAGTTTAATTAGTTTTGGATGGAGTCCAAAATTCCTTAAAATTTTTAATATTGAAAGCCAATGTATGCAGACTTTTACCACACCACTGTAACAGCTAAGCTCCAATTTTAATATTGTATGTGTAATAGCTCAGGTCCGATTTTAATGTTTTAATTGTACATGTACAGAAGTTACTTATTAGGATTGTTCATTTTAGATTAATACCAATGGCAATGTCACATGTGACAAAATTCAACTAGTGGACTTTAAATTCACTAATTATAGTATTATAGGCTGAGAGATTTTTGCCTCTATTTAGAATAATTTCTAATATGTACATACTATTTTTAAAATAGAATTTGATTGTATTTGTACTATATATTGTCATTTTCTGGCCATGGCTGAAGATGACCCATAATGGGATTGAAACCGCTCCCATTGTACAAGTGATTTGACATCATATTAAATGGTATTGAATAGGCGGACCTTCGTTTTAATTCGTTATTAATGTGAATGTTTGTCAATACGGATCATGATGAAGTTTATATCATACGATAATACAAGAAAAGACAAGAGTAACTTGCATTGCCCTTCAGTGCATTCCATACTCTTCATGATCTGTAAATTTCACATGGAATGGACAGTTATCGTGTCCTCCATATTTAAATGGACTTCTTTTGCATGTTTCTCAAAACATGTATTTTGGTGAAATTTTCGTTTTGTACTACATTCAGTAAGACTGATTCACTACTGATTGTTTTTGTCCATGCCATTCTTCATTCTTTTATGTTTACACAACACCATCTTGTTATTTTGTCATCATCATCATCATCATCATCATCATCATCATCATCATCTTCATTATCATCCTTTCCCCTTATCCAGCTCTTATTGGGTCACATCCTTCTCTCCTTCCACCATTCCCAGTCCAGTTTTCTTCTTCTTGTACTACTCTTCATTGCATTTACCCATCTTGCTATAGAGGGGCTGCCTGGCCGAGGCGGTAAAGGCGTACTCGGTTCGCCCGGTAGGACGTGGGTTCGAATCCCCGTCAGGAAGTCGTAAAATTTAAGAAATGAGATCTCCACTTCCGGAGGTGCATATGGCCCTGAGGTTCACTCAGCCTACACCAAAAATGAGTACCAGGTTAATTCCTGGGGGTAAAGGCGGCCGGGCGTAGAACTAACCACTCTACCCCATCAAGTACCGAGGTTACTAATAGTGGGAGCCTTTACCTTCCACCACTCCCAGGGCCTTCATAGCCTGTATGGAGATTGCTTTGCATCTTGCTCTAGGTCTCCCTCTCATTCTCTTTCGCTCAAACTTCATCTCCATCATCTGTTTTGGTATTCTTTCCTCCTCCATCCTTTTAACTGTTCAAACCATCTTAGTTTGTACCTATTAATTCTTTCATTTACGTTTCCTATTCCAACCTTCTTTTTCAAATCTTTGTTTCTCAATCCATGTTTTCTTTTTCTTTTCTATCATACTTCTTAGGTATTTCATTTCACTGGCTTGAATATTCTATTCTCTTCCCTACTTGGCACTCTTCAGATCTCAGCCGCATATCTGAATATGGGTGCATAATACATTTTGTACATTATCTCTTTTCACTTCCTTTGTACTTCCTTATTCCAATCAAGGTTTCTTACACTCTGGTAGAATGCATTGACCTGATGCTCCCCCTTCTTAAACTCTATGTTGTCTTGTATTCTGCATTAATTCACTCCCTAGGTATTTGAAACTGTCAACAATTTCAAGGTTTTGACCACTAATTTTCGCAATGCCTTTCCCTTGTCTTTCTCCTCATGATATCACCATAGTGTTGCTTTTCTCTATGCTGACTTTCTGAATAATAAAACTTTATTCACGGTAATACCATTTTATAACACAATAGAGAAAAATAAACGAAACAAACATACTAAAAGAAGAAAGGAATGCATCAGTGGAGTACAAGAAAGAAAAATGTACAAATACATACAGAGGTTATAGCACAAGTAAGCACAGAAAAGTAATAATCACTTCTGGAGATTGTATAGGTGATTTTTAAATTTTAACAATGGCAATTAAATATAGGCTATCAATATCCTCTTTGTTTACCAATCTTAATATTTGTTCAACTGGCCCATGGAATGCATAGTTAGTTCTATGCCAATTTGTAGACAATGTATGATTAAATCTTGTGCATTTGTCACGTACGTGTAAGTTAATTTTTTCCAGGAGTTGTGGGCAATTCACGAAAGAGTGGAGCAATTTAAAAATGATATGTGTATCCACGAATTCATGGTGTTGTGACGGACTATGCAGATTTAAAGACTGCTGTAGGGCTGTAAATCAACATTATCATATGGTAAGCCTGCTCTAAATTAATATAAATGAAGAACTTTATGTTGCACTGAATATAATGTATGAATAGAGGTCTGATGAGAAGGGTTCCATACAGGCATACAATATTCAAGTACAGGGCAGGCGTATCATAGATACATACAGCAAGTGATAGGTATCTAAGTTAGAAAATTCTCAGGAATATCTAGTAAAGCAACCTAGTCTTTGAAATGATTTCTTACAAAAATTTCCAATATTTCATTTAATGATGTGTTATAACTGAATAGAACGTCCGCCTTCGGTTCAGAGTGTCCCAGGTTTGATTCTCGGCCGGGTCTGGGATTTTAACCTTAATTGGTTAATTCCATTGGCCCAGGGGCTGGGTGTTTGTACTGTCCCCAACATCCCTGCAACTCACACTCAACACATAACACTATCCTCCACCACAATAACACGCAGTTACTTACTCATGGCAGATGCCGCCCACCCTCATCGGAGGGTGTACCTTACAAGGGCTGCACTCGGCTAGTAATAGCCACACAAAATTATTATTATTGAATAGAACACAAAGGTCATTAACTGGTGAAACAGGAAATAGAATATTGTTTTACTAAAATTGTACTGAATTGATATCTTCTTCTTTTTTTAAAAAAATGATACTGATTTACATTATTCACAATTAGGTTTCAACAAATTTGGAATACGATACTTTTCCAGATGATGTTAAATCTTCTTGAAGTTTAAAATAATCAAGTAAACAAGTAACTTTTAGGAACTTTTTTGCATCATTAGCAAACAAAAGCATATCTGCATTCGTAAGTACATTTTTGATATAATTTATATACGGAGTAAAACGTAAAGGAGAAAGGTGAGTTTTTCATGAATTCCACTTGTAACAATAATAGGCATAGATAAAATATGATTCCTTATTTTAATAATCTTTGTGCGATTTTAAAAATACGATTCAAACCATGAGAGGAGAGGCCCATCAGCCTCAAAGAGCTACTGCTTTGTCCTCTCTCTCTCTCTTGCAACCTCAGCCACTTGGCTCTTTCAGTACAGTGAGTTGGGGATGATATACATTGGCCATGTTAGAAATCTGTCTCGTTAGTGAGTTAGTCTTTCTGACTAAATCTTAGCTTTGCTATGAGTATAATTCACTATTTGACTGAAGTTGCAGGATTGTGTTTGCTGTTCTATTTCAACCTAGTTAACAAGAATCCTTTCTGTTCTCTGTCTAGGTATTGAATCACACACCTTTTGGATGTTTTCACCTGAAATTTGTGTTAAATACGCCATCTACCGAAACCTCTCCCATAGAAAAGATTGTGAAATGGATTGTGAGAGTGATAGTGAGAATAGTGGCAGTGAAACTGAAGACATTGTAGAAGAAGATGACATTGTGTTATCCGATAGCAATTTCAATGATGATGTCACTTTTGACCCTCATTACGTAGAGACGATATCTCATCATTCCTCAGACTCAAGCCGAGGAAGTGGAATGCTCTAGAGAACGACTGGATCAGCCAGATACCATGGCACGTAAAACAGATCCTTGTATAATAGTGAGCAGTAAGAGTAGTGTAATTGGAAAAAAATGGACACTGTTGGTCTGCAGTTCCTCCGAGACCCCTAAATACTCATTCAGCAGCTAGGAATATAGGCAGGGACTGAAAGATAGAGCAAAAAATTGTGAGCTCACTAAGGGAAGCATTTTGCTTATATTTTGCCCAGAAAAGGTGTGATAAAATAATCAAGCATACTAATGAAAAAGTTGCTGAAAAATGTGCAAGTTATAGCATCCAAAGTTCAACAGTATCTGATTTTTGTGAAGAAAGAATTTGATGCATTTTTAAGTGTTTTGATATTATCTGCTGTTCAGAAGAATAACCACATATCTACAAAGGAGATGTTCGACACAAAATATTCAGGTATGAGGAACAAAGCCACAGTGAGTTGTGATAGATTTGATTTTCTTTGTGAATGTTTATGTTTTGATGACCAGACAACAAGGCTTAAGAGGAGAGAAACAGAAAAAAATTGCTCCAATAAGAGATATTTGGGAACAGTTTATATCTGCCAGTAGGGAATTTTATAAGCCTGGATCATTCCTTACGATTGATGAGCAACTTCTTGCTTTCTTGCTGGATGGTGGTGAGCACAAAAGCAAGGCATTCTCACAACACTTGCCAAGAGGGCGAGATAAATTTGTGAGCCATCAAATATCCAGGTGGAGATGGACACGCTCGAAGTCTCATTCAAGGGTAATGGTTACAGTGATTTGCAGATTCATAGAGCCCTGCATCCCAGAGAAACGACCAAGCAAAGCTCACAGAAGGAAGAAGTGAATGGAATTGCCTAATTGCCTTACATTCACAACACCACAGATCGAATTACCAAGGTATTCTGCAAACACAGTATAAAAAACCGTGTTTGGCACTGCCACTAAAATTGCTCACAGTCTGAGTAAAACCAAGGACAAATTGTCCCCACTTTTACATCCTGGAGTATACAAAATTCCCTGTACTTGCGGTAAGGTATATATCAGTCAAACATGCCGGTCCATTGGTACCTGTATCAAGGAACATGAACGTAATATTCGTCTCAACCAGCCAGACAAATCGGCAATAGCTGTGCACGCTCTACCGTCGGGTCATGATGTCATGTTCCAAGATACTTGAGCTCTTACCCACACTAGACACTACAGGTCCAGGATTATACAGGACGTTGTGAAAATACATAGAAATCCTAACAATTTCAACAGGGACACTGGCTATCAATAAAGTAATACTTGATTGTCAGCCGTTAAGGATTTACGTAGGTATTTCCCTTCCCTGTGTCTTCAGTATTGTTATTTCGTCTCAGTGTTTTCCAAATTCATACGTTCCTCATCGTCAGATGTTTAAATCCAGGCTTGTGTCAATGTCATACACCTGTGAATGTCATATGTTACGTACACATGTGATGTGACCCCTTAGACTGATTCTGATGGTTTGGTCAGCTTCTGCTTCGAACGCTAGCGCTGTGCCACGTCTGAGGAGCCATCTGGTGACGAATGAACGTACCATTTCCACTTCTATTATAACGTCTACATTTCCAAAAGTAATTATTTAAGAAATCTTTCTTGTGGACAGTCGAGATATTTTTCTGATGATGCAGAGCACAGTTCTCTGCGAAACGTAAAGAATTTCACCTAATTTTCTAGTCATGGCATAAGCCCAAAAGCCTATACAATATCATGTCTATAAGCCCTAAATACCCTCATAACTATGTGCAGAGATCTGTACCCTTTATTTATAATCACATTTATGTGGTAACCGCAATGTAGATCTTCCCTTATATTAACACCTAGATACTTACAATGATCCCCAAAAGGAACGCTCACCCCATCAACGCAGTAATAATAACTGAGAGGACTTTTCCTATTTGTGAAACTCACAACCTGTCTTTTAACCCCGTCCATCATCATACCATTGCCTACTGTCCACCTCACAACAGTATCGAGTTCATTTTGCAGTTTTTCACAATCTTGCAATTTATTTATTACTCTGTGCAGAATAACAACATCTGAAAAAAGCCTTATCTCTGATTCCAATACTTTTCACATATCATTGATATATAGGTAAGAAAACATAAAGGTACAAAAATACTGCCTTGAGGAATTCCCCTGTTAAATATTAAAACTTCACCTCTAATGCTCTGAGTTCTATTTTTTTTAGAAATATAGCCACCCATTCAGTCACATTTTCGTTAAGTCCAATTGCACTAATTTTTTCCAGTAGTCTTCCATGATGTACCCTATCAAATGCCTCAGATAGGTCAATTGCGATACAGTCCATTTGACCTCCTGAATCCAGGATATCTGCTATATCTTGCCGGAATCCTACAGATAGGTCAATCAATCAATTACTACTGATCTGCATTTAGGGCAGTCACCCAGGTGGCAGATTCCCTATCTGTTGATTTCCTAGCCTTTTCTTAAATGATTGCAAAGAAATTGGAAATTTATTGAAGATCTCCCTTGGTAAGTTATTCCAATCCCTAACTCCCCTTCCTATAAATGAATATTTACCCCAATTTGTCCTATTGAATTCCAACTTTACCTTCATATTGTGATCTTTCCTACTTTTAAAGACACCATCCAAACTTATTCGTCTACTGATGTCCTCCCACGCCATCTCTCCGCTGACAGCTCGGAACATACCACTTAATCGAGCAGCTCGTCTCCTTTCTCCCAAGTCTTCCCAAGTTGAGCTTCAATGAAATAACCTTTTCTAAACGTAAACTGTCTTCTACCAAACCAGTTATTAATTTTGCAAACATGTCTAATGTAATCCAAAATAATGCTTTCCCACAGCTCATATGCAATGCATGTCAAACTGACTGGCCTGTATTTTTCAGCTTTATGTCTATCACCCTTTCCTTTATATACAGGGGCTACTGTAGCAACTCTCCATTCATTTGGTATAGCTCCTTCATGCAAACAATAATCAAATAAGTACTTCAGATATGGTACTATATCCCAACCCAAGGCAGTATTATCGGACCTTTTTGTTTTCTTATACATATAAATGATATGAGTAAAGGAGTGGAATCGGAGGTAAGGCTTTTTGCGGATGATGTTATTTTCTATAGAGTGATAAATAAGTTTGTGAGCAACTGCAACGTGAACTCGAAAATGTTGTGAGATGGTATGTTGATAAACGGAGTTAAAAGTCAGGTTGTGAGTTTCACAAATAGGAAAGGTCCTCTCAGTTTTAATTACTGCGTTGATGGGGTGAAAGTTCCTTTTGGGGATCATTGTAATTATCTAGGTATTAATATAAGGAATGATCTTCATTGGGGTAATCACATAAATGGGATTGTAAATAAAGGTTATGAGGGTGTTTAGCGGTTGTAGTAAGGATGTAAAGGAGAGTGCATATAAGTCTCTGGTAAGACCCCAACTAGAGTATGGTTCCAGTGTATGGGACCTTCACCAGGATTACCTGATTCAAGAACTGGAAAAAATCCAAAGAAAAGCAGCTCGGTTTGTTCTGGGTGATTTCCAACAAAAGAGTAGCGTTACAAAAATGTTGCAATGTTTGGGTTGGGAAGACTTGGGAGAAAGGAGACGAGCTGCTCGATTTGGTATGTTCCGAGCTGTCAGCGGAGAGATGGCGTGGAATGACATTAGTAGACGAATAAGTTCGAATGGCGTTTATAAACACAATATGAAGATAAAGTTGGAATTCAAGAGGACAAACTGGGGCAAATATTCATTTATAGGAAGGGGAGTTAGGGATTGGAATAACTTACCAAGGGAGATGATCAATAAATTTCCAATTTCTTTGAAATCATTTAAGAAAAGGCTAGGAAAGCCACCTGGGCGACTGCCCTAAATGCAGATTAGTATTGACTGATTTAGTATATCCCCAGAAATCTTATCAATTCCAGTCGCTTTTGCAATTTTTAACTTTTGTATCTTACTGTAAATGTCATTGTTGTCACTGTAAAATTTTAATACTTGTTTAGTATTAGTCATCTTCTCTATCTGGACATTATCCTTGTAACCAACAATCTTTACATACTGCTGACTGAATAGTTCTGTCTTTTGAAGATCCTCGCATACACACTCGCCTTGTTCATTAATAATTCCCGAAATGTCCTTCTTGGAACCTGTTTCTGCCTTAAATTACCTGTACATACTCTTCCATTTTTCACTAAAATTTGTTTCCTGCTAATTATTTTTGCCATCAAGTTATCCCTGTAGCTGACTTCTATGCCAGATTCAATTTAATTTCCTAGTAAGTTCGTTGAATTTCTCCTTACTTCCACAGCCATTTCCAACTCTATTTCTTTCCAAGCTGCACCTCCTTCTTAGTCTCTTTGCTTCTCTGTTATAATACCCCTGCCTGTCGTAAGAGGTGACTAAAAGTGGCCCCAAGGGCTCTATTCTTTGAAGCGTGGGATGGCGACCACTGGGCCCCTAGCTGAGTCCTGGCGTTGCTTCAACTTACTTGTGCCAGGCTCCTCACTTTCATCTATCCTATCCGAACTCCCTTGATCAAAACTTGTTCTTTTCCTAGGGAGTCATTTTCATGCCCTTCGCAGCCCTTGTCTTCCTTTGGCTGATACCTTCATTTTTCGAAGTGTCAGTCCCCTTCCATTTTTTCTCTCTGATTATTGTTATTTAGAGGATGGTTGCTTAGTTGTACTTCCTCTTAAAACAATAATCACCACCACACCATCACCTGTTCTTCCCATATTAAATTTGCCATTTGTTGGTCATGCTTCCTGTCGTTCGCATCACCTTCCCAAAACACATGTGGTAAATTGAGATCACCCGCTACAATCAGGTTTCTTTCCTTATCGTTTCCCACATAGTTGATTATCTTGTCAAATAATTCTGAATAAGCGTCAGTGCTAACCTTTCCCGGTCTGTACACTGCAAAGATATTAAGTTGCTTATTATCTTTAGAGATGAGCCTTACACCGAGAATTTCACGTTTGTCATCTTTAACTTTGTCGTAGCTTACAAAATCTTCTTTCACCAGAATGAATACTCCCCCTCCTACCAGTCCTAACCTATCTCTACAATACACACGCCAGTTCCGTGACAAAACTTTCTGCATCCATTATATCATTTCTCAGCCATGATTCAACTCTTATTATAATATCTGGTAAATATATACCTATTTACCAGTTCCCACACATCCCAACTATGCTGGTACTTATACGTTCTTGTCTTAATTTGTTTGTATCAATGTGAAACACTACCACCTTCTCCTTTCCCTCCTCCTTCTCCTCTACTCTCCTCAACATCTGCCTTAACCTAATTCCTGGATAACACTCTACCCTGGTTCCCTTTCCTCCACACACTTTCCCCACATGTCTAACAATGGAATCCCCCATGACCAGAACCTCAACCCTACCCGCCTCATTTGATCCGCTCCCCTTCTGGTCATTCCTAAGAAGTAGGGCAGTGAGGATTCTAAATATGGGAGTCAGCACTTTTTCTGCTGCGACAGCACTCGAGGCCATTGACCCCAGCCAAAAGTCATTGACCTCGTGACGTCATGAGCAGTGACGTCACGACCACATGCTCTTATTTGTAAACAAAGCCACGTGCTTGGCAACATGCTTTTTTGTCAGCTGTCATCTTTAAACAAGAGAGCATCGCTAACCTCAGTGCTGCCACCTTTATGGCGCTAAACCTCATGGCTGTCACCTTATGCATGTGGGCACGGGCAATTTGAAATTCCACATGCTATTTTTGACAGCTGTCAAGGTGACAGCTGCCATCTCGACGTGGGCATGGTAGGCTAACCTAAGTAAATGGTTATGCTTTATTGAATTCAGAGGAGTTGGGGGAGGCTTAAAGAGGTAGTCTTCTTTCCCCTATCTCCTCTTACCAAAAATAAGGGATGGGTGAGTGAGAGATGTGCTCTCTCTCTCTCCGAAGGGGTCTACTGCCGTAGCGATGTCTCTCGTACAAAAAATATTGCCATGGCAAGGGCACGGCCACCTTTTACGAGGCAAACAAGGAAAACTTTGACTCGCACCTGTATTTATACCTACGTTCAGCGTGTGGGGGAATGCATAGATCGGCATGCAGTGTGCACGCATTATAGCAGATCGATGAGCAGTGGATAGCGGGTGGTGCGCGCGGACATGCGATGTTTCGCACTCTGGTGGAAGAAGTATAGTACGAGAGTCGATGTGTATACATATCGATAGGTGAAGGGAAGGTGCGCGCGCACATATGCGATCGTTGTACACTCTGGCGGAAGAAGTTTAGTACGATAGTCGATGTGTATACAATGATAGATGAAGGGAAGGTGCGCGCGCACATGCGATGTTTGCACATTCTGGTGGAAGAAGTTTAGAACGATAGTAGATGTGTATACAGATCAAGAGGCACACTCTGGTGGGAAAAAGTTTAGTACGATTGTCGATGCATATGTAATCAATAGGCAATGTGTGCACATTCTAGTGGTAGAAAATAAAAAAAACAACCTACCTTGCTGCTGCTACGTTAGGCAAGATTTTAAACATGGTTATTGATATTGCTGCCATCTTTAAACAACAGAGCATCACTAACTTCAGTGCTGGCATCTTGCCGGGGCTAAAGCCCTCATAGCTGCCACCTTATGCACGTTGTGGCGGGCAATTTAAAATTCCATGTGCTTTTTTAACAGCTGTCAAAGTGACAGCTGCCACCTTTAAACAAAAGAGCATCGCTATCTTCAGTGCTGGCATCTTGACGGGGCTAAAACCCCATAGCTGCCACCTTATGCATGTTGTGGCAGGCAATTTGAAATTTCACGTGCTTTTTTCTGACAGATGTCATCTTTTAACCACGTGTGCATGGACTTTAAAGATGGTTAACTTCAGTACTGCTATGTTATCAAACCTAAACCTTGACTGCTGCTATCGTACGCATGAGGTGTGGCGGGCAATTAAAAAAACTATGTGCTTTTTTAACATCTGTCAAGATAACAGCCGCCATCCTTAACCAACATGCACTTGTTTTGAACACAACTTACTTGAGTGCTGCTATCTTGATGGAGCTAAACCTCATTGCGGAATCTAAATTGATCTTGACGGGACTTAGCCTTGTCACGGGACATAGCCAGGGGGGTCTAACTACAGGCAAGCTGCCCTTCTCAACCTACTATCATCTTAGAGTTAATATTTATAAAGCAAGCTGCCCTTGCCGACATACTACTATCTTATAGCAAGCTTCTGCTTTTGACGTACTTACCATCTTATAGCGAGCTGCCCTTCTCAACATACTCTTAGAGAACATAGTTTTTTAGCATACTTACTATCTTAAGCCAAGCTGCTGTTTTCGACATCTTAGTAAACATAGATTTAATGCAAGCTGCTCTTCTGAACATTCTGAGACCTTCTTTTGTTGACATACCGTACTTACTATCTTAAATGAAGCTACTGTTTTTTGACATATGTACATCTTGGAGAACATACATTTAAAGCAAGCTGCTCTTCTGAACACTCTGAGACTTTCTTTCTCGGCATACTTACTATCTTGAACTGTGCTACTGTTTTTAACATACGTACATCTTAGAGAACATAGATTTAAAGCAAGCTACCCTTCTGCACACTCTCAGACCTTAACCTCACTGCTGCTATCTTAATACGTTGTCTATGGAATTTGAAAAACAGGCAAGAGGGCTTCCTCCTCCTTATCCCTATAGCAAAAGTGCTTATTTTTCTTGCAAAAGGGCAAAAGAACACCTCCTCCTCATCTGTAGGGCAAAAGAGCTTCTCCTCCTCGTAACAAAAGGGAAAAAGGTCTCCTCCTCGAGGTCAGCAAAATTCCTCCTCCTCTGTTGAGGCTTAGCCGCGTTCCTCCTCCTAACAGCAAGACGATACAGAAGACAGCACAGTCCCTCCACCTCCTACAGTTCTGTATGCAACAGCGTAACTGTTGTAACCAAGGTTGAAGTTTACAAAACACAACTTTTATTGCTTCACTTTATGATATTTACACAAATAACTGAAAATTATTTTGAAGCAAAAAGGAATATTGAATCTTGAGAAAAGTCTGTCTTTATACAATATGTACAGGTTTACAGTCTTTATATACACTCCTATCTTGAAAAGATAGTCTTTGTGAATTGACACGTTGATAGTCGAGAACTATCTGGCACACTAACATGAATGTCTTTGAGAGTCCTTGTTTGTTGAAGTGCCTGAATTCCTAAAAAGCAAGTTCAATTGATTGAAGAAATTCCACCTAGCGAAACTAAGGGAGCTTGCATAACTTAGGGAATGAGAATGGCTAGTAAAAGAATTACGGAACATAGGCAGCGGAAACAGGTAAGGGAGCGGTGACCAGAGGTGAAACCTCGTACTGCCAGAAATTCAGTCCACCTGGTCGAAGCACATTTTCAAGAGGAGTAGCCTCCGTGCTCGACGTAGGGTGTATTCTGGAGCTGGACACCGGGGCAAGTGAGCAATTGAGCAGGCAGGGAGCTCATATTTATAGTACACTCGATGGTCAGGCACGCGCACTGAGGGCTGCGCGTCGAAGCTAGCAGAATGATACACAGGCGCGCGTGCAGCTGGCTTGCGGAGCGAGAAGTAAGCGCCGGACATACAACAGTAACGTTATAGAGGACAGCACAATCTCTCCTCCTCAACACTATCTTCGAGGGGTCTGACCTTGCTGGACTATACTCCTCAACTCAATCTCTTCTTCTGTCGAGGCTTAGCCGCATTCCTCCTCCTAACAGCAAGACGACACAGAAGACAGCACAGTCTCTCGTCCTCCTACAGTTCTGTATCAGACAGCGTAATGTTATAGAGGACAGCAAAATCCCTCCTCAACACTATCTTTGAGGGGCCTGACCTTGCTGGGCTATCCTCCTCAGTTATAGAGGTGAGCTTAATCCCTCCTCTGTCGAGGCTTAGCCGCGTTCCTCCTCCTAACAGCGAGACGATACAGAAGACAGCACAGTCCCTCCTCCTCCTACAGCTCAATCCCTCCTCCTCTGTCGAGGCTTAGCCGCGTTCCTCCTCCTAACAGCAAGACGATACAGAAGACAGCACAGTCCCTCCACCTCCTACAGTTCTGTATGCAACAGCGTAACGTTATAGAGGACAGCACAATCTCTCCTCCTCAACACTATCTTCGAGGGGTCTGACCTTGCTGGACTATCCTCCTCAGCTCAATCTCTCTTCTTCTGTCGAGGCTTAGCCGCATTCCTCCTCCTAACAGCGAGACGATACAGAAAACAGCACAGTCCCTCCTCCTCCTACAGCTCAATCCCTCCTCCTCTGTCGAGGCTTAGCCGCGTTCCTCCTCCTAACAGCGAGACAATACAGAGGACAGCACAGTCCCTCCTCCTTACAGTTACGGAGGATAGCACAGTCCCTCCTCACAGTTCTGTATCCGACAGCGTAGCATTATAGAGGACAGCACAATCCCCCCTCCGTACAGTTACGAGGTCACCTTAATCCCCTCCTCCTCTTCCTCCTCCTCTTACAGATCTGTGTCCGATAGCGTAGTGTTATAGAAGGCAGCACAATCCCGCTTCTACAACGATAACGTTAACTTAGTCATGCATGTTCGTTAACAAAGTAAACTCAAGCCTTTACGACAGGTGTAAAGGAAATGCAATAAGTAGAACATTTAAAAATATTTGTTTACTATTTCTACATGTAATGTAACAATAACATACTTGTTGTGCGTCTTTACACAATAATACACCTACGATGTAAATTTGTCTTCTATTTCTTGAATCTCTCGTTGATACACTGTGTATCCAACATCTTGATTAGCTCTTAGGAGTTGTAATTGTTCAACGAGTAGGTTAACGTCTTTACAGTATCTTACATCTGCATACGGTAACAGAGTTTTGCTAGAAAGATGATGCGGAAGAACTTGTGCTTCACGGTTTGATTGAAGAGAATCTTCAGATGTTTGCACACCTACAGAACATGTTGTCGGCATAGAATAAAAAGCTCTGAAATGTTGAGTTCTTCTTTTTCTTCATTATGCATCTCCTCTTTATCTGGTGGTATGAGGTTAGTAGCAGTATGCTGAGATGATGATATATCGTTTGTTAAAGTTTTTAAGCATTCTACTGGTAAACAAATGTGTTTAGAATTTACATGTTGTGTGAGATTATCACGTCTGTTGAATATAGCAGTACATTGTTTGCATGCATATATTCTGAAGTGATGCTTTACAGCTTTATGCCATTGAAGATAGTCAAATCTTGAACAACTTACACTACAAAGATCACACATAAACATAATGGATGTTTTACACTGCAACTGACAAATAACAACTGCCTATTTATCTGTACAGCCTCACTAAGGCGGCCTACTAAGCGACTGCTCTTTAGCCTGCAAACAAGTTCGAACCTAGCTCAGTCTATAATTGAAACTGAAATCCAGTTAAAAGTAAAAATAACTCGGAATATGTTACATAGCCAGGTACGAAAGCCCTATCTAACTGCAAAAATAAGAATTGTGCTCTTCTATCGATGATTACAACCTGCAGCATTTACCTAGTGTAAAACTATAGGATTTGAACGCACTATCTTCTAGAACGGTGACTAGTGCTCAGGTAAAAAAGTCCTTGTTCTTACCGGGTTACTGTTTACCGCTGCTTAGCCCGAAGGCCTGCACGAAGCAGCTCTTAAGTGGAAATCTCTGCCCTTACCACGAATCGAACCCGGGGTCTACCAAGCAACCGTTGGTCAAACAGTATTCCCGATTTACAACTTACGACCGGCAAGAGATACTGTGCCCATAGATAATCCTTTTTCAGCTACCTCGTACGACAGGGAAGGGGTCATTTTCAGTTGAGAGCACCTTTTACTCGGCTCTTACAACAGGTAGAAGATACTGTAGGTGAAGAGCTTATAGATAGTGCATTTTAGTTACCTCTTATGTCAGGCAAGTAATACCGGTAGTGTTTATAAGTTTATCAGGAATAGAAAACCGGCAGAGAATACTATAGATGCTTCTTTTTAGTTACCTCGTATGGCAGGGAACGGGTTCGATCCTAGCTCAGTCTAGAATTCGACATCTACTGAAATCCATTAAAAGTGGAAATAAGTCGGAATATGTTACATAGCCGGGTACGAAAGCCCTATCTAACTGCAAAAATAAGAATTGTGCTGTTGTAGCGATGATTACAACCCGCAGCATTTACCTAGTGTAAAACTATCGGATTTAAATTCACTATTTTCTAGAACACTGATTAGCGCTTAGGTAAAATGTCTTTGTTCTTACCAAGTTACTGTTTACCGCTCTTTAGCCCGAACGCCTGCACAAAGCAGCTCCTAAGTAGAAATCTCTGTCCTTACCAGGAATTGAACCCGGGGTCTACCAAGCAGCCGCTGCTCACACAGTATTCCCGATTTACCTCTTAAGACCGGCAGGGGATACTGTTCCCATAGATAATCCTTTTTTTAGCTACCTCATACGACAGGGAAGGGGTACTCTTAAGTTGGGAGCGCCTTTTAGTCGCCTCTTATAACAGATAGAAGATACTGTAGGTGCAGAGCTTATAGGTAGTGCAATTTAGTTACCTCTTACGTCAGGCAAGTAATACCGACAGTGTTCAAAAGTTTATCAGGAATAGACAACGGCAGGGAATACTATAGATGCTTCTTTTTAGTTACCTCGTACGACAGGGAAGGGGTTCGATCCAAGCTCAGTCTAGAATTTAGCATCTACTGAAATCCGTTAAAAGCGAAAATAACTCGGAACATGTTACATAGCTGGGGCGGAGGATACTGTAAGTGCATTTTAATAATAAATAATAATAATAGTAATAATAATAATAGTAATAATAATAATAATAATAATAATAATAATAATAATCGTATGGCCTCAGCTACCGTGTGCAGACATTTCAATTTGACGCCATCTGGCTGTCTGCTCGTCAATTTCGACGTTCCGTTTTACTCTAGACCCACTAGATGGCAGACAGAGTAAACCGGGTCTATGGCTGAGATTTAATGAATTTTGTCGGGTAAATACCAAATGTATCACCAGAGATCTTTTACATGCCGACATCGTACGACATGGAGTGTCGAATGGACTTTTCTCCGCCCTTCAAAAATCCGACTACCTCTGCCGGGTTTGAACCCGCTATCTTGGGATCCGGAGGCCGACACTCTACCACGGATCCACAGAGGCAGCTATTTTAATAATAATAAGCTGTTACCGAATAGAGCTTGAGCTAGTATCAACTTCTAGTAACCTGCGAACTCGATCTTACAAACTATCCCATCCCAGTAATTTCTATCCTTAATCTCTAGAAATGAATATTAATTACATTATCCAATGTTATTTCATTTCAAACTGGATGTGTGCCTTACTTGTCTATGTCCGGACAAAGTCATGAGTATTTTGCTGCAATGTCAAATGACTTCCGCTCACGTTTGCGAGCAATAGCAGGATCTCACAGTATTGCTCTCATTTGCTCTTATCACTTGGTGCAGACTACATGCATACATACAAAAACTTATGATTTGATCTTTTCCCCCTTTTTTACATGTAAGTATCTTAGGTAATTCGTATATATGTGTGTGTAGAGTAAATTAAAACTCGTGTGTAAGTAGTATAAAGTATAGTAATAAAATGCAAGGGCTATCTTACAACATTCTTGTCCGTGTGTTCTGCTTGACAATAAATGAGTGATGTGTGTGCTTAAATCAGTGTTCCTTTTTTCTCTAAACAGCATATAAAATAAGGAGTGAGGATTTTTTACGTAGACGCTAACTGCATGCCTGCTCGATAACCCTTGTTGTTCTGTATTCATATTTTGTAAATTTGATATCACTGAGCGTGTTAGCTGCGCGGTTAGAGCAATATGTGTTTCCATGGTTTCTGATTTTCGCACTAGCCAAATGATGGAAGATGTATCTTAGCTGTTCATATTTTGTAAATTAGCAATCACCAAGCGATTTGGCTACGTGGTTAGCACAATATGTGTTTCCGCGGTTTCTGATTTTCGTGCTACGCAAATGATAGCAGTTGTAACTTTGCTGTATTCATATTTTGTAAATTAGCGCTCACTGAGCGAGTTGGCTATGCAGTTAACGCAAATATATTGCTAAATGTTTGTGAGCAATAGAAGGATCTCACAGTATTGTTCTCATTTGCTCTTATCACTTGGCGCAGACTACATGCATACATACAAAAAATTATGATTTGAGCTTTTCCCCCGTTTTTAACATGTAAGTATCGTAGGTAATTTGTATATCTGTGTGTGTGTGTGTGTGTGTGTGTGTGTGTGTGTGTGTGTGTGTGTGTGTGTGTGTGTGTGTAGAGTAAATTAAAACACGTGTCAAGTAGTATAAAGTGTAGTAATAAAATTTAAGGGCTATCTCACAACATACTTGTCAGTGTGTTCTGTTTTATGGTAAAGGAGTGATGTGTGTGCATATATTAGTGTTCATTTTTTCTGTAAACAGCATATAAAATAAGGAGTGAGGTATTTTTACGTAGACGCTAACTGCGTGCCTGCTTGATAACCCGTATTGCGCTGTATTCATATTTTGTAAATTTGCGATCACCGAACGTGTTAGCTGCGCAGTTAGCGCAATATGTGTTTCTACAGTTTCTGATTTTTGCACTAGGCAAATTATGAAAGTTGTATCTTAGCTGTATTCATATTTTGTATATTAGCGTTTACCGAGCGAGTTGCCTACGTGGTTAATGCAATATGTGTTTCCGCGGTTCCTTAGTTTTGCACTAGGCAAACGATGGAAGATGTATGTTAGCTGTATTCATATTTTATAAATTAGTGTTTACCGAGCAAGTTGGCTATGCGGTTAGCGCAATATTTGTTTCCGCGGTTTCTGATTTTCGCATTAGCCAAATGATGTAAGATGTATCTTAGCTGTATTCATATTTTGTAAATTAGCATTTACCAAGCGAGCTGGCTACCCGGTTACTGCAATATGTGCTTCTGCGGTTTCTGCTTTTTGCACTAGGCAAATGATAGAAGTTGTATCTAAGCTGTATTCATATTTTGTAAATTAGCGTTTATCGAGCGAGTTAGGTGCGCGGTTAGAGCAATATATGTTTCCGCGGTTTCTGATTTTTCGCACTAGGCAAATGATAATCCTCTCACTGTTAGGAGGAGGAACGCGGCTAAGCCTCGACAGTGGAGGAGGGATTTTGCTGACCTCGAGGAGGAGCCCTTTTTCCCTTTTGTTATGCGGAGGAGAAGCTCTTTTTCCCTACAGATGAGGAGGAGGTGTTCTTTTGCCCTTTTGCAAGAAAAATGAGTACTTTTGCTATATGGACAAGGAGGAGGAAGCCTTCTTGCCCTTTTTCAAATTCCATAGACAACGTAGTTAAGATAACAGCAGTAAGGTTAAGGTCTGAGAGTTTACAGAAGGGTAGCTTGCTCTAAATCTATGTTCCCTAAGATGTACGTATGTTAAAAACAGCAGCTTAGTTCAAGATAGTAAGTATGCCAAGAAAGTCTCAGAGTGTTCAGAAGGGCAGCTTGCTTTAAATCTATGTTCTCTAAGATGTACATATGTCAAAAAACAGTAGCTTCATTTAAGATAGTAAGTACGGTATGTCAACAAACGAAGTTCTCAGAGTGTTCAGAAGAGCAGCTTGCATTAAATCTATGTTTACTAAGATGTCAAAAACAGCAGCTTGGTTTAAGATAGTAAGTATGCCGAAGAACTAGGTTCTCTAAGATAATAGTATGTTGAGAAGGGCAGCTCGCTATGTGATGGTATGTCAAAAGCAGAAGCTTGCTATAAGATAGTAGTATGTCGACAAGGGCAGCTTGCTTTATAACTATTATCTCAAAGACTGTAGTAGGTTTGAAGGGCAGCTTGCCTGTAGTTAGACCACCTGGCTACGTCCTGCGACGTGGCTAAGTCCCGTCAAGACCAATTTAAATTCCGCGCCATAAGGTAGTAGCAATGAGGTTTAGCTCCGTCAAGATAGCAGCACTCAAGTAAGTCATGTTCAAAAGAACTGCATGTGGTTAAAGATGGCGGCTGTTATCTTGACAGATGTTAAAAAAGAGCACATGTTTTTTTTAAATTGCCCGCCACACCACATACGTAAGGTAGCAGCAGTCAAGGTTTAGGTTTGATAACATAGCAGCACTGAAGTTAACCATGTTTAAAGTCCATGCCCACATGGTTAAAAGAAGCCAGCTCTCAGAAAAAAGCACGTGTAATTTCATATTGCCCGCCACCACATGCATAAGGTGGTAGTCCACCCTACCTGCGTCCAAGTAGACGTCTGGATAAAGCCCCAGTAGCGTCTCAGGTTAAGAAGTTCATCTCGTCATTAATATGTTAGTATATCGCAGGTTCCGCAGAAGAGTAAAGGCACGTCCTCTGAATATTATTCAATTCCCAAACTCTGCTGGTGGACGTCTCCATTCGACATATGACGTGAATAAATCTTATTATCAATTATTATAATACCTTACTGCTACGTATCTTATCCTATTTTTCAAAAATAGAACTCAAAAATAATTCTTACACTAATTTATCAGCATGCTAATCCTGGTAAAAGAATGAAATGAAATTATTGTTCGTAGAGAAAAGAAAGGGATGCTTGATAATTAATCAACACATATTTACATTGCTTTCTGTTGATAACATAGCTGAAATGGGATCTCCTCTGCTAATGCATTCATTAGTTGCCAAGAATCGCTTTACTCATTTAATGAATATCATCACACAACTTCCAAACTTGTAATTCAACTCCACTGACGAAAAGGTTTTACCATGTGAACAACATGCATATTGAACATTTAATGTTCATAAATTGATTAATATCCGAGTAAAATTCATAATTAATCATTGGGTTGTCCCTACACAAGGTCTTTATTTATTTGACTATGGGGCATATTCCATGTTTGGGTCATCTTGTTATTGTCATACATGATTTATGAGATGCGAGATATTCAATAAGTTTCCTTCTTATCGCTAATAATTGTTGCCACACGCTGAAATATTATTATAATTAAACATATTTATTAATCACTTCTATATTAACTCATTTGTGAGAGTGACAATCATATATAGGTCAATTAAAACCTTTCATAGAATATTCCATTATATATCAACTGAGAAATTGTGCCAGCTATTTATATATGTCCTACCATCAGTCATAAATAATCTTATTTCATGTACTGCTGTTCCAATGATTCAATTTAACTCAATTCATCAATCTACTGTTTGCTTGGGAAATAATAATTCTCTATAAGACGATAATTCTTAACATAAAACCTACATTTACACTACTAAGCATATGAAGTTCAATAACTACTCATGATCTGTTACATTATGTCACAAATCGACATTGAATCAGCTAGTCTCTTGCTCGTATGTTCATCGTAACATGACCTAACCTTGCGACCTTCATTTCAAATATTATCCTCCACCAACATTTATCATACGAATCCGTAACAACTTCTTCCACATAACCTCTCGACAAAATAAACATTACATCTGGTGTTGCATTCCGCTGCTTGCGCCGTCTTTTGTTTCTTTCTTGAGGTCCAGGGCTGGCACCGGTGAATGGGAGTGCTATGTCTGCGATTTTTGTTATCTTTGGCCATATGTCTTGCATTCCGCTGCTCGCGCCGTCGTTTTTTTTCTTGAGGTCCAGGGCTAGCACGAACGAGCTCTCTTTCTAGCGAATGGGAGTGCGGGTATTTTGTTGAAAAATAGCATGATCCCTGGACCAATACATCGTTTAATGAATCAGTTAATGCACATGAAGTGACAGCCCATCAAATTACATCGAATGAGAAAAATCAATAAAACGACACCAAAGAACTTCAGTGAGCAAAGACATCACAGACGACAGTGTTGGACAAACAAAACACTTACGGAAGCGCTGCGACGTAGCAGAAATAATTGTTGTAAGGCAGTAAAGTATGTATTCTCTAAAATAAAATATTTCGTATTATTTCTTAATCAACCTGGTATTTGAGACTTTATTTGAGTAAAAGCAATTACTATCTTCCATTTGTGACAAATATTACAGTGATATTTCGTGGATCAATATCATTCACGTAACCATAAATTCATATTCCAAGTAGGATCCATTTCTTCTTATTAATCAAGAAAATATGATCATGTCTGTCGATCTTGTTTCGTCTTAAAACTCGACTATGCTCCAGGGCTAGCACGAACGAGCTCTCTTTCTAGCGAATGGGAGTGCGGGTATTTTGTTGAAAAATAGCATGATCCCTGGACCATATATGTATTCTTCCCAATATCTCCCAGTTCATAGCTGACTAGACTTTCCATGTAGATTTGTACGTTAAATCGATATATACGCATCACGTATGTCAACATAACCATAACACTTCATAATTGAGTATATCTGTTACTTAAATTAATAATTATTCTCGGTTATATGATCAAGACCTACCACTAACATTTAGAATTTGGCACATAGGATTCATTTACAGTAAACATTTCACCAACACAGATTATTTTCAACAAATATTACAAATAATTTAAAACAGGAATCTTATATCTCGTCTCTCCTCTGGGGACTGCTGGCTCGTTATGTCATCTCCATGTAGCTGGATTCCACCTCTAGAGACGTCATCTCTGGTCCGACGGCATGGCACTGCTTGACATCGTTATGGTAACCTGGGCAATTTTCTCCCAACAGTTTAGGCGGCTCTCATCATGTCGCAGTCGCTCATGAAAGTAGAAAATGATATTATACGGGCAGAATAAATAACTGAATCATTCATTTTAGCCTCTCAAAACTGCACCTGTATAATTATTCAAATGTGGCTTATTTTAATAAATGTATCTTTTCCTCAGGCTAATTACTGCTTTCAATTGCTACTTAAATATTCTTCAGTATTATAGATTGCTTGTAGCATGGGAATTCGCCCTTTCTCGTTTACTTCAAACGGCTACAATATCTCTCCTCTCTATAATATTTTGAATTAAAAGATATTCGATCCTCTCCACAACTTGACTTGTTCTGCAGTTATGTAGCTCGGAATTCTACTCAAACATTCGTGTTTAAAAAGTTTGTTTTCTTCCTGACTGATGAAAGATTGCCTCTTCTTGCTTATAAGTTGATTTTTCAGTGCGATCTTTTTCTTACAGTATTAAGAATGAATTGGTTTCAATTATTTTCTGAAACATTACTTGTTCCATCTTGAAGCTCCTGTGCGAGGTCTCTATGATTCTATGCCTTCTAAACTTGGATTAATTTGCATCTCGGTGAGAATTTATATGCATTTATACTGCTTGAAGCTGCCGCGCGCCATTTTGTCCGCTCCTTTTCCGTGCATACGAACGCCTCGAATGTAACATGATGGTACAGTAGCTATGAGGTTTTATATATATGGATGGATTGCGGAACCACTCTGACGAACTCAGCCCATTCCCCAGATTTATAATAGATAGACTCACACTTTGTAGAGTACGGCAGGTGCAGAAGTATGGTATAGTCGCCCTGCAGGTCGAACTTACAATTTGCCTGATGAAAAATACCTCGCAGAAGAATTGAGAGGTCGTCAAGCGACAGCTCCCTTATGTCGGCACTTTGAACGAGCCAGCTCGAAGGTGTCGTTAATGCAGACATAATGAAGCTGAGGAGAGTCTGATATCCTTATATACCTACGCGGGGTATTTATACTCCTTAAATTATGCAAGAAAGCTTTCTAGAAGCGACCTTTTAACTCCGCCCATTTTCCCCTACCTTCTAGTAAAACTGAAATCCGTCTGCGAGCAAGGCTAACGTTAGAGCAGCCCGTCGCCAGCCGGGCCGACGTCAGCGGTGCCCCCAGTAGCGAGCCCGGCCCCCGTCGCCAACGGTGCCTATTTAATATAATATTTATATATTGCACCGGTTACGACCTGTACATGCGTATTTTTTGATAGTTAATTGCATTTAATTATCACGCATAATATTCCGAGCAAGCCTGGTTTGTTTACATTCGGTGGAACGAGCGAGCGAGTCGAGGACAGCTGTGTGTGTGACGTAGCTGCAGGGGCAAGATAGATCACCCGCCTGACACGCCAAGTGTAGCTGGCCTGACCTGGTATGTTCTGGATTCAAGCGTCACACCTTCACGAACATTCGATTAAGAAAATTTTAAAACTCCTCTAATAATTATGATAGCGACTTGGGCGACAT
The DNA here is from genome assembly GCF_040414725.1 of Anabrus simplex. Classification (NCBI taxonomy): domain Eukaryota; kingdom Metazoa; phylum Arthropoda; class Insecta; order Orthoptera; family Tettigoniidae; genus Anabrus; species Anabrus simplex. Next base: position 240,981,196 of record NC_090268.1, read on the forward strand.
GTCATTTTAAAAAGAATCACATAAACGTCGCAAAGCGTGAATCTCAACTAAATCCGTCGAGGGATTCATGAGATAACCAGCTTCAAGGGATCACGCTATATGATGACGTAGAAGCCCCCAAACCGAATATAAAGAGGGCTCACTTTAGCCTGATCAGTCAGTCACAGCTGAGTATTCAGCCTGGCTCTACACGCTGCCGTAGTCGTCAGAAGCTATCTTTGAGTAGTGACAGTCTTCATGCGGAACTTAAACCATCACGGCCATATGGGACTTATTAATTGTGCGCGCGTGAACTCTAAAATTATTCAAAGTCTTTCTAAATATGGACTTGTAATATCTGCGAGTGTTAAGGAACAAATTATTCTAAGTCTTTATAAACAGTGACTTGTAATTTTCGCCAGTGATGAATTATTCAAAGTATTTCTGAACATGGACTTGTAATATCTGTGAGTGTTAAGGAACAAATAATTCTACTGTAAGTCTTTATGATCAGTGACTTGCAATTTTTACCAGTGGTGAACTCTAAAATTATTCAAAGTCTTTCTGAACATGGACTTGTAATATTTGTGAGTGTTAAGGAACAAATTATTCTAAGTCTTCATGAACATTGACTTGTAATTTTTGCCAGCCTTTATGAACATGGACTTGTAATATTTGCGAGTGTTAAGGAACAATTTATTTAAAGTCTTTACAGACGTTGACTTGTAACTTTGCCAGTGATGAACTCTAAAATTATTCAAAGTCTTTATGAACATGGACTTGTAATATTTGCTAGTGTTAAGGAACAACTTATTTTAAGTCTTTACAGACAGTGACTTGTAATTTTCGCCGAGTGATGAACTCTAAAATTATTCAAAGTCTTTATGGACATTGACTTGTGATTTTCGTCAGTGATTATTCAAAGTCTTTACAGACAGTGACTTGTAATTTTCGCCAGTAATGAACTCTAAAATTATTCAAAGTCTTTGTGGACATTGACTTGCAATTTTCGCGAGTGGTAAGGAACGAATTCTTTTAAGTCTTTATGGACAGTGACTTGTAATTTCGCCAGTGGTGAAAAACCAATTATTCAAGGTCTTCATGAACTTCGACTTGTAAATTCTGCGAGTGACGAAGAACACACTTTCGAAGTCTTTGTGGACATTGAGTCCATCAGCCACATTGGACTTAGGTGATGAGTGATTACCTGCAACATCGTCAGAGACCATCGGAGATCATTCAGAACATCGGAAGTTCGAGACTTCCTCATACACGACCAACCTGGGTGTTCCGGCCTCATCTTAACGGAGTATATGGCATCTTCTGGAACGTGTTCCAGCCTGTTCGACCCGGTGAGCTGGAGACCCGGACCATTAAAAGGACAATGTTGAAGACAACCCCTATCTGCAATGAGGTGATGTGCAATTTGATATGCATTTCATGAATAAACTCTTATTCAGTCTGATTAAAATTTTTCTTGTAGATAGGACCCTGCCTCCTGTACCAAGCCCTAGCTTGTGTCCATCCAGTTTCGCCATGAGAACTATTTCATGCTTACGTTAAAATTAAAATCTTAAAGTCGGGCTCTTTTACTGGTACAATATGTCATCCTGGTGCACTGAACTATACCCACACATGCAGCGACTTGCATAGAAAGTAGCGGACTGTGCATCGTGTAAAAGCTCGGTCGCAGACGGGAGTGGCATGCATTCTCTGGCAATGGCTCGAAGCATTATTAACGCTACCCCATCTGCTGGCTACTGGTGGGCTGCTACCTATGAGGAGGCAGTAAACTTCATCACAGAGTACGTCGAAGCAGAGAACTCTATACACTTAGCACTGTATGCCTCAGGCATCTTTTTCCACGAGGGGGAAGAAGTGGAGTCGCGCTTTCCTTCCCACCTGGATACAGTCCTGGACGTAGATACCCTGGAATTTCTCTCTCTCTCTCTCTATACATACATACATACATACATATATATATCGGTGCCGATTATATATATATATATATATATATATATATATATTTCAAATAGCCTGCCATCACGTGCATAGGGTGCCAGCTATGAGGTTTTAACGCCGTCAAGATGCCAGCACTGAAGTTGGCGGTGATCTCTTGTTTAAAGATGGCGGCACTATCAATAGCCATGTTTAAAATTCCGCCTCTCCATCTTGCGCATTAGACCCCTCCATAAGAGCCTGTGTATAGCCACCATCTTGCGCAAGCGTCCATGGCCGTTATCTTTCTCCATAAGAGCTCATGTATAGCTGCCATCTTGTGCAATGGCCCGTGGCCAGCATCTTTCTCCATAAGAGCCTATGTATAGCCGCCATCTTGCGCAGTCGCCCATAGCCGTCATCTTTCTCCATAAGATCCCATTTGTAGCCGCCATCTTGTACAATTGCCCATGTTCGGCATCTTTCTCTATAAGAAGCCATGTATAGCAGCCATCCTGCGCAAGTACCCATGAACGGCATCTTTCTCTATAAGAAGCTGTGTATAACCGCCATCTTGCGCAAGCGTCCCTAGGCATCTCATAAGGGGCTGTGTATAGCCGCCATCTTGCGCAAGCGCTCCTAGGCCGTCTCATAAGGAGCTGTATATAGCCACCATCTTGTGCAATTGGTGTCAGGAAGGGCATCTTGCTGTAATACTAAGGATAGTCCCTTCAAGATGGCGGATGTGAGGTTAGGCTCGCTTTCTTAGGCGTCGGAAGGGCAACTAGCCATTAAAGTGAGGTTAAGCCCCTCAAGATAGTGACTGTGAGGTTAGGCTCGCTCTCTTATGCAAAATCCGCAAATCGTCATTGCCCTACTACAGGGAGAATAATTTAAGAGTTCAGACTTCTGCTCGCATGCCATGGGTTGTCCCGAGCGTGCGCCATATGGCTTGTGTCAACACTGGCGAAATAAGAAATGTAAACTGCCAGCGTGCAGCTGTTTAGCACTCTGTCCCTCAGTTTGTTAGAAGCTATTCGACTTTTAAGGTGTGTTGTGAGGTTATTATCACGATGGTTAAATACACTATAGAGCACAAGAAGATGAAACCAGTTAAACGGTGCCTTCATAAAATCCGTAGACAATTTCCCGGTGTGACAGTACCATAAAAACATTACGTGCGTCAGCTCTTTTACAAGTGACGTAGTACTGGTTCCGTAAGCAATAAGAAAAAGAAGCGAAGGAGAACAGCTCTCACACGGGAGAGGTTAGAAGATATACAGACAAGACTCCAGCTCAGTACACATAAGTCGCTTCAGAGAGTAGCTCAGGAAAGTGGTATTTCACCTTCTTCGGCACGTAATGCAACAAAATTGTTACATTTACTATCTTATCAGACTCATTCGGTCCATAACACACTGCCTACAGATTTCAATGCAAGAATATGATTATGGAGTTGGCTAATGAATAGTGTCCACGACGGTATTGTGGATCCGAATTTTCATTTTATGAGCGACGAAGCCTGGTTACATTTGAGTGGATATGTCAGTTCACAGAACAATAGAATCTGGGATACAGACAAGCCGCACATTTTACAGCCGAGACCTCTGCACGATGTGAAGGTGGGTGTGTGGTGCGCTATCAATGCCTGACGAATTACTGGTCCAATAGTTTTTCAGGACACGATTACTTCTGACCGTTATATTCACAACATTCTGGAATCATTTTTTGCTGAACTGACTGAAGAAGAGAAAAGGTACGGCTATTTCCAGCAGGATAGTGCAACGGCCCATACGGCGCATAGCTCTATGCGACGGTTACGGAAAGTGTTCGATGATGATCAGATTACCAGTAAAGGCTTATGGTCCCCTCGTTCGTCTGATTTAAGCACATGTGATTTTTATCTATGGGAAAATCTTAAAGGAAGAGTTTACAGGAATAATCCTTGAACTGCAGAAGAATTAAAAATTGAAATTAGGAACATTGTGCGTTCTACTGGTGTCCATGAACCACAAAGTGTGTTTCGAAATCTCATAACAATATGTGAAACTTGCATTGCAGCTGAAGGAGATCACTTTCAGCATCGTCTGTAAATACTGGTGAGTTCAGTTTAATTTCCTAGTTGATTTATTTATTTTTCTTCTTCTTTGTCGTTTAGGCCTACTGAGGACCACGGGGCTCGTATCTACTCTTGGGTAAAGTTGTTGCTTTCTTCTTCTTCCAATACTCCTTCATTTGCTGACTATGAGCCAGCTTTCTCTCCTCGGTCCACTTAGTTCCTGTAGTCTTCTTACTTGTAAGGGACGTTGAGAAAACTCCGTGTCGGATGGCTTGACAGAACAGTAGTCGGTCATGAGTTTGTCCCGGTGGTATATCTAGTTGTTCCATATCTGACTTAACTGACGTGATCCATTTGTTCTTAGAAGCCTTGACTCTTCCTGTTACTGTGAATATCCTCTTGGTGAGTCTTTCGGAATCCAGGCGGGCCAAGTGTCCATAAAAGGTCAAGCACCTTTTCCTTATAGACGTGGATTTATTTATTTATTTATTTATTTATTTATTTATTTATTTATTTATTTATTTATTTATAACTGGTGAGTTCAGTTTAATTTCCTAGTTGATATATTTATTTGCTTATTCATTTACTTATTTGTCCAGAGCATCTATGTAGCCGGTGAGTTCAGTTTAGTTTAATTTCTATAGGCCTAAATATGCCGCTTCTTTGAGCCGACTATGCCTGCTCGTCATTGCGGGCACTGCACTTGCTGTCTCCGCTTCCCAGCGCGCCTAATCCTCGTCACTCTACTCTGAACTTTTAAATCAATCACCTTGTGCTATACTAGGGTTCAATGATCTTGGATCAATGACCTCGGAGTTAGAACTGGCCTAGGTACACTACTAGGGGTCAATGACCTCGGTGCTGACGCACCATAAAAATGCTGACTCCCGTATTTAGAATCCCCACTGCCCTACTACTGTCATATCTTTCCTGACAGCTGCAAAACCTACTTCCTCCTCCCTTTTCCCCATCCCATGACCCTGTTCCACTTGTCTTTTCCTACTCACTACTCCACATTTCCCTTTCCTGTCTTTTCCCTTTCTCATACTTCTACACTTCTCAGCAACAGTTCCCTGTTCCTCATCTTCCCTCGGTTGTTCTACCTGCCGTGACTCATACTGATTTCTTACAGACACCTGTCCATAAATCTGATCCTGAATGGAGCCCTTAGCCTCCAATCTCCTTCCCCTTAAATGATTAGACCACCTGTCTTCTACAATTCCCCCCTTTCCTTTCCATCCCTCTTTTACACCTACTGTACACTGTACATTGTTTGAGGGAGGCCTACTTTCCTTCCTGTCTTCTGAGAGAATCATAATTATCTCCCTCAAACTCTTCAATACCTCCCTCATACTCCTTAATGCTTGGCAACACCCACAGTAGGAACATTTGGACTCCTTAACCATTCTTTACTGAATAATGAAAAGAAAAGGATAAAAAGATAAATTATTCTGTGCAAAATAAAAATGAAAGGAAAGAAATATTGTCTAGGATAGTTCACAATGATCACACAACAATAAGGTAATTAATATAGGCTACTACTACACTACAATACCACTTAGTTGTATGATTTTTTATCCTACAACACCCTAACAGGATGGATCGAGATCGTTAAGCAGTTGCTCACAATCTTGTAAATTATTTATTACTCTATACAGGAACACATCATTCGCAAAAAGCTTTATCTCTGATTCCACTTCCTTACTCATATCATTTATACATAGAAGAAAATATAAAGGTCCAATAACACTGCCTTGAGAAATTCCCATTTTAATTAATACAGGGTCAGATAAAGCTTCACCTATTCTAATTCTCTGCAATCTATTTTCTAGAAATATAGACACCCATTCAGTCACTCTTTTGTCTGGTCCAACTGCACTCATTTTTGCCAGTAGTCTCCCATGATTCACCCTATCCAATGCCTTAGACAGGTCAATCACAATACAGTCAATTTGACCTGAATCAAAGATATCTGCTACATCTTGCAGGAATCCTACAACTTGAGCTTCAGTGGGGTCTAAACCCGAACTGCCTTCTATCGAACCAGTTATTAATTTTGCAAACATGTCTCATATAATCAGAAAGAATGCTTTCCCAAAGCTTACATGCTATGCATGTTAAACTGACTGGCCTGTAATTTTCAGGTTTGTATCTATCACCCTTTCCTCTATACACAGGGGTTACTTACCAACTATCCATTCATTTGGTATAGCTCTTTCATGCAAACAATAATCAAATAAATAAGATATATCCCAACCCATTATCTTTAGTATATCCCCAGAAATCTTATCAATTCCAACTGATCTACTAGTTTTCACCTTTTGTACCTACTGTTGAGTTGCATTGTTGGATGCGCTTGTGAACGGTTGGCTGTTGAGAGAGCTCTTGCATTATTGTAGTGATAAAGTAGTTAAAACCTATTGAAATAGCTGAATTTTGTGTGCTTTTGATTCATTTAGTGTTATTTATATACTGGTGTTTAGTGCTTGTTGGTAGAAATTGGGAGTAGTGTAATTTATTTAAACTTTATAACAAGTAATTCCGTAGGTGTTCTGTAAATTATATATTCCAGGTTAAGTAGACTAGCTAGGTGCACCTTGTTTCGAATTTAGGTTTAGGAAATTCTTTAGGTAATAATATTAACTTTAAAAATATTTGTAAATATCTGTACGTTCGTTGACATAATGCTTACAAAGGCAGATTATCATAAGGAATAGTACTGTAACTTCCGCCGCAACTTTTCCGGTATTTCGTATAGATATCCGTTCAAACTATCACGAAGGTAATAATTTAAGAATAAAAAAACACGATATGCCTGTAAACTTCGATTTAAAAAGAAGTTAAGGAGATTACACGGTCATTTCACTGGATAATTACGGTACTTAACAGTTTTTGGATTGTTGACGATTGTTGATACCGTACATCTTGTACTGTACCTTGCACCTTCGTTCATACATCGATTAAAAGTTAATAATTAAATTACTATAGGGCATATCGTAATAATATTGCTTTCAAGCTCACAGCGTAGTTTTGACAGGAATTATTGTAGACAACCTCTTATTTTTTGGCATTTAAGGACACAGTCCGTCTTCATGGCTAAGTGGTTAGCGTGCTGGCCATTGGTCACAGGAGTCCCGGGTTCGATTCCCGGCAGCGTCGGAAATTTTTAGCCATAATTGGTTAATTCCGCTGGCACAGGGAATGGGTGTCTGTGTTGTCTTCATCATCATTTCATCCTCATCACGACGCGCAGGTCACCTACGGGAGTCAAATAAAAAGACCTGCACCTGGCGAGCCGAAGTATTCCGACACATCCCAGCAATAAAAAGCCATGCGTCATTTCATTTCATTTCATTTAACGGCACTTATATTCTCCGTCCCGCATAGTAGGGAAAATAATAGTAATCCACTAGCGGTAAAATTCATATAACCACATTTCAGTTTAGAATTGTAATGCAGATACGGTATATTTAGATAGTACAGTATCTTACCTGCAACATTCGTGTGTATCTTTGTGTGTGTATCTATTAGAGCATAGTACTAATAATAATTTGTCTAAGCATTTAGCTTTGTTGGCAATCTTTGAGTACAGTAGTTCGTACAAATTTCAAACTTGCAATTTCAATTTCTGTTTGTGCTTAGTGGTGGCATACTGTACCCGTATTTTAATTAGGATATGTCTGAACATAGTTTTAAATTATTGTAGTATACTGTACAGTAGTATACAAGTAATATCTTATTATTACTGTAAAATATTTGTGTAGTATAGTAGAGGTATCTGTAGAAACTCTCTTACTGAAATTCTGTTGTTTTAATTAGGAGAGGCTTAACTGCAGTATAGAATTGTTTAATCCTTGTGTATTTCTTTTGGTATTCAGTAATTAACAGCAGTTTTTATCTGTTAGCGTGTTGTAGGATAAAAATAGAATACGACTATGTAGTATTGTAGTATAGTAGCATATTAATTACCTTATTGTCGTGTGATCTTTGAGTACTATCCTAGACAATATTTCTTTTCATTCATTTTTTGCACAAAACAAGTTATTTTATTTTATTCTTCTTTTCATTGTTTCCCCATAAAGAATGGCCAAAGAGTACAAGTGTAGGAACTGTGGGTGTGGTGAGGCATTGAGTGGTATGAGAGAGGAGTTGGAGAGTTTGAGGGAGATAATTAGGATTCTCACAGAAGACAGGACGGAAGGTAGGCCTCCCTCAAACAATGTACAGGTTACAGCAGGTGTAAAAGAGGGATAGGAAGGAAAGGGGAGAACTGTAGAAGACAGGTGGTCTAATGTTCTAAGGGGAAGGAGATTGCAGGCAAAGGGCTCTATTCAGGATCAGATTTCAGGACAGGTGTCTGTGAGAAATCGGTATGAGCCACTCCAGGTAGAGCAGTGGAGGGAAGATGAGGAACAGGGAACTGTTGCTGAGATGTGTGGAAGTAGGAAGAAGGGAAAAGGTAGGAAACGGAAATGTAGAGTAGAGGATAGGAAAATACAGGTGAAACAGGTTCATGGGAGGGAGAAAAGGGAGGAGGAAGTAGCTTCTGCATCTAGCAGAAAAGTGATGACCAGGAGGGGAAGGGATCAAAGGAGGTAGATGGGGTTGAGGCTCTGGTCATGCGGGATTCCATCGTTAGGCACGTGGGGAAAGTGTGGGGAGGAAAGGGAACCAGGGTAGAGTGTTATCCAGGAATTAGGTTGAGGCAGATGCTGAGAAAAGTAGAAGAGAAGGAGGAGGGGAAGGAGAAGGTGGTAGTCTTTCACGTTCATACCAACAACGTAAGGCAAGCTAATGTAAGTACCAACATAGTTGGGAATGGGTGGGATCCGGTAAATGCAGCATGGATGAAGTTTAAGAAAGCGGAGATTGCTATCAGTGGAATACTGTACAGGAGGGACTGACTGGAGGGTGATTGGGGATTTAAATGAGACTATGGAGTGAGTCTGTGGGAAACTGGGAGTGAAATTTCTAGAGACTCATGCGTGGGTAGGAGATAGGGATCTGCGCTCAGATGGCCTTCACTTAAACCGAAGTGGTACGTATAAGTTAGGAAATTTGTTTAGAAGGGTAATAGGGAGGTACGTTCAGGGAAACGGGGTTGTCTAGGAAGCTTTGATGAGGGTACAGAGATCTGGAAGTCCAGTAGGGATGACATAAAAATGTTAGTGTTCAACTGTAGAAGTATTGTAAAGAAAGGAATAGAATTAAGTAATTTAATAGATATATTGCACCCATAAGCGAATGTGCGTAATTAATGCATATATATTAAATGTTCAATTTTCGCATATGAGAATACAGTAGTAGGCTGGGAAAAGATTGCAGTCTAACAAAGCAACTGCCAGGCGCCGTACAGACTGAAAGTAAATCCACAGAATACGTCTTAAAGCACGGACAGGATGTAGCTAGCCTGAGTGGTACGTCCAATTAGGTTTTATGGTGCCGACGGGAAGTGAAAACTTTCTATCCAGTTCCCACGTGAATTCGCACGATTGGAATGCACTTGACCTAGAAGAGTGAGTGAGACACGAACAATACCCGTCATCCCTTAGCAGAAAATGGAAGAACCCAAACTACCTGGAGCGCGAACGTCTCAGCCAATCACAAAATTGCAAATTTAAATGTTTTGTCATAGCGGGAATCTACAGCTAGTATTTCGCGATCTGGTGACCGAAGTAGTTTTAAAATATCGTGTCCTGACTTCCAAGTAATATTTAAGGATTTATCAGTGCAAATGTGTGGCTGATCAGTGGCTAAATAAGAAATTTTCAACTTTACATGGGAGAGTGGAATCGCCCAGGAAGCGAACCGCCATGGCGGGAAGACGCAATGCTCTGACAGAAAATAGAGCCAGTGACGCGCGACGTCTTAGAAATTAATCTGTGATCGTTTCTCATAACGCAATGTAACACATAAGTCGGACCGAAATTAGGAAGATTTTGAAAAACATTTTCTAAAACTCTAACCTACGGACACATGATAAATCGGTCCCAGGTGCAGAATTATTACGCCACATCCCTTCCATAGGACTATTTTGGAAGTGGGGGAGGACTGTTTACAAAAACGGAGACACCAGGGTGGTGAACCTCAATCTCGTAGAGAAGCTCAGTCTCGTAGAGAACCTCAGTCTTAACCGCAGTCCCAACCGCAGTCTTGTAGAATATCAGTAGTCTCGTGGTAAACTTCAATCTCGTCGGAATTCTCAGTCCTGTGAGAATTCGCAGTCTTATAAGAATCTTCAGTGCCTTATACAGTAGTCGAAATCCGAGTGAGTAATGTATTTATTTGTGAGGGCAATATCTTAGTAGAAATGAACACTTTGACAAACTTTTATTCAACTTTTGATTATGCAGATATAATCAGGCAATTGAATTAACAAATGACAATGGTAGTTATATTCTCAACACTTGCCATGAATGAACTTAAGGTGCTAGGACCGAGGTGAACATTGAATCTCGTCGTAACACGTAGATGCATCACACTTTCTCTATTTCAGGTGTAGCTCGTATATTGCGTGGAAAAGTCATATGTTGGAGAACGATTATCATAAAATTCTCCGCATCATTGGGAACATTACACGTAATTTTTCCACACTCTCATAAAACTATTATTGCAAGTGAGATATTTGGGAGCAGAATTAGTCCAGCCAGTTACAGGGAGAAAAACTTTGTTTTCATAATTGGAATACTTCCGTAGTAAGACCTTGAGTACAGTGTCATGGTCAGAGAAGGTGAATAACCAATAATCCTTTACACAAACAATCTGAGAGGGGAGAGAGAGGCGACAACAGGCAGGTAGCGGAGTACAGACTTTCGACTTCACGTCAGGTGTTCAATGCAGTGTCATTGAATATTCTTCGCAGGAGTGTTAAAATGCGAGTGTTAATATAAATATGGACGTGTGCAACGATATTGTGAAAATGCATCAAGTTTGCGTGTGTGACCTCTTGGATAACATCAGCCTGAAGATGAGATACTAATTCAACATGACGGGGTCCGGAGGATGATCTGACCTGCCTCCAGCACAAACAAGGTAAATGAGCATAATGTAATTTTGTAAACAGTTAGGACTATGAACGGTCGATGATCAAAATGTAGTTTAGAAGTTTAGATAGGACTGTAAATAATTCACGGATCGGATAGTAATTATAAAATTAGGATAATAATAATAATAATAGATAAGTGTTAGCGTGTGTTACTTGCGCAGTTTTCGTTTAATGTAAGTCATTTTGACACCTGAGAATCCTATTTTACTAAGAATTTTACATATGGTGTAGTGCAGATTTTTAAAGTGATGATAATAATAATAATAGTGGTAATGAGCGATATTTTTGTTGACATTTTGATTTTGTGGATGCTGCCATGTTTGTTTCAATGTTGATTTTTGCTATTAGCGCATTAGGTTTAGTATTTCATGCTCTGTAATCATTATTCAGATGACCGTTTCCGGTAGCTCTCATAATTGGTATTTCGCGACGATGGTTGATACGCGAAGATTTAATTTCTTTATGTAACGTGGTTACACAGTTCGATAGCAGTGTTTTTGAGTGGCAATCTCGTTATTTCAGTTATTTAATTAGTGACAGAAAGCCATTGATAAGTTAGCTCTGATATTTCATAATATGTGAAACGGTGGATGATCAAAGTAACGAGCAAAGCAATAGTAAGATCCCTGATGTTCTGTGATGAGAAATGGAAAATGTGATATTTGGACCATGTCATTAATTTAATGGTGTCGTATAAATGGATATGTGAACGACACAGTTATTCGCCCGCCGGATACGAGCGAGGCCGTATTATGAGTTACTACGTCGAGAATATTGATGAATAAATAGGATTGAGAGATGAATTATTTAACCGAGAGTGTTAAATATATGACATGTGTTATGATTGTAGGCGGAAAGCCTGTAATGATTCAAATAGTTTCCAGGGAAATAAATGCTCGGAAAATATGCAATCGAGAGCCCGAGATAAGTTGTGTACAGAGCGACTGATCAATGCGCGTTTTGATAGTCAAGTCTAATCATTGATGACATGTAATGCGAATAATTATTGTCCGTAAAGATTGAATAAGGTCAGGTCCAGACATTTTGGTCTGAGGTTAGAAGATTGCCATCAAATTCACATAATTTTGCTACTTGGATCAGGGTAACATTTTATTCTTCTTCATTGCGCATTTATTTTTTTAAATTTTATTTGGCAGCGATATTTTGGGATCTAGATTTTTATTATGATATCACTTCTTTGTATATATTTGTCACCGTATTATTTTAAATCTGATACGTGAATTGTGTTTGATTTAATGTCTGTAAATAGAATAGAATAGGCGTAGTCAGATTATTTTTATTTCAGTATTTCTTAGGAGCAGTGTTTCTCCATTGACATGTTCATTTATGTAAATAAGATTTCATGTGTTAGGGTAAGAGATCATCGATTAGTTCATAGTCAAAAATATAGTAGTGGGATGCTCATATTAAAGGCAGTCAGTAATCACCAAGTTTTTAAAACCCACTACAATTCAGTTAGGAAAATGAAGCGATCTTTAATAACCAGTTGTATCACAAATGCCGTAAATGAATGACATAAATTAGATGGGATCTGCCTCCATCTAGAGTTTGGTGCCACACAAATATGCGTGCACAATGAAAATGCAAACAGCGGCAAACTAGGTAAAATTAATGATGTAAAGGGATCGCTTTCATTTAAGATGTAAACTTGAGGCATTTGGCCCAATTAACTTGAGTAAATTTTTAGAGTCCAGGGTATCACAAGCAAGTAAATAAGGTTTAACAAATTAAATGAGTGGTGGTAGCACTCAGGTGTTCAGTTCAGTAAAAATTTCCATATTTTCAGCCACAAACAGTTTAAACAGGTGGCAAAGATTATGTAACAGAAAAGTACAATGTTCATGGTTATTTTCCTTTTCTCTCTTTTCGTCATTATTACACATGGTCAGCGTATTTTGTGATTATTTTAGAGTGGGGTGCTTCCCAAATGAATTTAAACATGAGTTAAATATTTGACATACACCTTAACGTCAATGTCAATTGGATGGATTATTAAATCAATTAATTAATTACTGAATTTATTGTGAGATGACATTTTCAAGGTATCATAAATCATTCATTCAAATGAGACTATATTTCTGACCAGTGTTTAAATGTGGTCACATCATTGTCATGGAGACAGTGGTTCGATGTGATTCAGAACACTAAAATTTAATCGACATTCAGTCGAGATTTATTAAGGCAGATAATTAATTTATTGTAATGCAGATCTTTCAATTGTTTTAAATTTCAAGTTTAATTTCACACTATTTCATTTTACGCCAGTTTTACTTTCAATCTTTCACTTTGCAAATTTTGTTAAATAAACCATTTTAGTTATTTAAATTTTAATTCAGTCTTTGGGTACCGTTATTTAATAGTTTAGTTCACCCCATCTTTCATTTCCTCACCCCCCGATCGACGTGTGGCCCAGTAACCCGAGGGATCTACGGACGCACCACCCTTGAGAAAGAAGAGTCTACATGCGGCGGTGGGTATATATTTTAAATGTAATTATTTTTCAGGAGCAGCCGGCGCACGTATCAAGAAAGAAGACCACCGCATTTGATGCCTTTAAAAGGGCACAATATATTTACCAGATATTGTAATAGGAGTTGAATCATGGCTGAGAAATGATATAATGGTGGCAGAAATTTTTGTCATGGAACTGGAGTGTGTATTGTAGAGATAGGTTAGGACTGGTAGGAGGGGGAGTATTCATTCTGGTGAAAGAAGAATGTGTAAGCTACTTCAAAGTTAAAGATGAGTGTAATATGTGGTGAGACGGGGAACTACAATAATGGGAAATATATATTTTAAAGTTTTTTTTAAAGTGTCTGAAAGATTTCATGTTTGGCTGGAACTCTGGACTCTACTGGAATTAATGTAACGACAAGAAATATTAATTTAAATATGTGTGTAATCATTTTTCTTTTATGCAATAGGCAAGAAATATTGAACTGTATGAACATTGCAAGATACAAGAAGTATTTTGATTCAAAAATTATGTAACTAGTAAAAATGTAATTTAAGAAAAGCTCAAGATTGGATTGTTAACATTGCAAGAGTGATTAAGTGATCTGTATATAATGATGTAATTTGGTAACATCTAAAAAAAATATAAAGATGCTTTGGTTGTGGAACATCCTATACCGCAAGTGCGGTTATGGATGTTGAAATAGGTGTCGCAATAGGAAATCTCGAGAAGTTGCTAACTATCTTAATATGACCATATATTGTCATGCAGTTTCATTTGCCAGAATAACAAGATTTCCTATTGGTGAAAATATAGGGAATCTAGTGGAAATTATTTCCCATTGGTCGATTGTGATCGGGCCATTTACGGACTTTCTGAGGGCTTCGGAATAATCATGCCTGTGCTCGGCGTCATTTACATCCGACCGCCCTACCGAGCGAAAGTCGAGGGTTTTCCTTCGGAACCCCTTCCTTTCCGCGGTAAGTGTTATTTCAATGTTAATTTTAATGTTTTCTGGTTTAATTTAATTTAATTGTTTGGTATTTCGGTATTTCGTTGCTTAATGTCATTTTTAAAGTTTTAAATTTAGCATTCAGAGTTCGCCCTAGATTTCCGCTGTTTATTATTTCATGTCTTTCACCTGTATTTTACACTGACTGACAGAGCAAATACAACACCAAGAAGGAGTAGTTCGAAAGGGATGAAAGTTGGGGAAAAAACAGAGACGGCACGGACGAATAATTGATGTTTATTTCAAACCGATATGCAGGTTACACAATGCGCACGGCATCGACTCAGTAGGATGTAGGACCTCCGCGAGCGGCGATGCACGCAGAAACACGTCGAGGTACAGAGTCAATAAGCGTGCGGATGGTGTCCTGAGGGATGGTTCTCCATTCTCTGTCAACCATTTGCCACAGTTGGTCGTCCGTACGAGGCTGGGGCAGAGTTTGCAAACGGCGTCCAATGAGATCCCACACGTGTTCGATTGGTGAGAGATCCGGAGAGTACGCTGGCCACGGAAGCATCTGTGCACCTCGTAGAGCCTGTTGGGAGATGCGAGCAGTGTGTGGGCGGGCATTATCCTGCTGAAACAGAGCATTGGGCAGCCCCTGAAGGTACGGGAGTGCCACCGGCCGCAGCACATGCTGCACGTAGTGGTGGGCATTTAACATGCCTTGCATACGCACTAGAGGTGACGTGGAATCATACGCAATAGCGCCCCAAACCATGATGCCGCGTTGTCTAGCGGTAGGGCGCTCCACAGTTACTGCCGGATTTGACCTTTCTCCACGCCGACGCCACACTCGTCTGCGGTGATTATCACTGACAGAACAGAAGCGTGACTCATCGGAGAACACGACGTTCCGCCATTCCCTCGTCCAAGTCGCTCTAGCCCGGCACCATGCCATGCATTTCACATCATGAGCATACCTCAGTGACGTCCGTCTACCCTGCACTTGGCATAAAGTTCTGACCACTCCTTCTTGGTGTTGCATTTGCTCTGTCAGTCAGTGTAAAATTCAACAATACATTCATTTGTGTTTTTGGATTCGTAATTGTATCAGTTTGTCAAAAGCGTTAAGTATCACCTGCTTTGTGATTTAACTTTGTTTTGGTAATTTTTCGTTTGTTATTTTTAATATAGTTGAGCTAGAGGGTATCTCTTGTAACTCTCTTCTCCCCCATAACGTTATACGTTTCCGTAGACCTCATAGGGCTTCCAAGCACCTTCCACTCTCCTCTCTTAGTTGTCATTTTAGGCCTGTAAGTGTTCCCTTATATTTGATTTAATATTGCGTATCGAAAGATACTCGTCACGTTTCCATGTTTTGATGTGAATTCACCGCCACTGCGTCATTTTACTATTTCCTGATTCATATTGTTAATTATTTACTACCGGTATTCCTTAATTCATATTTTATTACTTTATTACATTATTATTCCGTTTCTATGATATGATTATTATTATTATTATTATTATTATTATTATTATTATTATTATTATTATTATTATTATTATTATTATTATTATTATTATTTGTTTGTGTATTTTCGAACCACCGTCACAATGAGAAACATGAAATTCTAATTGTAAGTCTCATTTTATAAAGATAATGGGCAACTTGATGTCTGGAATGTACAGACCGGGAAAGGGTAGCGCTGACGCTGATTCAGAATTATTTGATAAGATAATCAGCTATGTTGGAAATGATATGGAAAGGAATGTGATAGTAGCAGGTGATCTCAATTTACCAAATGTCAATTGGGAAGGCAATGCGAACGACAGGAAGCATGACCAACAAAAAAGACTCTGGGATGGGTTTGAAACAATTGTTGAGGAATGTGAAAACAGGTTTGTACCTTTAAAGGTTTCAAATCCATCCCAAAGTCTGTTTGCATTCTTATTTACCATTTTCCACCGATCATAATTACTTTTAAAAACTGCCTCATGCCTGCTTTATCAGCCATGTGGTACTGCCTAATAGTCCTACTTTTAAAACCTTCCTTTCTGTCACATTTATTTTTAACTACAACAAAAACAGCTACGTGATCACTAATACCATATTTTACTTTAGTTTCTCTATAGAGCTCATCTGGTTTTATCAGCACCACGTCCAGGATATTTTTCCCTCTCGTTAGTTCCGTCACTTTCTGAATCAGCTTTCCTTCCTATATTAGCTTATTTCCCATTTGTTTGTCATGCTTCCTGTCATTTTCATTTCCTTCCCAATTGACATTTGGTAAATTCAGATCTCCTGCTACAATTACATTCCTTTCCATGTCGTTTCCCACATAGCTGATTATCTTATCAAATAATTCTGAATCCATGCTGGCGCTTCCCTTTCCCAGTCTGTACACTCCAAAGACATCAAGTTGCCTGTTATCTTTAGAAATGAGCCTTACACCTAGAATTTCATGTTTCTCATCTTTAACATTTTCGTAGCTTACAAATTCTTCTTTCACCAGAATGAATACTCCCCCTCCCACCATCCCTATCCTATCTCTACGATACACACTCCAGTTCTGTGAGAAAATTTCTGCATCCATTATATCATTTCTCAGCCATGATTCAACTCCTATTACAATATCTGATAAATATATATATATCTATTAAATTACTTAATTATATTCCTTTCTTTACAATAATTCTACAGTTGAACACTAACATTTATGTGATCCCTACTGGACTTCCAGATCTCTGTACCCTCATCACCGCTCCCTAGACAACCCTGTTTCCGTGAATGTACCTCCCTATTACCCTTCTAAACAAATTTCCTAACTTATACGTACCACTGCGGTTTAAGTGAAGGCCATCTGAGCGCAGATCCCTATCTCCTACCCACCCATGAGGGTCAAGAAATTTTCCCAGTTTCCCACATACCCACCCCATAGTCTCATTTAAATCCCCAATCACGTTCCGGTCAGTATCCCTCCTACATAGTATTCCACTGATAACTATCTCAGCTTCCTTAATCTTCACCCGTGCTGCATTTATCAGATCCCATATATCTTCAACTATGTTGGTACGTATACCTGCTTGCCTTACGTTGTTGGTAAAAACACGAAACAGTACCACCTTCTCCTTTCCCTCCTCCTTCTCTTCTACTTTCCTCAACATCTGCCTCAACCTAATTCCTGGATAACACTCTACCCAGGTTCCCTTTCCGCCACACACTTTCCCCACATATCTAACGATGGAATTCCCCATCACCAGAGCCTCAACACTACCCACCTCATTTGATCCCCTCCCTTCCTGGTCAGCCCTATCTTTCCTGACAGCTTCAGAAGCTACTTCCTCCTCCACAGCAAGATGCTACTTGGAATGCAACAATGGGCAATAAATGTGGTCAACATGTTTGCGTATGTTGACAAGACTCCATGAAAGAAATTTACCATGTAAAATACATAAATACGTAGCAATAAGACATTTTTACAAAGCGAAATAACTACACGTTAGCTTTAACATTCCTTGTATCCCACGTTAGCCATTGAGGATTAATTCCATAACCTACCGAAATCTGTTTTTGCAGAAATATATTGTGGTCAATAGTGTCAAAAGGTTTTGATTAGTCTGTATAAATGCAGTCCACCTGAAAAGTGTTTCTCTATTGCATCTAAGAGGATCTGATAGAATAAAAAGAAGAATGCTAGAAATTGACCATCCTGAAAGAATCCATGTTGATCATCAATGATGATGTTTCCAAAGGGAGGTGTGATCTTGTCAAGAATTGTTAAGTCAACAATTTTAGAGATATGAAAAGAAGCTGTAACTGGTCTATATTGTTTTAGCTCTGTTTTATCACCATTTTTGAAAACTGGGTTAAGGAATCCTTTCTTCCATTCCTGTGGGAAACCATCTTGGCTTAGTGATAAGTTCAACAGATAAGAGTGCTTCACATAAAATAAATGAGCACTTCTTGAACAGGTAAGTTGAAATGCCTTCAGGTCCTACTGCTTCCTTGAATTCAAGAGATATCAGTTTGCTGTAAATTTCTGTCTTGTTAGTGTTGATAACTGACAGACTGACTGAAAAAGAATAATCATATGCCATTCTGTTATTATTCTGATAAGAAAAGTAAACAGATAAAAGTATTTAGCAAAAATGATTGAAAATGTTTTCTCCAATACTTGCTGTGACTTCATTAAGAAGAAGTGTTGAAGGAATATTATTACACGACTTTTAGAACTTAGATATTGGTAGAATTTCTGTTGGTTGGAACTAATACTTCGTTTACAGTTGAAGACATTGTTTGTATAGAAAAACTTGGATTTGGACTTGCATTCATTTCTTAACTTTTTTAATGCTTACAATTACTATTGAGACCTGATCAATCAATCACTCAATACTGATCTGCATTTAGGACAATCGTCCAGGTGGCAGATTCCATATCTGTTGTTTTCCTAGACTTTTCTTAAATGATTTCAAAGAAATTGGATATTTATTGAACATATCTCTAACTCCCCTTGATATAAATGAATATTTTCCCCAATTTATCCTCTTGAATTCCAACTTAATCTTCATATTGTGATCTTTGAAGCACATATACACTGATGGAACATCTCAGTATACATTATCATCTATTTAACTTAAATTAATTTAGTCTTTCTTCACAATCGTAAATCGATTCACCTGTCTATCCTTAATTTATATGAAAGAGTCAAAATTTACCACAGTATCCTGTTCACACCATTCATTAAAAATCTCCTCATCTCTCTGTAATATCTGCTGCACTCATTCTTCAGGATCTTTCTTTCCTTCACCAAGCATGACTGTTCGATATGATGGTTGATTAGGGAAAATGGTGGGGTAAGCATCATTACTTAGTTTTGAATATTTTTGAGGAACACAAGTATGTTCTCCATTTAGAACTGGAATAACATCTTCGCTAACCACAAACTTATGGCCAAAATGGCACATGCGCACTACTGTTTTATCATTAACTTCAAAATCAGTATGGTTTATACTCCTAATTCACTTTTCTGTTAATGTTTTCCTTAGCAAACTCAAAAAGAGAAGTATAAGAGACATTGGCGTAGTGTGATTCACAACCCAGCATACAGCATGAGCGACCCATATCAAAATAAATACATACATTACTGTGTATAATTACACATCCTAAATGTCGACTGACTCCATACTGACTTCCATACTTAAATTCTACAAAGAACCTAATGTCTCTTCTCAACTTTCATGAAATAACACTGACTGAATATGATAACAACAAACCAAAACAAACCCACTTTTCCAACATATCTGGCTACTCAATTCGCCATCTTTAAATGATCGAGAGTAGCATTAAGGTTAGGTGAACTAGGCGTAATTGGGGAGCAGATCCTTCCTCAGCTTTACAGTTATATCGAGTACAATTCGATCTACATTGGATTACAGTGCACATATAATTGACTTAGCACCTAAACAAACTCTCCTACAATTAGATAGAATACAATATTCCGCCTTACGCATAAGTATTGGTGCACTCAAAACTACACCTACTAATGCTCTGTTAGTCGAAGCCACAGAACCACATCTTCACATTCATAGGTTAAAACTAGCAAAAAAATGTATTCTCAAACATATAGCTCGATCGAATTCCATTATAATTCCTAAACTGAAATTATTGTATATTACCAGCAGCGCCCCCCAACAATATATATGGCATATGTTGAAATGCAGAATATTCAAGACTCGATCCTACGATCACCTCGCCTAATTATGTATTCATATAATTATGATATTCTAACTTTCAAACGGTCAATAATTGTACCTTCTTCCTACCCCATCTGCCCAATCTTTACGCGGGACAGAATCTAATAAGATCATTCACAAAAAAATTAAAGGATCATTAAACCCACAATATTATAATATATATACCGATGGGGCAAAAATCTCATAATGGAGTAGGAGCAGCTTTCTTTGACTCTCAAGCAAATATAAGTTTCAAATATCCTCTACCGAATATTATAACTATATTCACAGCTGAACTATATGCGATTTATCAAGCACTATTATATGCCCAACGTCTTGGTTTCCGGAAGATAAATATCTTTACAGATTCTTAAAGTGTTCTCCGGGCTTTACAGTCCTTTTCACAATCCCACAATATGTATTTATACGAGGTTAAATACTTGCTTTATCAACTTGAGAAATCAGGCGTCTATATTACGTTGATCTGGATAAAAGGGCATACTAATCATTTTGGTAATGAACAAGCCGATTCTGCAGCCAAGGAGGCAAGTCATGATACCTCAAACCTACCACAAATCAAAATTCCGATTTCTGATCTCTTTTCTTGCATTAAGATAGACGCTAATCAAGCTTGGCAAACATTATGGCGACTTTCTGCAGGTAAGACAGGAAAATATTATTATCAATTACAGCCCAATATCCCGATACAACCATGGTTCTTCAAAGGTGCGTACACGCGCCGGCACATTATCAATATATAATCCGATTAGCTTTAATCACTCCTTACCCCCGCCTACAAATATCGTTTTCATATTTCTAATCATCCATCTTGTATTTGTGGCCACAGAAATGGCGATAGTGATCACCTATTTTTCCAGTGCCCACAATATGAATTCCAACAACGATTACTAAATCAGAAATTAATAAATCTCCACATACCTCTGCCAACACGTGTTTCAGTATTGTTGTTTCAACCCTTGACTCTACTCAAATACGGTTGTAATTATACTCCATTCATTTATTTGTTCACTACGTTCATGGAAGTGACACTCCTACAAGGTCTAAGTGCTTAGTTAGCATCTTATCTCATATTGATGGTCCTGCAATGATTCCTAATACTTCATATCACACTTGGTTATTCGTGTGCAAATATACTTTAATAGTGATGCGTGTGCATAGTAAATTGAATAATATCAGTGGGTGAAATACTAAGTACGGCTTGAGACTGGGAAAAAGGACACTTCAATCCCAAACAAACTCCTCAAGAAAGAAAAGAAAAAAGAAGGTTAGGTGGATTAATCTGCTGTGAACTCCATCCAATCTACAGGGACATCAGTAGCCACCATGTTTCCATATTCACCTTATTGTCTGGCCACCACAACAAAACTGTTACAGGAGTCATCATCCAGGTCGACAGAGATTTGTCAGAGGACCTACTATGTGCTAGTGTTGATGGTGATAACACTGGTGTGATCGATGCTCTAGTGAAAGTTTCAGAAATTGAAAGGGAAGTTTTATGTGAAGGTGGTGAAAGTTGTTTAGTGGAGGAGTAGTCTTTGAGGAAGGTATCAAGTATGTTTTTAAGTAAGGGCCTTTTTTAATAACCCTGTAGTTGGTGCGCATGCTGCAACAGGCGTGTGTGCTATCTCCTGGCATCCTTAGCGAACAAGCAGGTATTATTTGCAGCTGTGTAGCTAACCTGTACACTGAACAGTGCATCTTTAAAATGTTCAAGAATATTGAATCACCTGCCGTGTGTGAGATATGGTCTGTATTATGCTTTTTGAATGCAAGAAACATGTTGGCTGCAGTAATTCATCATCAGCTTTGTACGGTGTATGGTGATAATATAATGAGCAAAGGTAAAGTGTAAAAATGGGTAAGAAGAGTTCAGAAGTGGCCATGAAAATGTTCATGACGAAGAATGTTCAGGTTGCCCATCTAAGATCACAGAATATTTGGTGACTGCAATTGAGAAGAAAATTCATGAGGTCAGAAGATTCACGATAACCACTCTCTCAATGGTCTTTCCTTGAGTATCTAAGTCTGTACTGTATAAAATTGTGTCTGAAAATCTAAACTTCAGGAAACTTTCCATATTCCCAATTCTTTTCCATTAAGTTCCTCATGGTGAAGATTGGTTTTACTGTAGGTCTTCAATTTCTAAAGCCATACTGTTTTTCCTGAAACTCTCCTGCTACCTTTCTTCTCATTCTTCTTTCTAATATCCTTTCCATTATTTTTGCCACCTGTGGTAAGAGTATGATTAGTCTATAGTTATCGCACACTCTTTTTGTCTCCATTCTTAAAGACTGGTTTTATTATTCCCATTCTCTTGTCTTCTGGCACTAGTTTCTATTTCCACATGCACTTTAACAATCTGGACACCCATTGTAGTCCACCAGGTTATTTTATATGACATTATTTACTTCACCAAAATAAATGCTTGCACTACACAACATTAGCCAACGGCCGTAGCCGTGTTGAAACACCGGATTCCGTGAGATCTCCGAAGTTAAGCAACATTGGGCACGGTCGGGAGTTGGATGAGTTGTCACGCGCTGATGGTGGGAGGTAAGGGAATGGAGGAGCGGAAAGGAACTGGCACCCTACCATACGTAAACTCCGGCTCAGGAACACCTCTGCGGAGGTTCGGACCTGCCTTCGGGCAGAATACACCCTTAACTTACTACACAACATTAATCGGCAAATAATACAGACAATAGAAATAATAATCAGTGCAGGAAGATCATTACTAAATCACAGGTAATATAACAGAAACTGAGTATATATACCGGGAATCTCCATTCATGAAGGAATGTTAAAAGTTGTAGACAAATGGCATTCTCGCATAATTTTTTCACAAACTATTTTTTAACACTGAATCTCCAATGTAAGATTTGTTTTATGTTTGCAAAACAAATGGGGAATTGATGAAGAGCATTTCATTCATGAAATCAGTAATTATCAGTACCGGTACTGTTTCATTCACAATTGCTGTAGTATATGGGAGAAACCTATAGAAATTATGGAAAATCCATAGTTGTTGGCATCTCTGTTTATTAAATGAGTGTCCACCCCTGTTACCGTTTAACATTACATAGGAACTTTTCAGAACATTAATAAACCTATTTATTTAATAAAGATTTTAGCAACATATATGTTAAATTAATTATAACATAAACTATTATTTGTACCTGATGTGATCTAAGAAATCTGGGACAGGATTGACATAGTCTGGATCCTCCACATCTTCTGTAATGTCAGTATTACTGCCTCCAGGATACTCATCTCCATATTTATCTTCAATACGGAATACTTTACTTTGACTGCATACCAACATAAACACAACAAAATCATCTGCAATATAAAATAACGCTGCATATAGAAATTATGCCAGTGCTTATTTCATTAGGCCAGACTGGAAATGTTACCAATAAACACATGAATTCCATCATTCTTGTTGTTGTTTGGGACATCAGTACATAAACTGGCTTACTGCAGCCCTTCGTAACACCCTGTTCTGTGCTAACGTTATAATTTCTACGTAACTACTGCATACTACCTACATCTGCTTTAAACTGGTCATATTCGTGCCTTGATCTACTGCTACTGTTCTTACCATCTACACTTCCCTCAAAAACAAACTGTACAAGACTTGGGTGTCTAGAGATGTGTCCTACCAATGTATCTCTTATTCTGGTCAAATTCTCCTAGAAGGTGGCGCACGAAATATCATACATCGGAAATGTTTTATAAAATTTGTAAACCTGGGCTCACAACCATATCCTTTCGTGAACAGAATTCTTATTTCATGCGCGATCCGACAGGCAGCACCACATGTCGCGCATGCGTACCGGCTGCCAGTTATATGGCATGGCGGACAAAGGGAGATTGACACGTGAACAGAAGGTGAAGGTAGAGTTGTTTTATGCGGAAACAAAGAGCGTAGCTCAGACCCAGGAAAGGTTTCGTGTTCATTTCCATACTTGGTGGGCTCCTTGCCGGCAGATGGTATACAGACTGGCCAGGCAATTTGAAACAGAAGGCAACATACTGGAGAGAAAACGGCCCCGCCTCAAGCCGGTCCGCTCACCGGAAAATGTTGCTGCTGTGAAAGCGGCTGTGGCTCGGAGCCCCTCCGAATCCACCAGAACTGCATGTGTTCAGCTGGGCATCTCTCATTGGTCAATTCAGAGAATACTACAGTCTGATCTTAATGTGTTTCCATACAAAATGACAACAGGTCATAAACTAACGGTGTTTGACAAGCAACGGCGAGTACAGTTTGCTGCGTGAGCTATTGCAGAAGGTGATCCCGTACTGCACATCACATAGTTCAGTGATGAGGCACACGTCTATCTCAATGGTGCAGTGAACAAACAGAATGTCCAGTTTTGGGCAAAAGAACTGCCTGCTATTGTGCACGAGGTTGAAAGTCAGGGTGTGAAAGTGTGTGTTGGCTGCAAATTTCGGTCATGGAATTATTGGGCCAATCTTTTTCAATGACACAGTCAATAGTGCGTGTTACTTGGACATGTTGACAAACAGTTTCCTTTCAGAACTCTTTGCGTCACGACTACCAATAGAGACACAATGGTTCATTCAAGATGGAGCTCGTCTGCACACAGCAAATGTTGTTCTGAACTTCCTGAATGAAGATTTCGGGCCCCGTGTGATATCCCATCGATATCCCGAGCGTTTTCAGAGCGGCTTAATCTGGCCACTGCATAGCCCCGATATCAATCGCTGTGACTTCTTCCTGTGGGGATATTTGAAGAAGACAATCTACCGCCATAAACCAGAAAATGTACAGTAATTGCAAGCGGCCATTATGACTTTATTCCGAGGGTTGAGTGAGGACTTGTGTCGTAGAGTGATCACGAACATGCGGGTTCGTCTCGAAGCTGTTGTATACTGAGAAGGTGGACGTATTGAACATGTCCTGCACACGAACTAACCATGTACATGTCAGTGAATGTTGTAATGCCATTTTCTATACAATATGTTGTATATTACATTTTCTATAAACAATTTCCAGTGTATGGCATTTTGTGCACCACCCTGTAATTATTACCCTCTCACCAAGTAAATTCAGTATTTGTGGAAGAGGGGTTTTAGGAAAAAAAGTCACATCTCATGGAGATGAAACCTGAAATGAGAATTCTTTCAATGATACTGTCATTTTATCTGAGTCTGCAGAGTCTCTGTCTGTGATCTAATTCACCCCTACACAATCTTCTGTAAAAGTGCACTTCAATACCATGCCACATTCCAAACACCAGTCTTCAAAAACACCATGCATATGTATGTTTGATGTGCAGTAAGCAAATGTCTTTTCTTAAGAAAGGTTTCCCTTGCTTATGCTCGACTAATTTTATGTCGTCCTTATTTCTGCCATTGGTAGTAATTCTTCTAACCGAAAATAAATACTTCATTTAAGACTTCATTTCCTAATCTAATATTTCTTAAATCCCCTGACTTTGATCAACTGCACTCTATTACTTTAATTTTGAGTTTGTTTACTTTCTACATACACTTCCCCTAACATTTTGTCCATAACAATCAGCAGCTTCTTCAGATCTTCTGCAGACTCAGATAAAATAACAGTATCACTGAAAAATCTTTCGGTTCAGGTTTCCTCCCTATGAGCTGTGACTTCTTTCCTAAATACCTCTTTCATTTCCTTTCCTGCCTGTTCTATATAAGCATTGAAATTGGAGATGGGATGAATTTCAGCATTGCCTTACTCTTTTTTGGATAGCTGCTTCTTTTCCATACCCCTCAATTTTATAATGGCAATTTTTTTGTAGATCATAGATAACCCTTCTTTCTCCATATTTAATTCCAATCACCGTCACCAGCTTGCTCTAGTCAACATTATCAAATGCCTTTTCTAGATCTACAAATGCCACCTACATAGGCTTCAGGGCTGCCAACCTGTATGATAATTCTGAGGCCAGACAGCAAGATAGAGATTGGTATGATGTACGATATTGTTAAAACATATGATAATTTGGAAAACTGTTGATATTATCGCCTATGTGTTCTCACTGTGCAATTTTCCTTGGTTCACAATCTAGTATGCTTAGGGGATTGATGATTATCAAGATGTAGATGCTATGAATAGAAATCATTTGGAGCTGATTCTCCTCCATAACAAACTGTTACAGCAGCACTAATAGTCCCTGACAGCCTTATCATGATGTAGATACTATGAAGAGAAATCATTTGGAGCTAATATTCCCCTCCATAGCAAACTATTACAGCAGCAGTAATAGTCCCGGATAGCCTTATCATGATGTAGATACTATGAAGAGAAATCATTTGGAGCTAATATTCCCCTCCATAGCAAACTATTACAGCAGCACTAATAGTCCCTGACAGCCTTATCATGATGTAGATACTATGAACAGAAATCATTTGGCGCTAATTTCCCTCCATAGCAATCCATTACAGCAACAGTGATAGTCCCTGCTAGCCTTCAGTAACACTGCCTAAGGATACCAAAGCTTCTGGAAGAATCAAACCTACCAAAGTATTGTCTCATGACTATCGCGTTAGTGAATTTCCCCTTCTACGATAAATTCTGGCGGTTTTCATCTGGCTCTGACACCTTGCATAGTTTTGATGTTTTGCACCGCACTTGAATATGTGATCTTATTACGTGTGATATTAATGGGTTTCTCTGTTCAGTTAATTTCATCAGTTTAGTGCTGTGTTTCAGTTCCAGAGGTTTACAGGTATAATTTTTATTAAATGTGTGATTTGAGTAGTGTCAATGAAGGTGATGTGAAGAGAACAAAATATGAAATTTCATGGTTGGTTTGTGAATGTCAAGGAAGACCTGTCTAAAGCTACACGCTTACTGTGTAATGCTTATATTTTCTGCAGATATAACCATCTATAAAACTTATGAAAAATGGGGCAAAACAAACTGACAGAGGAGCTCAGTTTGAGCACCAGTACCAGTGCCCATGCCCATTCCAGAGCTCCATCCTGGAACTGGATCATAGAACAGTGAAACAAACTTAAGTAAAGAGGAATCTGATTTTGGGCAATCTACAAATCATGTTAGAATGTAGGACTATAGTCCATGAACCTACTACGATGTGGTAGCAGGCGGAGAGGTGATACCCTGACGTGGTGCCTCCCAGGTGGCGAATAGGGGGTTCCTAACCGGTTTACCAGTGGATTTGAGCGAAATAAAACAGCTCTCGCGGACCAAACACTCTCCACAATCTCATTTTTCACCATATCATATTTCATTCATTACCTTTCCAGATCACATCTGGAATTGTAAACCCTGACCACGGTCAGGCTCTTGATGATTGATCAGACAATCAACCCAGTATGTGGAGTCTTCTATTGAAAGAATCCACCAGATTGGACAGCTATTATATGATCATCCAAGCGAAGACACCATTCGGATACAGTGGGGTGTCAGAAGATTAAGGCGAGTCGGAGCGTCTGGAGACATAATGAATAATCATGCAAACTAAGAATGTACTTAGGTTCAACAAGCCAGGAAAGTTCTAGTATTTGGCAACATTAAACATCGATTCATTGATGAAGGTTGGTAAGTTAAAGCTCCCAATTGATATTCTGGATAAACACAAAATTGTGATCACAGCTTTCAAAGAATTATGTAATACTGATCAGAACTCAATTGAATCAGATGGGTGTCATCTATATACGACCTCCAGGTGAGAGTGTTATGAGGAATGTTCCTCAATTTGGAGTTGGTTTCTTGGTACACAATAGAATTTTAGATTCCATTGTTGATTTTCCTCAAATTCCTCACGAGTAGGATTGTTAACGATTGGAGTGGAAAACAAGAAATACGCAGTGATAAATGTTCATGCACCATTGGTTACAAATATACTTGATACTAATAATAAAATTTGACATGGAGATTTCAATGCAAAGATTGGACGTGAGAGGAGATTTTATGTTATGTTAGCACATAAATTGACAAACAAGAATGGTGAACAGTTAATTGAATTTTCTATTAACCATGGACTAATTTTGGAGACAACAAGGTTTAAAAGAAAACCGCATAAATGAATGACTTGGAAATGTCCTAATGTTAAGTTAGCTGAGTATCAGATGGATCATGTGGCCATGAATCATAAATTTCAGAAAGAAATTTATATTGCAAAGGTTCTTTGTGGTGTTGATGTTGCTTCAGGTCATTACATCTCAAATTAACTCCTAAAAGGAAAAATAAACTGCAAAATTTCCTTAGGAAAAGTTTATATGATCTTAGTTCAGTCATTAATAATCCAGTATACTTTGAGGAATCTATAATGCTTATAAGTGACAACTTGGTGACCATTGCTAACAAATTAAAAGCCTTAGGAGAAGAAGTTGCTCCCATTAAAAAACGAAATAAAACATGCATGGTGGAATGAAGAGTGTGATATAGCAATTCTATGCTGGCATAAAGTTTAGTGAATTACCAGCAACAAAAAAGTGAAAGTTCTACGGAAGAATTAATCAATCAGGAGTGTTATAAGGAACTATCAGAAGGAAACATTAAAATCTATTTATGAAGTTTTCAATCGCCATAAAACAAGAGACTATTATAGGACATTTAAACAATACCAAACAAATTATACTCCCAGTACTCTTCTGATGAAGGATACGAACGGAAAGGTGACCCATAATGATTATGACAATGCAATAATTTTGGCTGAATACTTCAAAACACTATTTAATAGTGATGAACCTGAAGGTTATTTTGAATTTGATCTGTATCCCAGATATAAGCACCGGGGTAACTTCGGCCACTTTCTCGTATATTTTTTAATTAAAATGTGAAATATTCCCTCTAATTTTCTGAAAAATATAATATAAGTTCTGCCATGTTTGTTCTTCATTTCTAAATATGAACATAATTCTAATTGTTATTCAGTAATGAATTATGATTATCGAAAGAGTGGCCGGAGTTACCACATGTTTTGGGGTAACTTCGGCCGCCATAAAATATCTCTTAAAACGAAGTTTTCTTCGATGTAGTGTAACTTCGGCCACTGTGAATGTTTTTTAAAAGCCTGCAAAAAGCCCAGTATCAACAATCACAAACAAATTAAAACGATTTGTGGGGAAACAGAAGTATAGTGATCAAATTCACATTTTTCACAAAGTAGAAACTATTTCATTTAGCCTAAGCATACAAGCATTGTACGATATTACAAATTACGTGTTGCATCGCGTAATTATTCGTAATGGTACAAAAGATAATAAATAGAAAGTACGAAAATCATAAAGCCCAATAGTATGGAGGGAAAAGGAGATCGTAAAAGAAGCAATCTTGTAGACTGTTCTCATAATACACGGTCTTCTAAATTAGAAAATATCTGGGCTGTCAATCAAGTTCTTAATTGCGCCTCATCCATGTCAACTGATTTCCGTCTATTTATCATTGAAAATTGGAACCGTCTTTCTCCTCCCTGTCGGGATAAACTTCCCCGTTTATTGTTATTGTGGCTTTATTAATCTCTTCTAAAGCATCATTGAAGTAAACAAGCTCGTAATTACAAAACCCGCGGCCGCGTAATGTTTTCCTGTACGTTCTTGGCATGGCCGAAGTTACCCCGGAAGTGGACAACATTCATCACAAAACTATTCCCTGAAGAACCTATTTGAATAAAATGCATCAAATTAGTTTGATCAGTTACCAGACGTACTTACATTTGGACCCCATAAACCACTGGAATGGAGAATCGAATGCTGGGGCTAGAGAACAGTTTGTTTTCTGCTGTTACCAGACAAGACAATAGTCGGGGATGCGAAAAAAATGGATTGACTCAAAAATGAGACCGCCAATGTTCTTTGGACTACCGAGTTTTGATAGAGCATTCTATTGTACGTGCATTTCAGTTGTTGCAAGCGGTTTATCTTTTTCAGTTTAGGAGGCAGGAGAAAATGAGTATTGCTATTCGTCAGTGGTCGAAGTTACCCTGTATGGCCGAAGTTACCCCACTTTACGGCACATCTCAAAAAGATCATACCACTGGTTTACAATGAAGTGCATGCAGTTATTGATCCACTAAAAAATTTTAAAGCGGCAGGAGAGAATCAACTAGAAGCGGGACTTTGGAAGAATGCAAATGTACAGACTATTCAGAATTTACATAAACATCTCATTGATATATGGAATACCAAAATATTGCCTGAAGAATGG
Source organism: Anabrus simplex (assembly GCF_040414725.1). NCBI lineage: Eukaryota > Metazoa > Arthropoda > Insecta > Orthoptera > Tettigoniidae > Anabrus > Anabrus simplex. The sequence goes on from NC_090268.1 coordinate 241,011,573, forward strand.
CATGTTGTAATTATACACCCACTACACAAGAAAGGCGATAGATCAGATTCTAGTAATTATTGAGGAATTTCTTCGCTGGATATCACTTATAAGTTTTTTTCTAAGATTTTATACTCCAGAATTCATGTAACAACTTGATAGTGAATTTGGTGAATATCAGGGTGGTTTTTGTCCAAGACGAAGCTGTCCAGATCATATTATCAGTCTCAAATGGATGATAAAACATCAAAGGATTAGGAGCAGAAATTTAGTGATCACTTTCGTTAATTTTCAAAAAGCTTATATTAGTATCCATCATGAATCATGATTGCATATTGTTACTGAATTCGGTTTACATCGAAAACATGTTAACCTTATTGCGGTCACTCTTAGAAATACAAAATCTAAAGTTAGGTTCAGAAATGAAATCTCTGAGCCATTTGAAATTCAGTTCACTGCATTTAGCGGTTAGGTTAGTCTGTCCTCGAATGGAATAGGTTATCCAGTCCGGAGCTCCCACTACACTTCCGCAATGGTGAGGCTTCATAGGCTGAAGTAACCTGGCAACAGTCCCATTGACGAATGAATGGCTTGCTTGGCTGTCGAGTATGGCTGAAAAATTATCGCTGTCAATCCTTAAGATGATAGCTGGATGGGGTTGGCCTGTTCTACTCACAATTTGACCAATTCCTCTCCTACATGACCAGAGTTGCTTATCTATCAGGTCTTGAGGCATTTTTCTGCTCCTGGTCCCATTCCCCCTTAATCTAGAATGGGCCGAACCTAGTTTCTCCAACATAAAGACTGGGCACTTGTTCTTTCAGGTGTCCCGTTTTTCACATTGGTAGCACTTCCTAACTGCACTGGTCTCTTCCATAGCTTTGCTCTTGTGTTCCTCCTCCAGTCAGACTGAATAAAGCCTCTCTCTCTGTACCATTTTCTAAGGACTAGACACCCCTTAGAAAGACCTCATGCCCTTGAAAATCAACATTCCCTGGTACAGTATATAATTTCGTTTCAAACAATAAATACTTGGGAATTTTAAGTCATTTTTGTTAGTTTTTAGGACACTATTTGATAATTTTATAGTCATTTTAAAGGTCATTTTTTTTAGCATTTTTAGGTCAACAAAACTGGGCCCCGAACAAGAATGGAATAATTTTAAGAATTACATTTATAAGGTGTGCAGAGAAAATATGTGGCAGACATCAAGAAAAGTAAGAGAGAAAGAGACAAAATGATAGAATGATAGAGTGACAAATAAAGTAAAGGAAAAGAGGAAAACATAAAAGGAATGGAAAACACAAAAGACTGAAGAGAGTAGAGCAAGATACATACAAGCAAAAAGAGTTTGCAAAATGTTAGTAGTCAAGAAAAAGTTGGGAAACATTCACCCAGGAAGTAAAGGAAGACTTGAACTGTGGGAAAAAATGATTATTTGGAATTATAAGAAACTGTAGGAATGAAGCAGTGGACACAGGGTTTATGAAGAATAAAGAAGGAGTAATACTAACAAAACCAGAAGAAATAATGAACAGATGGAAGGAATATTTTGGTGAACTGCTGGCAAGGAGCTGATAACAATGGTAAAAGCAATATATATTAACTATTGCAGCTGTGTAAAGACAACAGTCGGTAGGATTGATAATGGACTAAAACAAGGGAGTGTGTTGTCACCTTTACTGTTCAAAATGATGATAGATATCATCATAAAGATAGCAAGGGAAGTTTATAGAGGGGAAAGAATGAACGTAATGATGTTTGCAAATGATGATGTGATCTGGGGAGAAGATGAGGAGGTACAACAACAGCTGAATGTACTGAATAGATTTAAACAACTGGAATTGAGAATCAACATGGGCGAGAGCAAGAAAATGGTGATGAGCAGATGAAGTAGAAAATGGAAAAGGAGGTATAAAAATTGGAGACAAGAAACTGGAAATAGTAGGACACTTCAAATACTTGGCAAATGGACTAACAGGAAACGGAAGACTGTATACAGAAATTAGTAGGAGGTACCTTTTACCATTAAGTACAGAGATTAATATGGAATAAAGATGTACCAAAGAGACCAAAGAAGTAATGTACGAGGGATATTACCTATAATAACACATGCAGCAGAAACCTGGACAATGACTCAGAGAGATGAGAGTGGAGTACAGGCAACTACAATGAAATTTATGAGGAGTATGGTAGACAAGGAGGAATAGAGTGAGAGATTACGGGAGGCTTCATTTAAATTCTGAACTTCTACATTTTTCAACCAATTACCTCCAAATTTTAACCACTTATACATGTCCTTAAGAAAAAAATCACACAGATTTGATATGGTTGGCTAATTAGTTTTTAGTTATGTGTCTTTTTATAGAAAATTTCCATGCAATGTGAAAAACCTCCTTGTGTCACATTAATTTTGTTTTTCCAGCTGATATTTGCAGAACTAGTCCTAAACAATCATAGAATTAATTGATACTATGCATTTTTGTTGTTAGGCAAGGTGTATGGAAGATAAAAATTTTCAAATTTCTCTGACTTGGAAAATTTGAAAAAATATATTTTGTTGCATATTTAAAGGGCAAGAAATGGTAGTAATATTCATTTGTCCCTAAAATATAATAGTATCATTTAACCCTTATGTATACTGGAAGATTTATTGAAGGTTTGACTTGACTTTGATAAGAACTTTGTCACAAGGAGCCTGTTGTGTGGGAAGAAATTCAGAAAAAAATAAACGTGAGAGAACAGCAATTGAAAGTTCAGTCAAACATAATCACTTTAAAACTGCTCTGCACCATAGGTTTCCCCTTCAGACATCCTTTTCCTCTCTTCCTCTGATATTTTCCTCCATTTCACCAACTTCCTTTCCAGCTTTTGTGTAGCTCTCTTTCTTTTCTTGCTGTTGGTGCACCGTCTGTTGTTCCTGTTGCTCACTGATGGTCAATGCTGATAAGATAGTAGTCATCCCTCATGCAGGTCATAACTTGGACGACCTTTACATACCCCATACTGAACTCCATCACAGATTTAATTACTGCTAGCTCAAGTTTATTTTTGGAAACAAATGTTTCCTTAGGGCAGTTGTTCCATAGATGCACAATGTAATACCAAAATATCCTTAGCCTGTTGTCATTACAGAAGGGGGCGTGAACTCGTTCTTCCAGTGCTCAGCACCTCTCTTTAAAAATGGCCCAAAATTGAAAAATCCATTTTTGATGAAAATTGGCCAAATTTCAGTAAAGCCTCCTTAAGACACACAAAAAAGCTAAATGTACAAAAATTAAATGAACATATTGAGATAGTTTAAACATGTCAAGCGGATGAGAGAAGAAAGACTGCCAAGACAAGTACAGGAAAGACAGATGACAAAGATGAGAGGCCAAGGAAGACTAAGATTATGAAGGATGGACTATGAAGAACAGCATAAAACAATGGAACCTGAACTGGAACACACTGTTGAATGAGGAATGGTAGAGAGATAAGACGGAGTGGAGAGGAACCATATTTGCTCCCAGCCAGTGTCAGCTGGAGAAGGGTATATGATGATGGTGAGTCTCATAATCTTTGCACACAAAAACAAATTTCACATATAAATCTTAACAGAGTTCAGAATTGTTTAGTTTGTCCACGGCAAAGAAGAGTAAAACCTTTACTGGGAAAAGTCATGTGAATGTTATTTAGAATTTTAACATAATCTCTATGAAAATGCCAATTTCCTTTTGCAGTAGATCAAAATGTCATATTATTTAGCATATAAGAGACAAATTTTACAAACCCTTTTGATCTAAAAAGAAATCAAATTACGGTATGTTTTGAGATGGAACAGCTGCACAACCACATCTACCTTACCTAATATTTCCATACTCATTATATAATATATATTTTTTCAGCAGAACAAGTTAAACATCAACATACTTACAAATCAAATAATGAAATACTGGAGGATTGTAAGGGGGAAGAGCCAACCAGATCAGAAAATGTAACGGTATATTGGCATCCTCCCATGGGTATGCTGAAATAAAAAAGTAAGCCAAAACTAGAAAGTAGACACACATAAAAACTAAAAATGGAAAGAAAGCATGATAGTAACTCAAAGTAAAAAATATCACTTTTGATTTGAAGTCAATTTTTAATTGTGACTTCTTAAAATGCAATGTTTAAAAACTGTATGTCAGTCAAGTAAAATAAAATCAATCAACTCAAACACAGGAAGTCTGACTCCTTGTCTGAATGGTCAGCATACTGGTCTTCAGTTCAGAGAGCCCCGGGTTGATTCCCGGCCAGGCTGAGGAATTTATCTGTGTATGGTTAATTCCTCTAGCTGCCCAGATAGTGCCACTAAGTGGTGCAAGTATTCTTCAATTGTAATGTGTGCTTTATTAATTAATATGAAAAGTGCACTCAAGTGGAGCATTAATGTACAGAAATAGAAAACATCAGTTTAATCTTTGTAAGAGATTTTGTTGTCTTTACACATATTATTATATGATATGATATTTCTCACAGCTGTGTCCACATAGTACACACTGACATTCTTCATTCGGTTCATGGAATCTCTTGTTCTTGCATATTCTTGCATATTTTGTCCTATCTCCTTTTTCTTCCTTTCTCTGGCATTGATTAGTTCTTGGCAGGTTCCTGTGGATGGTCACCATTGCTATATTCTCCATGAGCAATGTGTGCAAGCACTTTGACCCATGGACTAACCATACATACAATGAGCACTATCTCAGAGTGGTACTTACACCAGTGTCAAACACAGCTTGCATTCTCATCCTTAGTGCTGTTTACAGATGAGGCATACTTTATATGAAAGGAATGTTCAATTACTAAAATCTTCATGTTTGGAGTTACAGCAATCCTCATGTTTCTTTTACACGAATACAACAACAATTCCAAGTCAATGTGGTCCCTATCGTTTACCATTACGGTTATATGGCATAATTTACACCAGATATTTTAAGGAAGTATTCCTGGAGATCACAGAGTTGTGATAGCTGCCTCTGTGGATCAGTGGTAGAGTGTCGGCCTGCGGATCCCAAGAGAGCGGGTTCAAACCCGGCAGAGGTAGTTGGATTTTTGAAGGTTGGAAAAAAGTCCATTCGACACTCCATGTCGTATGATGTCGGCATGTAAAAGATCTCTGGTGACACATTTGGTGTTTACCCGACAAAATTCATTAAATCTCAGCCATAGACAGCCAAGAGAGTTCCGGTTTACTCGGTCTGCCATCTAGTGGGCCTAGAGTAAAACGGAATGTCGAAATTGACGAGCAGACAGCCAGATGGTGTCAAAGTGAAATGTCTGCACATGGTAGCTGAGGCCATATGATTATTACTTTTTTTACAGAGTTGTGATAGCTAAGTTAAAGATGGAAAAGATACAAAAGATGGCCGAGATTAGGCACAGAAAGCTAAGGGTGTAGAAATTGCAGGAGAAGGAAATAAATGAAGAGTTCCAGACACACATTAAAACAGGTGTACCTAAGGAAGACATTGGAAGGGTCGAAGAAGAATGGCATACCGGTACTTTAAAACAGTCATGGCCGAGTCTGCAGAAAAGACCTGTGGAAGAGTATCAGGAAGGAAGGAAGATCAAGAAATGCCCTGGTGGAATGACAGCGTAAAAGATATCGTTAAAGGGAAGAAACAAGCTTGGAAAAGGTGGATGAGAAACAGAACAACAGAATGAAAATCAGAATACAGGCACTGCAAGAAGGAGTGCTCCAAGGTGGTTCAAGAAGAAAAAAAGAAATGCTGGCAAAAATTCACTGAATCTCTGCAAGAAGATACAACCGGAATCAAAAAGATCTTATTCCAGTGGACGAAAAGGAAGAAAAACCCAGGTGAAGGTGCTAACTTCATTAAAAATGAACAGGAGGAACTGATGGCACAGAAGCAGGACATATTGCAGAGGTGCGGGAAATACTTTTAACAGCTTTACAATGTGCAAAATACCTCGGTACAAGGAGAAATCAAAGCAACAGATTTAGTGCAGATGGAATATAAGGAAAACGATGTGTCCATGGCAGAGGTTGAGTGGGCCACTAAAAGAATGAAGCGAGGCCAGGCAGCTGGAATTGACGAGGTCAGCATAGAAATGATATAGCAGCAGAAGCAGTTGGTCTACAGTGGTTGTATAGACTCTTCAGAATGATACGGAGAGAAAAGACTGTTCCAAAAGAGTGGACAAAAGGGGTCATTATGCCAATTTTCAAGAAAGCAGACAGGAAGCAATGTGAAAATTACAGACGAGTGACAATGATACCTCATACAGCTAATATCCTTGAAAGAATCTATATATATATATATATATATATATATCAAATAAGAGTTTTGTCTGTACATTGCTCAGAATTTAAAAAGGATGGTATTTCTGTATCAGTCGTGTCCACAGTAACAAGGAAATGCACTTTTTACTTTTCCGTAATTTCTGTCTGTCTGTCTGTCTGTCTGTCTGTCTGTCTGTATGTATGTATGTATGTATGTATGTATGTATGTACACGCATCATGAAAAAACGGCTGAAGAGAATTTAATGAAAATCGGTGTGCAAAGTCGGGGAATACGTCGCTACAATCTAGGCCATAAATAAAATTGTTCACGCTGACCGAAATGGTAGTTTAGGGGACGTCCTAAAATTTAATTCTCAAATATTTATGTTATTAGTGGCTGTACCTTAATGAAAATCGGTATACAAAGTCGGGGAATAAGTCTATATAATATAAGCTATAAATAATTTGATTCACGCTGAGTGAAATGGTAGTTTAGGGGAAGGCCCTAAATTTAAGCCTCAAATAATTATGTTATCAACGGTCGTATCTTAATGAAAATCGGTATGCAAAGTCGGGGAATAAGTCACTATAAACTAGGTCAGAAATAATTTTATTTACGCTGAGTGAAATGGTAGTTTAGAGGAAGGCCTAAAATTTAATTCCCTAATAATGATGTTATTAGAGGTCATATCGATTAATACTACATAACTAAACTTATATCGTATTAAATTTCCTATTATTTATGTTTTATACATTGTTACCGTACCGGCTATGATCACAGAGATATTCATGACTTTGGATTTTTGTTACTTAGTCCATATCAGCGCCGAGTCACGAGAAAATGGGTAAACAGGATTTAATGAAAATCGATATGTAAAGTCGGAGAATAAATAATAAATAAAGAATAAATAGAGAATAAATAATTTTATAAGACGTCCTAATATCACAGTCGAAAGAAAACTAAATGTGAAGGCCTACAATATAGAAAGCTCATAAAATTTATCAACAATAACATTACATTGACCATTGTTTTTGTGATGTGCTTTGTGTCTTCTGTTGCCACTCATCTCCGATAGGTAGGATTACTGCTGCGTACCGAGTATTTCTTTTAATTTGTCTGACGTCGCACCGACACAGATAGGTCGTACGACGACGTTGGAATAGGAAAGGGCTATGAGGGTGAAAGAAGTGGCCTTGGCCATAATTAAGGTACAATACGGCAACCATGGGATAGGAAAGGGCTATCATTGTGAAAGAAGTGGCCTTGGCCTTAATTAAGGTACAGCTCCAGCATTTTCCTGGTGTGAAAACGGGAAACCATGGAATTCCATCTTCAGGGCTGCCGACAGTGGAGCTCGAATCCACTATCTCCGGGATGGAAGCTCATAGATGCGTGCCCCTAACCACACGGCCAACTCGCCCGGTCGTACCAAGTGTAACAGTCTGCCTGAATATTGGCGGGAAGTTGCTGGGGAGTTAGATAACTTTCTTCTTTAGCATGCCATTCCTCTGGTTCATAAATTTTATGAAATGAAACGGCGTATGGCTTTTTTTTGCTAGGGGCTTTACGTCGCACCGACACAGATAGGTCTTATGGCGATGATGGGATAGGAAAGGCTTAGGAGTTGGAAGGAAGCGGCCGTGGCCTTAATTAAGGTTCAGCCCCAGGATTTGCCTGGTGTGAAAATGGGAAACCACGGAAAACCATTTTCAGGGCTGCCGATAGTGGGATTCGAACCTACTATCTCCCGGATGCAAGCTCACAGCCGCGCGCCTCTACGCGCACGGCCAACTCGCCCGGTCGTATGGCTTTTAGTGCCGAGAGTGTCCGACTACATTTTCGGCACGCCAGGTGCAGGTCTTTCGATCTGACTCCCGTAGGCGCCCTGCGTCATGATGAGGAAGAAATGATGGTGAAGACTACACCTACACCATCCCCGTGCTAGAGAAATTAACCAATGATGGTTAAAAAAGTCCGACCCTGCCGGGAATCGAACCCAGGACCCCTCTGACCAAAGGCCAGCATGCTAACCATTTAGCAATGGAACCGGGCAGTTTTCTGATACTGTGTACATAACTCACTGGTTCATCGTAGCGTTCGAGCTATTTAATCTCCACTCTGAGGCACTGATTGGAATGAGCAGTGTGTATATTTAACAGAATAATGGAAGATGAGTGTTCACGGCTGTCTGCAGCCTGGTCATTCCAGTTCTGGAACTTTGGACTGTTGGATCGGCACCGTAGTATTATTTGTTAAAAGTGAGAAAATGTGCGGTTTTTCATTTGATTGAGTATTTTATGATAACATTGCTTGTAATCGCTACTTTCCTACTGACGTTTCTGTAATGACCTATGTTGATTTCAGTTAGGAAAACCACAAAGTCAGTCTTTCTGAGAATCCCGTAGCGAAGCACGGGTACATCAGCTAGTCTTCGATAAATAAATAAGAGACAAAGTAGACAGAAAATTGGCAGAACACCAGTATGGATTCTAAAGAGGCAGGTCCACATTTGACCCTATATTTACATTGTGTCAAATGATGGAACGGCATTGGAAATATGGAAAGGACATGGTAGTAACATTTCTAAATAATGAAAAGGCATATGACAGCGTCCCAAGGAATTTGGTACAGAAAACTTTGACAGAGGCACATATTGGGAATGAAAGAATGCAGATGGTACCTAATAGAATTGTATCAAAATTGAGAAAGCTGTGTTAGAACCAAAGTGGGTCAAATTGAATGGTTCAGAATTGACACAGGCTTAAGACAGGGAAGCGTATTGTTTCCCTTACTCTTCATTATTGTTATGGATATAATTCTACATAATATCAAGGAGAAGATGATGGGTAAGCAAGTAAAATCTGAGCTCTTTGCTGATGACATTGTAGTTTGGGGAGATAAGAAAGAGGGAGTACCAACACAAGTTGATTTATGGAATGAGGAGATAAGAAATTTTTGAATGAAGATTAGTACTGCGAAAAGCAAGACTTTGATCATGACAAGAGGTAACAGAACATCCAGGAGAGTGATAAAAATAAGAAATGAATCTCTTGAAGTAGTAAATTTTTTTAAATATTTGGGCAGCATGATGTCACAAGATGGAAATATGGATGGCGAAATTGATTTAAGAATACAGCAGTCTGCAAGTTTCTACCAATGTGTGGGAGACATTGTATGGAACAAAGATGTGCCAATGAACTGCAAGAAGGTTTTATACTCATCCTATTATAAACCTATACTGACCTATGCTTCAGCAGCCTGGACGTTGACTAAGGGGAACCAAAGTAAGATACAAGCAGCTGAAATGAGGTTCTTGAGGAACATGTAGGGAAAGACAAGATGAGATAATATGAACTGAGGAAATAAGGAGAAGCTTGGGAGTGCGTAAACTTCAAGAAGAGATTGATGTAGCAAAACTAAAATGGTTTGGACACATGATGAGAATGCCAGGAGAGAGAATACCAAAGAGAACATTCATGGATACAGAGACTGCAAATAGGCCTAGGGATGGCCTAGAATGAGATGGAGGCGCTCTGTTGTGGACTGTATTGCAAATAGAGGAGTCGACAACAATAAAGTACTAGAAGAGGAGTGGTGGAAAGATCAAGTAAGGTGGAGGGCTTTGGTACACTACCCTACCCAGAGAGAATCTGGAAAACGGAATGGATGAAGAAGAAGAAAAGATTCCTGGAGATGTTGCAACATGTGCCATTGGCTACAAGGCAACAAATGTGATTCTAGCTTGATGGGGAACAGATCTACTTTGGTATTTCAGTGCATGATCACCAATCACTGGATTTATCTGCCTTAGACATTTTTCTTTGGAGTCTTATGTTGGCTCTAGTGTATATAAGACTTCTGTTCACACTGAAGAGACTGTTCACCAGGATAGTTGCAGCAGCTGGGTAAATTCAGGAAAATGCTGAAACCTTTGTTCGTGTTTGACAGTCCATGATTCGGCAATGTAACCTTTGTGTGCACGTGAATGGCGGTGCTTCTAACCTCTCCTGTAAAGTGCCCTAAAGTACGTAACTTTTGTGGCACTCTACTTCAGAGGAGGAATATATGTATGATATTTATTGTGGACTGCTTGGCCGAGGTGGCAAAGGCATGTTTGGTTCATCCAAGAGGACGTGGGTTTAATTCCCAATCAGAAAGTTGAAGAAATTAGTTTTCCACTTCCAGAGGGTCACATGGCACTGAGGTTCATTCAGCCTACATAAAAAATGAGTACCAGATTAATTCTAGGGTGTCAAAAGCAGCCAGGCATAGAGCAAACCACTCTACCCCACCAAGTGCTGAGGTTGCGGAAATGGAAGCCTTTACTTTTCTCCCATCCAAGGGCCTCCATAGCCTGTATGGAGATTGCTTGGCTTTGCTTAGCTTTGCTCATTTTTCTGGTATGTACTGTAGTAAAGTTTTTACTTGTATCCTCACTAAGTGAATCTCACAGGGCAAAATGGCATTAGAAAAAGCAGTTTCCATGTCCTATACAAACTCTGTAAGTTTGTCAGTCTAATTTCTAATCACGCTGTGTATACAGTGGCAGCTTGTGCTTTGGCATGCAGGAGGTTGCATATCTTACAGTAACTTACACTATGAACTTCTTACTTCAAGAATTCAAAGATATTGCTACTAATGTTAAGTGTTAGTCGAGGTACAATGCCTTTTGACTTGACAAATATTTCACAATACTTTACAGTTCAAAACTGAACTATGTCACTTACCTAACTGAAAAAATATCTGCTGTTGTTGGCAGCAAATTTATCGACATACTGTACATGAAAAACAAAACAATATATTCTTGACATCACAACTGCATACACAACCAGTCATGTTTTTCCAACATACTAGCATAAACTTCTATTAAAATTTCAATTGTTTGTGGAAGCTTAATAGATGATGCTGGTCTTCCAAGCCTTTTAATCTCCTTTTTTCCCCCTAACATCTTTGATAAAATGTTTGTGATTGCAAACTAATTATAAAATTACTCTCTTTTCACTTGCAATAACTTTTTCTGTTCTAATAAGCACTTTATATAATAGCAAGTCAAAACAAATAGCAGCAAACAACATTAAAGCATAAAAGCATGGTTCTACCATGCCATAACAGTTGAAATTTACAGAATGCGATGATCAGCGCAGTGCCATTGTGTATTGAAAAACAGAACGCCAAGATTTAAGAGCATGACTGTGGGTGGAACAGTGTTGTAAACATACCACAATACAACGTGCAAATGCTAAAATTTCCCCCTGCAGCAACAAGGCCGGTACAGATGGGCACATAAGTCTTAAGTAGGTAATGCAGGTATTTATTAATAAATTTGGAGGATATAGTAAATATAATTTCATTAGTTACCAATAGTTGTTGTTTACAGGACTTTTATAAAAAGTTTGGGGCAGTAGTCTCTTTTTATATTGAGTTTTACAAAAATCAAGTCTGTAATATTTGTTACTATTGAGGTCGAAGTGCAACTCCGATGCCTTACTGGTAGGCAAATATTTAAAGTTAATGCCATAGACAGCAAATTTTGCAGTCCCAAATAGGAAAAATAATTTCAGAATTCTGAAATACTTTTATTTACCACTGTGGGCTTAGATGAAGAGAGTCAAGTGAAAAAGTGATGGTTCAGAGAGTGTCAGTTTAAATTCCCAGTCAGGAAGATGATTTTAACTGTGTGTAGTTATTTTCTCTGGCTTGGAGAGTGGGTGTTTGTGTCTTAACCTTTTCATTCCGGTGGATTGCTGTAACAATCAGGAGAGAGACATTCCAGGTAGACGGTGGACTTTTGTAGCAGTCATATGAGAAATGGACTGCTGTAGCAATCATGTGCTGTTCGGCCTTTTTGTGCTTCGCAATGGTAGACTGCTGGAGAGGTTCAACCTTCATGATATCTAGCAGTTGTCTTGTGAGTTTAAAGTTACTTGTAGACTGACCAGACATCAGTGACAATCAGTTAGAAAGTAAAGATTTGAGTGACCTTCTTGCTCATCATTTGCCATGTAATGTTGCTGTTCACTACCAATGCATTAGCGCTTCTTCAGAGTATCTCTGAAAAAGGTTCCAATATTTACAGAGGAGGAAGAATGCAACAAACAAAGGAAAAAGTGCTCCATAAACACCGGCTGCAAACTGAATATCTTTGGAGCTATGGTCCACTACCTCTACCATCAATGATCACCATATCTTTGATCTATTCTTCACAACATGTGCTCAATGTGATGATCATTCATTGCAATGCAGCCTTCCACCCGAAGTCGTATGGAATTACGCATTTTTTGGAACGCCTGACTGATGCTGGATTGCATCACAGGCAGCAAACACGCGTTCTCGTAGTGTATCCACATAATTTATTGGGACCACGTACGACATGTGTTGTAACCAAAGATTGAAATTTACAAAACACAACTTTTATTGCTTCACTTTATGATATTTACACAAATAATGGAAATTTATTTTGAAGCAAAAAGGAATATTGAATCTTGAGAAAAGTCTGTCTTTATACAATATGTACAGGTTTACAGTCTTTATATACACTTCTATCTTGAAAAGATAGTCTTTGTGAATTGACACGTTGATAGTCGAGAACTATCTGGCACACTAACATGAATGTCTTTGAGAGTCCTTGTTTGTTGAAGTGCCTGAATTCCTAAAAAGCAAGTTCAATTGATTGAAGAATTTCCACCTAGCGAAACTAAGGGAGCTTGCATAACTTAGGGAATGAAAATGGCTTGTAAGAGAATTACGGAACATAGGCAGCGGAAACAGGTAAGGGAGCGGTGACCAGAGGTGAAACCTCGTACTGCCAGAAATTCAGTCCACCTGGTCGAAACACATTTTCAAGAGGAGTAGCCTCCGTGCTCGACGTAGGGTGTATTCTGGAGCTGGACACCGGGGCAAGTGGGCAAGTGAGCAGGTAGGGAGCTCCTATTTATAGTACACTCGATGGTCAGGCACGCGCACTGAGGGCTGCGCGTCGAAGCTAGCAGAATGATACACAGGCGCGCGTTCAGCTGGCTGGCGGAGCGAGACGGGAGCGCCGGACATACAACAACATGATCTTTACATGCCCCCAAAGCCAAAAGTCTAAAGGATCAAGGTGGAACGGAAAGGCCAAGGTATAGACCCTCACCGACCAAGACCCGTGTTAAGTGTCACCTAAACCTACAATTAAAATAGGCCAGTGCCCCATCTAAATAAACCCATGACACAACATGCTAGTAGGTTTATGACCAATGCTTAGGTAGGAACTTATTTCCATCTTTTTTTGCATACGACACTCTGAAAATTATTGGAACATGGCAATCATTGATTGTAGTGGTAGCAGACCATAGCTCTGAAGATACTGGGTTTTTGACCAACGTTTATAGGATATTTGATCCTTCGTTTGTCACGTGCTGCCTCCTTTGTAAACAATGGAACTTTTCAAAGACATCCTGTATAGTTAGCTTCAATGCATTGTGGTGTCGTATTTCGTAAATCATCAGCAACTGTACACCACAGAGGAAGCTCTTATCCTCATTCGGGTAGTGATTTTGAAGAAAATAAAATCTTAACTCTGCCAATTCTGCATCCAAACCCATGGATCTAAAAGAAGGATGTGAAGCTTTGCATGAGTGAAAATGATTAATATTGGTACAAGTGCAAATATATTTTACTAAACTATATTTTTAAATAGTCAACCTGTTTTGTCTGAGCAACTTGAACAAATGAAAATGAGTTAGCCTACAGCGGAAAGCATCCCGTTCAGCAGGCAAGGCCAGCTGCCATAGGCATCCATCTCAGAGGTCACATGACCACTCCCGCTTTCCCGGAGTGAAAATTTTATTGCATTTCTCTTCACATTAACACAATACACTACTTTAACAAACACCACAGAAGCACACAAGAGTGAATACAACCTTCCACATATGGCTGGCATCAGGAATGGCATCCAACTGTAAAACTCAGCCAAATCCTCATCACATGTCAACTCCAGAAAATTGTGAGAAAAGGCCAGAAAGGAGGAGATGAAGAAGAAGGCTAAAAGGTGGCGAAAATCCACCTGTCTCTCAGACATGCAGTATGTGACTGAACGTGGTCATATTTGTGTCACCTCACACCATGTACAGGGTGCCAAACTCTACTAATCTGTAGTTCTTGTTTTTTATTGTTAATTATTTCTACAGCTTCTTGGTAGAGATACTGTTTCTTCCAATGCAGACTTTTCTGATTCAAACAAAGACCTTAATTACAATCACAAGATCAAAAGGAAGATATACCAGCAGTTACGCTCATAAAAGACTTTCAGATTCCTCTCTCTAGGGTGTGTACCAAATTCCCTGTCTATGTCAGACCACTAAATTATGGGAATTATATATATATATTATTATTGTAATCGCATAGGTACAAGTACACTTGTGGGTTAGTCACTAGTCATATTATTTGACCAACCAAGCAATATTAAGGTTAAAGAGAGGACACACAATGTTTGATACTGTCACTGAGACCATGAGATATCGACCCCAAAGCCCCATCAACTTAGAAAGAAGATTTATTATGATCTAGTGAGAGAATAAAACAAAGTCGATTATTTCTCACGAAAAATAACATAAACCTGCCAGGGGTAGAATCAGTAACAGAATATGCAGATATTAATGACTTAATGACTACCCATGAAATTGTTTTAACACCACGACTGCAAGGCGCTTTCGTCAGAAAGTACGCACTAAACTATACACCCAAATACTCAATTAGCAGAGCAACATGAAATAGTGCTGGGATCCCAGAGCATTATCCATGTTAGGTAGAGTTAAAGAGAGGAAATATGAGGGGAAAATCAGAATAGGCACACTTTCCATAACAACAAAACTAATAGTAGTGTATATTTTCTTACTTTGGAAGTTAACAATAGGTAGAATAAAACACCTTTACAACAAGAAGAAAGATGCTTTGAAAGGTCCTTAGTTAACATCCACCTATATACTTTTCTGTTCTCTTTTTAGAACATGATTGGTAAAAGTTCGTAGAAAAATAGATTCCTAAGGATCGTGACGAGAATTTGAATGAATCAGCCACTAAATATTCTCACAATTTTTAGAAATCATGGCCTTAACACAATAAAAAGACTTATATAAAAAGATAGCTTTCAACATTCAATCCTCTTATAGGCCAACGTAAAAATGAAACAACCAGGGTTATTCATAAAACTTTGACAAAAAGAAAAATACAAATGAATTTAATAATAAAAATCTTGACCAATAGGGAGAATAATGTGAGATGGGCAAGGGAATAGGAAGGAAGAGTCTGGCTGCTTAACTTATCGTACACGCATGTGAGGTGCATTTTGTTCACTACAAACATTTATTGTTCGTCTTCCCAGTTCTTGTCCACACATAATGTCAAGCAGGATACAAGTCCAAGTTTTAAGAGCAAGGTTCTCTTATTTGACAGAAAGAGATAAGTATGTGCGAACGAGCCGCATCAAGGTCAACACTCCCTCCACACAGAGTATTCCTCGCTCGATGCCTGACTGCCGAGCTGGGGCTAACACACTCAATTATAGCGGATTGAAAAGGGGGCGAGATAGATCGAGAAGGATCTGTGATGCAGCCAATGACGTAGAACAGGGCACGGTAGGGAGCAAACACATGTATAGTACACAACCAGCAGGCCGGTCAGACGAAGTAGAATTTGAAGAATGAATTACATGCCGGCGTTAACGTTTATTTTGTAACGTACGCTCATCATAAAAACTACATCAATTGTACCTGTTTTCCTGCTTCGTCGCCTATCATCATCGGCTGCCTGCTGCTACATTATTTCATCATTAGCATCGTTGTTGCTTTGTCCAGAACAATCTGCAGTTGTGGAACATGTTATCTCTCTTCTTGATCTCAAAATAAAATTTCAAGAAATCATGGTTCTGGCTACCCTCCAGTTCAACAAAATTTTATGTAATTATCATTTTCATAATATTTCATTAGTTTCTTTATTCATTGATACGGTGAATTAGGACACAATACATCTTTAAATTTTAAGAAAAAAGCAAAAGATAGTGTTGTATTGTTTTATTCCTTGAACTGACATCACTGATGAAGGGAATGGATGATTTTCCCGAAACATGTATTGTAAAATAAATAGTTCTCTATCATTATAAGGTGTACTGACAAGGCGGACTCAAGTAAAAACTATTTTAAATAGTTCTTTAATAGATTCAGACGTGTCAATATAGGATCAAACATAGTACCAATTATGGTTAAGTTATCAACAGCAAGACCGGTAGTGATGCCCACCCCATGCCTGACCTGAAAGGCTCGCTAAAACAAATAAGTGGGTCTAGGATTTTCAGCACACTGAATCTCAACTCAGATACTGGTAAGTGGAAGTCGAAGAAAGTTCTAGACCACTGACCACCTTCGTAACACTGAGAGGATTATACCAGTTTACAGTAATGCCTTTTGGATTGAAGAGTGCTCCTGCAACCTTCATGCGACTGATGGATAAGGTATTGTCAGGATACGTTGGAGATTTCTGCAAAGTGTATCTCGACGACATCTTAATTCTGAAGCAGAATTTTCAAGAACACCTTGCACATGTGAGGAAAATGCTAGAATGACTGAAGATGTGCCACTTCTCCCAGTCCCGCGTAGAACATGTTGGCCATGTTCTCACATCTGAAGGCTAAGAAAAGCAACAGGAGAAGAATAGAGCTATCAAAGAAGCTGAATGCCCACGAACCAAGCGACAAGTATGGCAGTTCCTTGGCTTGTGTGGATGGTATAGCAGCTTTTTGCCATACTTTGAAGAGAAGGCAATACCACTCACCGAACTGCTCCATAACAACCACTCGTTCTGATGGACGAGCAAGGAAGAGACAGCATTCCAAGGCATTAAGGCTGCAATATGCGACGCTTCTGATCTAGTCCATCTCAACTCTCAACGGACAATGTGCCTGCAGACGGACTCCGGCTTAGGAGCAGTGTTATTCCGGGAGAGGAATTGAATTGAATTTGAATTGAATTTATTGATCATGGTTTACATGCCACTGAGGCTGAAAAGCCCCATTATGTAGCGTCTTCTTATAATACAATACAGATTTATGATCACAGTAACTACATTTTTATAATATTAAAGTATTAAACTAAACATGAAACATAAAAAATGAAAATACAGATACCAAATCCAGTAAGGTTAAGACATACATTATATAGTAAGTAAGAAAGTAAATCATTAAGCCCTTCTGTTATTTTGGACTACGTGGATTTAAAGAATATAAAGGTAAGGCAGAGAAACAATTTTCTTCGAAATATACATATTTCTGATTGTTCGACACAAGAATGCCTGATCTCAGTCTCTTGCATACTCCTCCAGAAAGATAGATGTTAAGAACTGCTTTAGGAGTGACAGCGGAAGGGACATTATCGAGCATACCAGCAGAAAGCTATCTCCCACTGAACACTGTTACTGCACTGTCGAGAAGGAAGCCTTAGCCATGGTGTAGATCATGGGCAAATTCAGAGGCTACATGGAGGGAAGGAAGTTCCAGCCCTACACCGATAACGCAGCTCTGGGATGGTTGAACTCGGCCTCTGGCTCAAAATCTAAACTGATGCGATGGGCTTTGTTAATCGCAGACTTCGATTTCAATGTATGTTACGTCCCAGGATCGATGAACATAGGAGCAGGCAGGTTATCTAGGCACCCGGCGATGGAACCTGAAGTTAGGAGCACCATTGTCGAGAGATAGTTTCCACAAAATCACCAGAGTGAACCTAATGAACCTGTCCTTATGATCATCAAGAAGGAACTTCATCTGGAAGTAATTAAGCAATAGCAAGAATAAGACAAGCCCTGTAGGACCATGCCGCAGTGGATCAGGAGACAGGACACTGATAGTCGACTTGTCCTGAGGGAATTCAAGTTGTACTACAAGAACATCCAAGTCAACGGAGGACTCTTGATGTACAGATCTCACCTCTCTGACATACCTGCAGTAGTGGTGATCCCTAGACAGCACACGATGGACATCCTCGATAAGTTCCACAACAGCACTGAAGCCAGACATACAGGAGGTGAAGAGCCATATCAGTCTATCCGACGACGATTTTTCTAGGTCAACATGCGGAAAGACATCCTGGACTATGTGAAGGGGTGCTACATCTGCGCCTGCACCAAGGCATGCAGTAGGAAGACAGATTGCAGTCAGCGAGGAAGACGGCTGCAACACCTTTGGGAGGTCATAGCCCTGGATTTGATGGGCCATTACCCTAGAACACCTTGGGGAAAACCACGGGGAAAAACAGAATTCCTAGTAATCCCCGACCTCTTCACAAGATGGGTTGAGGCCTTTCCTATACCAGAAGCCACAACGGGACGCATCACCAATCTTCTACAAGATGAGGTATTCAGCCGCTACGGTTATCCACGGTGCATTCTGTCAGATAACGGGAGTCAGTTCACGTCAAGGAAGTGGCAGCAAATGATGACTGAATGGGGTGGGGAGCACTGGGCCACCCCTATCTACAACCCAAGGCCCAATCCAACACAACCAGGAGCTAAAAGATGCTACGGGTCCACCTAATGGACAAAGAATATCGACTGTGGGACCGTCAGATACCGCAGTCACTCTTTGCCCTGCGACAACGCATCAACCATGTCACTGGCTATTCCCCAGCAGAGCTGTTCCTTGGTCGACAGCTATACGCCACCGGGGATTGGGAGATTCGTCCTCCACCCACTTCTGGTCAAGATGATGCAACTGTTTCCCTGGCAGAGTGGCAGCATAAGCAGCAGCAGGACATGAAGGAAAAGTAAGCTTTGGCTGCGAAGAGATCCCTTACCCAGGCCAAGGCCCAAGATGTCAAAGAGACCCAGATCATCCTAGTGTAATAAGATTGGAGGGTTTCACGCAGATCTCGCACCTAAGTGGGTTGGCCTCGTCGAGGTGGATAAGCAGCTGGGCCATGGGGTCTACTTACTAAAGATCAATCCTCCTATCATGGTCCACGCTTTGGAGTTGCGGTGAGTCACCCAACCACTGCATATACAGAATAAGCCTGGTACTGCCATGGTTCCACCTGGAGGAGAGGCTACTAATGACACAGCACAATCTGGTCATGTGGAGGAGAATGCATCAGCCACCACCGAGGAATAAGCTGGCAGCGAGACAACACCGAGCACGTCACAGCACGATCCGGTGAAGGGGAGGAGGGCACATCCAACAATATTGAGGATGAGAGGAGATACAATCTTGACGAGTGTAATAGACTGTTGAAATTGTTTGAAGTTATAAGGGGGATATTGACACAAGTGTAATAAACTAATATAACTTGGAAACAATGTTCTTTAACCCATGGGTAAATAATGCAAATATTATTATTATTATTATTATTATTATTATTATTATTATTATTATTATTATTATTATTATTATTATTATTATTATTATTATTATTTGTGAGGTTATGTCATGAAACATCTGCTGTATATATATTAATATAAGTTTATTTAATGTAAGATCACGTAATTAATAGTATATAATTTATTATTACCTGTATAGATGATATATAATCCAATGTAACATTGTGCATCACACTGTAATATCCAGAATAACGTATCATTGGCACTAGATAGTTATAGAAAATTCTGTACATTGTAACTAGGCTATCGGAGACTTTCGAATTTACGTGAAAGTATGTTGTGTGATATTCTTCTAGAAGCCTGGCCAGGCAACATATATAAAGAGACAGCCTTATGAGTAAGAGTTCAGTTGTTTTAATGAGACTTGTGTGGAAGTTGTGGTAGCTGAGTGTTTGAAGTCAAGTAGGTGAATTGGTTTTGTCGGGTTGGTAGTTGACATGCAACTGTTGCAGTCTCTCCTTATTTTTCGTAGTCGTGTTTTGTTTCATGATGACAATTCATTAGTGCATGTGTGTGGAGGATGCAAATACAGGGTGCGAGGAAATGTTCTCCGCAGTGCCTATGTGCTGCTACACAAGGTGGAATCAGCAGTTAAGTTGGGAGCACGGCTGCTGCTTGATCAAAACAAAACAAACAACAAACACTAAACTTTGTACTCACCACAGCGATTCATGACAGACGCTGGAAGTGTTGTCCTTGTGTTCGAAGACAGACTTCAACACGTCTATACATATTCTCGAAGACTTTCACTAAAGTTTCTTGTGTAATGAACTACACATAATTAATGATATTCACTTTAAATTATTCAATCTTTTTCGTCTGTTAAAAGTGTAGGCCTGCCTGTTCTCGGTATATCGTGAACAGAGCCGGTCACACGAAATTTACTAATCAAATCCCGAATGGTATCCCGGTTTGGACACTTTGAATTAGGAAACCATACCTGAAATTTTTACATTTTCTGTAAACCGATTGCCTTTGCAAAAAACATATTCCATCAAAAAAACTCCCTCTTCAATAGTAAAATTACCGCTTGTATCCTGTTGCACTATTCCAATAATCTATCTGAACGCTGGCAATACACACTGACGATTTCGACAGCCCACAGCTCATACATGTAGCCTTGCCTTCACTGCTATCCAGTTGACCTTGGCCTGTTGGTGAGTGAGCATGACAGATATGACACCGTGCTGCCAACTAAACTGCTGATGTTCCCTTATGCAGCAGCATGTAGGCACTGTGGAGAACTTTTCCTGGTGCTCATTAGAATTTGTGTAAATAACTTGTAATTAAAATAGTGTACACAACTGACAGCATTTCGTGTGTGCGTCTTTGTGCATACATCAATGAGGCCTATGAAAGCCTCTTTGAACGGCTACAAAGACCATAATATCAAGTTGACAGGTATCGACTGCCTCAATCCTCGGATGCACTAGCTAAAAATCGTTCCCCTTGGTGCCAGACTGTCTCTGCTGCCATTAGTACATTTGAAGAAGAAAGCCAAAGATGTGAAAAGGCTAAACAACAAACTTGAAAGCTCCATGAAACTAAACCGAGGTCTTCACCATCCATCCACGCATTGTAAGTGGATGCTGCTTTCATGCTAAAATCAACTTGATAAGTCAATAGAAGCATATCCATAAAGTACATTGAGTACCATAAAATGAGGTGATACTAATCATTTAATTTTCATTTATGTTTTTTCAACAATAGGGAATGCTGGTGTGGCACAATAAAAACAGACCCGCAGCCGATCACTGTTTTGTCTTCAACTGATATGCAATAACTGTAAGTTGTAATTAAAAATACCAACAATTGACATTGTCAGCAAATGATTCTCATGTGTGCTGCTCTCGTGAAGTAAAAAAATAATCAGATAACTTTCAGAATTGTTTTTACTCTCTACAAACATCTCAAATAATACTCTTCATGTGCATGTTCATAGTTAATTTATTCACCATTGGACTTTGAAATCTCCCGTTGGCTCTAAAATATTGCCCAATAGGCCTTGTGATTTCAATTTGCACATTTAATTTGAAGTAAATTCATATCTTAGGCCATTTTTGTCAGATTCCTATCAAACTAAAAGTACAGTGATTGTAAATCTTTCTTCAGCATACTTAGAAAATTACAAACTCATTACGTCAATATCTGACGTATTATGTTTATAGCTTTCTTTAGTTACTTGCAAGAAAATGCCAACAGTAGTAAAAGATTTGTGTCCGGATTATACAAACTACGTGGCCAGACATTTCTACTTTTGTTATGAAAGAAACACATATAGAGTTCAAAGTCAGTAATATAATTTCCTCGTGCTCAATTAGATGTGCTGGCTAGCATCATGCTACATATTACAAAAGCAGGCAGCTGCAGTCTGATGCATCTGCTTATCTTGTAATAACACAGAAGATTACACAAATAAAAATACAGGCTATGAAAGTAATATGCTATGAATTTAGTTCAGATAACTTGTGACTATCGCTTTAACAAGTAGAGGCATGTTGAGCGGTTCGTGACGTTTAGTGGGTGTTTCTTCTTTTTTTCTTTTAAATGCTATTTGTTCGGGGCATCCACCCATGTAGATCTTTTGCCCCTTTAGTGAGTGTTAGTGGAGCGGAAATTATGACGAACTTTGTTGAAGATGCAGTAGACAACGACAGTGATATTGATTTCAGCTTTATTGACAGTGATTTAGAAAACCATGTTGGAGAAGCTTTTACTTCAAGTGATGAAAGCTGAATATGTTCTAGAAGGGTTGAGGGAGGAGTACAATATGTGAAGCGCAGACAACAATGGCTCAAACATAAAACCTCATTATTACACTGATGGAATGCTAGATGTTCACACACACACAGAAGTAACTGTTGACATTACTGAAAGTTTTTAACATCTCTTAATCAATTTGATAGTACAGAAACAAACTTAAATCAGGGGAAAATGAGGGAAAATCTAATCACAAAGAAAAAATTATCTCCAAAATTTAGAGTTCAAAAATGGGTTGACATTACTGATGATGACATTTATAGCTTTTTATCACTAATTATATTGACAGGCATTGTCAAGAAACCATCAATGAAAATGTCCCGGTCTATTGACAAAATGCTTTCTGCACTTTTCTTTGGGAAATGTATGTCAGAAAACAGGTTCTCTTCAATACCTTGATTTATTCACTTTACCAGTGATGACTGATTGTAACATAACAACAAAACACTGCAACAACAACAAAATTAGGGCAACAGGCCGCAAGCAACCATAGTGTAAATCATTAATACTACCAGTGCATTTTACAACTATCCCAGTACCATATGGTACAAGGGTAAGGGAAGTCACAACACACAAAGTAAGGTTTGGAATCATGGAATCTGGGCAGGACCAAGGTCAGGACCGAGCAATGGGTGGATCAGGTGACATAAAACAGGGACAAAAATAATTTACCTGAAAGGACACGAACACATGCATCATAGTTTAAAAACTAAGATAAATTTAATATATAAATGGTGGTTGGAGAAGAAAACATTATAATATTAAAATATAAGAACTGATAAAAATGAAAAAGAAATAAATCTTGTAAAATGAAAACCTTGTAAAACAATAAAACTATTTAAAATAAATATATAGGCCTACATAGTTACTCAATAATAATATTTACATTACTGAACATTTACTAATAGCAGACTGCAGTCCAGTACTCTACTATAATTTAAGGGCTGGTGCACCTTTTCACTACTGACATTAAACTTTTGAAAAGGGTACCCTTGATTAACTAAATTACCTACAACTTCAAATGAACATTGAAGTGCAAACAAAAGATGTAAATAAATTTAATAATCCAAGTTAGGAAATGCATAATGAGAAAAAGGAAAAACAAAACTTCCCAAAGAGAGTGAAATTTAATAATAATAAAACTGTGGAAGGCAGCTGAGCAAACAGTGAATCCATCAAACAAGTTTCACAAGTTCACAGAAAAATAATTAAACTGGCAAAGGAAATACAGTATATTACTGAGATCAATATTCCTTTAAAACACCAACAACTTCACTTAATACACAGTCCTTGCAAAGTTCAACCATAGTTATACTTGAAATGCAAACAAAAGATGTAAAAAATTTAATAATCCAAGTTAGGAAATGCATAATGAGAAAAGGAAAAACAAAACTTCCCAAAAAGAGTGAAATTAAATAATAATAAAACTGTGGAAGGCAGCTGAGCAAACAGTGAATCCATTAAACACATATAACACCAAGCTTTGGTATAAAATCAAATTAAAATAAATAAAGTCTCAAGTCTTAAACGGGGAGCTTGGAATACTCTGGCTCACTTCCAGGTGGAGAGCGATTTCTCAGATTGAAGAAAATATTTATTTACTTGCTTAAAATCAATTTTAAACTAAAATGAACTAGGCTATATAAGGGCCCTAAGAGAAATATTTACTTGAATATAGTGTATTTAAATGTTGAAAAATCCTATTATTTTAAATTTTTGATACACATATATAAATTGTAGATTTACAAAGATTACTCGTGAAAAAAGCCATGATGAAAAGGAATAAAGCCAAAAAAGCTCTTGATGTGGCTAAGTCTGACAGAAGAATCAACAGCGACCGAATAGACAACAGTAAACTGGAAGAGATGGCGAAAGTTGGAAAGGTAGAAGTTGGAAGTCAAGAGAATTGTACGGGAAGAAAAAGTTGGGAAGAATTTACAACTAAATTGGAAGAAGACAGTAAAGGGAATATGAAAATGATACATGGAATAATAAAAAGTAAAAGATCAGATAAAGAAGCAATTACAGCTCTGGAGACAGAAGATGAGAATATAGCTCGCTATATGAAGGATATCTGGGATACGATGGGACAGTATTTTGAGAAACTCCTAAATGGCCCTATTGAGGATGTAGGACACAAAACAATAGAGGAATTTATCCCAGTTACATGGACAGAAATAGAACAAGCTCTCCAATGATGAGAAGTGGTAAGTCAGCAGGAACTGATGAAGTTGCAGCTGACATGATTAAAGCTGCTGGTCCACCAGGAATAAAGTAGTTGTGTAGATTTCTCTCATGATACAAAATTTTTATCTTGTTAATTAATTATTTTGGTACATTCCTTTTCAGGAGGCATTCCTATACATGTTTTCTCTTAACTGTATCATACTTTTTTCCAAATCCAAAAATACGAATATGATTTCCTTGTTCCTTTTCAGTACAAAGGGGACTGGACATTCGGAATGAAAATCTGAACGAGTTTAGAATGGTAATTAGTAAAAAGAAAACTGTAGTCATTGGCAGATGCAAAGAGAATAAAACAAGTGAACATAGACAGAGAACGGTTAGAGAATGTAGAATAGTTTACATATCTGCGTAGCGTTATTAATTGAAGTAAATGAAATCAACCCTGATATTAATAACAGACTAAGTAAAGGTACAACATTTTATCAGCAAGTCAGAGAGCTTTTATGGAGTGCCAAAGTATCCAAGAGAATTAAATTAACATTATATAAACAGTATTTCAAACATACGGACTAGAAACGCTGGTAACTAATAAGAAACAAGATAGTAAGATCCAAGCAATAGAAATTAAATTTTTAAGAACATCAGTTAAAAAGACAAAAGGGGATAGAATTCAAAATATTAAAATCAAGGAAGAGCTAATTTTAGAACCGTTAGTACAGAAGATACAGAAAGCAATACTGAGATGGTTTGGACATGTAAAAAGAATGGGAAAGGAACGGATAGCAAGAAGGGAATTGGAAAGAGAAGTTAAGGGAATTGGACCAGTTGGAAGACTGAGAAGAAGGTGGATGGATCAGATTTGGAAGGACATTAGAGAAGCTGGATTGGATGTGGCGGAAGTAATGGAGCGGGAAAAGTGGAAGGACAGAAAAGAGTGGAGGAGGCTTGTTAACCACACCTGGGCGACTGGAGTGGGACATTGATGATGATGATGATGATGATGATGATGATGATGATGATGAATGAAATACCCGAAGATTGGACAAAAGGGATGATACTTTCTATCTTTAAGGAAGGGAGTGAAGGTAAAGTGACAATTACAGAGGTGTTACCCTCCTATCACATGGCCTTAAAATTATGGAGAAGGTCATTGAAGCCAGAGTAAGGGATATACTAGAGTCTATCTTAGAAGAGGAACATCATGGCTTTAGGACTGGAAGAAGCATGACAGATCTGATATTTGCTGTAAGGACGTTGGCAGAGAAACACTGGAAAAGAGCAAAATTATTATTGTGTTTATGGACCTTGAAAAGGCATATGATAATGTTCCTAGATCAACTATTTGGAAAAGTCTCAGAAAACTTGGTGTACCAGAGTACCTTATTAGGAAGATCCAAATGCTATATACACTGACTGACAGAGCAAATGCAACACCAAGAAGAAGTGGTCAGAACTTTATGCCAATTGCAGGGTAGACTGACGTCACTGAGGTATGCTCATGATGTGAAATGCGCCGCTGTGCTGCGCACGTAGCGAACGATAAATGGGACACGGCGTTGGCGAATGGCCCACTTCGTACCGTGATTTCTCAGCCGACAGTCATTGTAGAACGTGTTGTCGTGTGCCACAGGACACGTGTATAGCTAAGAATACCAGGCCGCCGTCAACGGAGGCATTTCCAGCAGACAGACGACTTTACGAGGGGTATGGTGATCGGGCTGAGAAGGGCAGGTTGGTCGCTTCGTCAAATCGCAGCCGATACCCATAGGGATGTGTCCACGGTGCAGCGCCTGTGGCGAAGATGGTTGGCGCAGGGACATGTGGCACGTGCGAGGGGTCCAGGCGCAGCCCGAGTGACGTCAGCACGCGAGGATCGGCGCATCCGCCGCCAAGCGGTGGCAGCCCCGCACGCCACGTCAACCGCCATTCTTCAGCATGTGCAAGACACCCTGGCTGTTCCAATATCGACCAGAACAATTTCCCGTCGATTGTTTGAAGGAAGCCTGCACTCCCGGCGTCCGCTCAGAAGACTACCATTGACTCCACAGCATAGACGTGCACGCCTGGCATGGTGCCGGGCTAGAGCGACTTGGATGAGGGAATGGCGGAACGTCGTGTTCTCCGATGAGTCACGCTTCTGTTCTGTCAGTGATAGTCACCGCAGACGAGTGTGGCGTCGGCGTGGAGAAAGGTCAAATCCGGCAGTAACTGTGGAGCGCCCTACCGCTAGACAACGCGGCATCATGGTTTGGTGCGCTATTGCGTATGATTCCACGTCACCTCTAGTGCGTATTCAAGGCACGTTAAATGCCTACCGCTACGTGCAGCATGTGCTGCAGCCGGTGGCACTCCCGTACCTTCAGGGGCTGCCCAATGCTCTGTTTCAGCAGGATAATGCCCGCCCACACACTGCTCGCATCTCCCAACAGGCTCTACGAGGTGTACAGATGCTTCCGTGGCCAGCGTACTCTCCGGATCTCTCACCAATCGAACACGTGTGGGATCTCATTGGACGCCGTTTGCAAACTCTGCCCCAGCCTCGTACGGACGACCAACTGTGGCAAATGGTTGACAGAGAATGGAGAACCATCCCTCAGGACACCATCCGCACTCTTATTGACTCTGTACCTCGACGTGCTTCTGCGTGCATCGCCGCTCGCGGTGGTCCCACATCCTATTGAGTCGATGCCGTGCGCATTGTGTAACCTGCATATCGGTTTGAAATAAACATCAATTATTCGTCCGTGCCGTCTCTGGTTTTTCCCCAACTTTCATCCCTTTCGAACCACTCCTTCTTGGTGTTGCATTTGCTCTGTCAGTCAGTGTACTAATTGCAAAAGCTGTGTCAGTATGGGAGATGGTCACTCTGAATGGCCTGGAGCCTGTTCATTCAGACCTGCAGTACTTCTTCCAGGTAAATTCCCGTTACTTATGAATCCCCCTTTGGCAGAACGGTACTTCACTAAAATCACTATCCTCTCAACTAATGGAGTACAACAGGGAAGTGCCTTATCATATCTTCTATTCATAGCAGTTATGGATACCATTTTAAAGGAACTAAAAGGAAAAGATAATAAAGATCTTCAGGCTCTGGTGTTTGCAGACGATGTGGCAAAATGGGATGAAACAGAGGAGGGAGTGCAAAATAATCTGAATGCATGGTGTAAGAAGTTTGATGATTATGGAATGAAAAAGAATCCATCAAAAACAGTAGCATTGAAAATCAGCAGACATAATACAGAATGCAACATAAAACTACAGGATCAACAAGCTGAAGCAGGTACACAAATTCAGATATTTAGGAAGCATAATGGCTAGTAATATTAGAGCTGAGATTGAAATAACAAACAGAGTAATCAAAGGCTCTGACTTTTACAGTATCGTTAGACACTTGCTATGGGATGAGAAGGTCCCAAAAAGAACAAAATGATCCTGTACAAGTCACATTTCATTCCCATCCTTACATATTCTCTGGAAACCTGCATACTAACATCAAAGGATTGTGGTAGGATTCAAGCATGTGAAATGGAACTTCTTAGTACTGTCCTCTAAAAGACACGACTTGATTACGTGAAAATGAAGAGATCCGATCTAACCTAGGTCTAAATGAATCGATGGAGGAATGACTTAGATCATCTAGACTTAAATGGTTTGGGCATGTTAAATGAATGAATAGCACAAGGTTACCATGTGCTTATTTCGAAAAGAGAATAACAGGCAGGAGACCAGCTGGAAGTCCAAAAAGAAGATTGATGGACCAACTGAGGGAAGACGTGGAGAGAAGAGGATGGAATTGGGAATCTGTCATGGACAACAACATCTTTTTGAATAGGCAACTTTGGAAGATGCACGTTTACAAACACCCTACCCGGCTCACTGGATGGGCAAACTTATGATGATGATGACATGTACTTAAAAGATTTAGAATGGAATAAATTATATACAAAATTTTCTGTTATGTTGGATGTGCTTTTGAGCGATCCAGTTGATATACCTACAGTTCATAGGTGATACACAAGGACTATATTTCACTACACTACAGGTAATATTTACAGTATCTACAGTTTTCAGAGTGTTGTGTCTTTTACAGCTGTTCATTATGGTACACACGGAAGCAGATCATGTTACATACCCTGTCCCGGCTTTGCATAATTTGTATGATTCCATTCTGAAACGCGATAATTTTCTATTCTACCCTAGCCATCCTTTCCATAACGAAAGTTTCTCATCAATAGATATTTTGCAATCAGCTTCCAAAAATTTTGCTATCAGATGGTCAAATACTGGCTTTATCTTGTAAATTTTGGCAGGGATGTTTCCATTATTGTCTCACTGTCAGAGAAATGTAAAAAGCTGTGGAGCAAAAATCTCTTCTCTGTCATCAGTTAATACAAAATGGATGTGATCAACAAGCAATTGCAAGAAATATAATGTCCTAGTGTAGGTTTCTGTGCAATCCCCTGCAGCAGCAGTATGCCCATAAGGAGCTTTATTTCACCCTAATTTGTTGGACCCAGTCTCCATCTCGACTCCTTCGTTTCATCTTATTAAACTGGGCTTATGTGCGATTTTCTGCTGGGCATAAAGATTTGTCAGTTCAGTTATTTTCTGGCAATCTTCTCATCGAAAAATAATTCAAATATTTTGCTCGGTTTTGTTTTCTCTAAAAATTCTCCCTTTACACCATGATGGAATTTTGAATCAAAGAGGAACCTTCTTTGTCCATTTTCAGTTTAAGCTGACAAAGAAGTTGCACTGGTTGGAATATTATCAGTATTATTGTCACTACTGTCACTGTCATTATCGCTACTTGAACTGGAATCGAACCCATGTTGTCTCTTTCACGACTGCTGAACATTTGCATCAGCTGGATTCGAAGCCTGTACAGTCAGGCCTGCAGTACTTCTTCCAGGTAAATTCCCATTACTTATGAATTCCCCTTCGGCAGAACTTACTTCATTAAGATCACTATCCTCCCAACTAAATTACAACATTTCGTTTATCGTAGCCCATAAATCATCCTTGTCTAATGGCGGAGGCCCATAATTCCTTTTAGACATTTTAGCAGAAAAATTGTAGGAAGAAAAATCGAATAGAACCCTGGTCTCTGTAATTTGGAAGGAAATAATAAATTGTGCGTGTATTATGGAAAACATGCGTGTGATAAATGTTGTCAAGAATTTTATTGTTTGTTCTGTATTGAATCGAGATTCACAATGCAAAGAGTGATGCAAATGTTCAGCATTCCAAATTATGTAGGAATTTTTAAATCACCACATTATTACTTTTGCATGGGACCGGTTTCGGCATAATGAATGCCCTCATCAACCAAATAGGGAACTTACAGCGACATATATAATAGAAACATAATCATGTTAGACCCTATAATTAAAATATACTAAGTAGCTTAGGGTGGATATCCATATTATAACAAACACTGTTTTTTACAAGTATAGAACTTGAATGTCATATAACAACTATTTTTTACAAGTTTGAAACTTGAAAGTCGTATATTAAAAGAATAAAAACCTTTTATAAAAGCCAATGTTGATTGTCTTTGGCAACGTGGTGACAATTTGTTGGTCAGATGTGTTATGTTGTGACCATGATTCACTTGTAAGAGTATGTATGTATGTAAGTAACAGGGAGTTCCTTTTTTTAAATATTGTTCGTCATTAGAGATCAACTTGTGTGAAATATATATATAGCACATATAAATTATAGCCATGATTCACTTGTAATACGTAATTCGTATTATGTATCAAAGTACCAGAAAGTTCTTTTATGAATGTTGTTCCTCAGTGCAGATTGACTTACGACAATTATGTGTGGCTGTGTGGCACTAAGTTCACACTACATCGTAAAAAACTGTTGTTATATGACATTCCAGTTTTATACTTGTAAAAACAGTGTTTTTTTATAATATGGATACCCACCCTAAGCTACTTAATATATTTTAATTATAAGGTCTATCATGATTATGTTTCTATTATATATGTCGTTGTAAGTTCCCTATTTGGCTGATGATGGCATTCATTATACTGAAACCGGTCCTATGTAAAAATAATAATGTGGTGATTTAAAAATGCCTACATAAATTGTATTGAATAATACATGTTGTAAACTTCACAGTATTCAACGAATATGAAAACAGAAAAACTCATACATATATTTACTAGGAATTTAAATACTAATAGTCAACTAAGCAAATTAGAAATAACTGATTTCATATCCATCTTGAAGTTGTTAAATAACAATAACTATTTCACCTTCGATAATACAGTGTACAAAAAAGATTGTCTAGCTATGGGGTCACCACCTTCTGACATATTAGCTGAAATATACTTGAACTTCTTGGAACATACGAAAATAGATGAAGACGTAAAGTTTAATAATATACACTTTTGGTCTCGATACGTTGATGATACGCTCATTATCTTAGATGAACATTCCACTGATGCAGCTACTACGGTACTTTAACAAATCTTAATAACATTGATCCGGACATCAAATTTAGATTAGAATCGAATGTTAACAGTTCTATCAATTTCTTAGATTTAACTATTACCAGGCGATATTCACCTCTAATAGTAATATTTATAGTGTCGGGAATATATTTAAGGAACAAAAACGTTTTACATAACTCGAATTCAATTAATGCTTCTAATCACCGGGCGAGTTGGCCGTGCGCGTAGAGGCGCGCGGCTGTGAGCTTGCATCCGGGAGATAGTAGGTTCGAATCCCACTATCGGCAGCCCTGAAAATGGTTTTCCGTGGTTTCCCATTTTCACACCAGGCAAATGTTGGGGCTGCGCCTTAATTAAGGCCACGGCCGCTTCCTTCCAACTCCTAGGCCTTTCCTATCCCATCGTCGCCATAAGACCTACCTGTGTCGGTGCGACGTAAAGCCCCTAGCAAAAAGAATGTTTCTAATCCTTTTGAAGGGGGCCGAAGGGGTAGTATGTGATCCTGTGGGTTCACTTCTTGCTGGTGGAAGTGTACTGATAAAGCACAGGAAATGCCAGTTATTCCTACCAAGTCCGATACATGTATGTCCACGCCATGGCCCCTGGGCAACGGGTACACTGCGTGTACACGACTAAGTCATGTAAGGGCGAAAAAGCGAGTTCCAGACGCTTCAAAATGGGGACCCACTAGCTAAGGGAGACAACCCCGAAAGAAAACATCGGCTCTTCAGGATTGCTGGGGGTTTGCGTTGGGCTGACAACCCAGTCTGTAAAAAAAACTATCGTTACAAAATCTGAAGAAGAAATAGCCGGCCTGACCTTTTTACGACGACCTCACAAACATGTAAAGGACTTGAGAATTGGTTCGTGGAATGTTTCAAATCTTTACCAAACTGGAAACCTAAGAAAGTTGCTCGATCACCTGGATGAGTATCGACTAGATATTACTGCCATACAAGAAGTGAGATGGATTGGTGAAGGAGTGATACAGAGAAAAAATCACGTGGTATTCTATAGCTATCACATGTTTGGTACTGGTTTATTGTCAATTAGCAGATTAAACACCTTATCATGGATTTTTGGGCAAAATCGCATAGATTGTGCAGACTTAGAATTAGAGGAAAGTTCTTCAATTACAGTCTTATCTGTGCACATGCTCCAACTGAAGAGAAAGGCGACGAAGATAAAGATTCATTTTACGACGAATTGGATGAAATTTATAATGAGTGCCCAAGAGCAGACTGTAAAATAATCTTCGGGGATTTGAATAATAATAATAATTTTGTGTGGCTATTTCTAGCCGAGTGCAGCCCTTGTAAGGCAGACTCTCCGGTGAGGGTGGGCGGCATCTGCCATGTGTAGGGAACTGCGTTTTATTGTGGTGGAGGATAGTGTTATGTGTGCTGTGTGGGTTGCAGGGATGTTGGGGACAGCACAAACACCCAGCCCCCGAGCCAATGGAATTAACCAATGAAGGTTAAAATACCTGACCCGCCGGGAATCGAACCCGGGACCCTCTGAACCGAAGGCCAGTACGCTAATCATTCAGCCAATGAGTCGGATGGGGATTTGAATGCGAAGATAGGAAAGGAAGACGAATACAAAACTTGCATTGGAAAATATAGCTTACATGATATTTCTAATGATAATGGAATCAGGCTTATACATTTTGCAGCCTCGAGAAATGTGGTAGTGGGAAGTATACTTTTAATCACAAGGGCATACATAAAATTAGATGGAAGTCTCCAGATGGAAGTACTTTTAACCAAATTGACAACCTCCTAATAGATGCAAGACACTTCTCTAACTTGATGGATGTTAGAAGTTATAGGGGGGGGGGGGGGCAATATTGACTCTGACCACTACCTTGTGGTAGCAACTATTAGAAGCCGAATATCTAATGCAAGAATGGTACATGGATCCAATACAAGAAAGTTCAACAGTGTTCGGCTGAAGGAGCCCGAAACTGCTCTCAGATATGCTAGCTTGCTTAATGAGGCCCTGACCGATTTGCCTAATAGTGAGAGTATTGACGAAATCTGGAAGAATCTTAAAGACACACTATTAAAAACTGCACATGAAGTTTCAGGAAGGGAAGAGAAAGTTTGGCACAACAATTGGTTTGATGAAGAGTGTGCACGAGCAACAACTTAAAAAATGAAGCATTCAAGAGAATGCAACAGAGGAACCACACCCGAAAAGCAGATCCTCTGGAAGTCTTGTTCAATCTGTGTTAGTTGATTCTTGTTGTAAGCACGTTTTATATTGTAAATAGTTTTTGCCATGCATTCCCTCTCTCTTTTTTTATCATGAAGCATTCTTGACCCATTGGCAGTCACTCTGTCCAGTCTCACAGGTAACTAACGTTCTCGTACAGGCAAACCTCATGTGCAAAGTCATGGGGCCGCTACTAGCGCCACGCTAATGAAATTTGCAGGAAATTTGAATCAACGTCATCTTTGAGATGTATAAACAAACCTACCAATGTTCATTAATATAGCGCAACCCCTTCTTGGTGTTTGGATATTTTTTTCCGCTAGTGTATGATGTTACAGTTTTGCAGTTTATAAGATGATCCTGGGATGATCTATTAAATGCACAGCCTTTTGAAGAATTTGGACATTTTATGCCTCATGTTCATTTTCCAAAAGACAAAGTAAACATTACTATCAATAACTTCCTTTCTTAAAAATGTCACTTCGTATGGTATCATCTTTACCATTGCCAAGAAACTATAAACTGCTCTTGGCTTTACGTCGCACCGATGCAGATAGATCTTATTGTGACGATGGGACAGGAAGGGGCTAGGACTGGGAAGGAAGTGGCCATGGCCTTAATTAAGGTACAGCACCAGCATTTGCCTGGTGTGAAAATGGGAAACCACGGAAAACCATCTTCAGGGCTGCCGACAGTGGGGTTCAAACGCACTGTCTCCCGAATACGGGATACTGGCCGCACTTAAGCAACTGCAACTATTGAGCTCCCCTCGGTGTCTAAACTGAGAGAGTAGCTGCATGGTGTGGGTCGTACTGCTCTCAGCTTGCTTTCAGGATATAGTGGGTTCAAATCCTACTGTTGGCAGCCCTGAATGATGGTTTTCCATGGTTTCACATTTTCATGCCTGGCTCTACTTTAATTAAGGCTACAGTCACTTTCTTCCCAGTCCTACCTCTTTCCTATCCCACAATCACCATAAGACCTATCGGTGTTGGTGTGATGTAGAACAAATGCAGTAATTTAAAAAAGGATTACAGATAGATTAATACTCTGTTTGAAGGAAATTCTATGATGGCAAAATCATTTACTTTTTCGTCTTTTCCTCCTCCTTGTCTGCTTCTTCAGTTTCGGTAGTCTCATGCCTCTGTACAGCATGGTTGGATAATGTGGAGATAGGAGGCATTGTACATAAATATATCTAATGCTATAAATGATTATGATTTTGAGTAAATCATCCTTAATATTGGCAGCATATCTTTTTATCACTTGGAATTCACGTAGTTTGGATTTGTTTGGGAAATTTCTTAATTCAAATGGTTTGTATAGCGCTACTGTTACTACTGTTAAAATTAAGTCTACTGTAGGTACTATTTTTCACCAAGAGTTAGAAAATCTACAAGAGATAGCTGCCCTAGAACAAGAGGTAGCCTACCATATGATAACAGCATCAAAATTATAGTACCGTACCTAATTGTGGTGTCTGGCTCTGTGGTGTAGTGGTTAGCGTGATTAGCTGCCACTCCCGGAGGTCCGGGTTCGATTCCCGGCTCTGCCACGAAATTTGAAAAGTGGTATGAGGGCTGGAACGGGGTCCACTCAGCCTCGGGAGGTCAACTGAGTAGAGGTGGGTTCGATTCCCACCTCAGCCATCCTCGAAGTGGTTTTCCGTGGTTTCCCACTTCACCTCCAGGCGAATGCCGGGGTGGTACCTAACTTAAGGCCACGGCCGCTTCCTTCCCTCTTCCTTGTCTATCCCTTCCAATCTTCCCATCCCCCTACAAGGCCCCTGTTCACCATAGCAGGTGAGGCCGCCTGGGCGAGATACTGGTCATACTCCCCAGCTGTATCCCCCGACCAAGAGTCTGAAGCTCCAGGACACTGCCCTTGAGGCGGCAGAGGTGAGATCCCTCGCTGAGTCCGAGGGAAAAGCCGACCCTGGAGGGTAAACAGATGATGATGATGATGATGATGATGACCTAATTGTGATGCCATTCAAATATTCCACATACAGCATTTATAGGATAAAATGACCTTATATATTTTCAGGTCTGAAATTCTCCAATGAGAAATACTTCATTTTTCTTTGCAAATACATTTTAAAATACTGTATAAATGGTGATTTACAGTTGACAGTGAATTATGTAAAAGATTTTTAAAAAATATCTTTTAAATACAAAACAGGAGTACTGAAATGAAGGAAGAAAATTTTGTGACAGATACTTGCACACTGAAGGGGAACTTATTTTTTTCAACTTGCTTTACTTTGCACCGAGATAGGTAGGTCTTCTGGCGACAATGGGATAAAAATTGGTTATGGATGGGAAGGAAGTGGCCATGACCTTAATTTAGGTATAGCCCCAGCCTTTGTCTGGTGTGAAATGGGAAAACGTCAAAACCATCTTTAGGGCTGCCGACAATGCGGTTCGAATCCACTATTTCCCGACTGCAAACTCACAACTGCGTGCCCACGACCACACCTGAAGGGGAACCCAATTCCCTGTTGTACAGTCATCCTCAATGAGGAATACTTTGTTTCTTTGCAAATACCATACAAATGGCAATTTACAATTGACGGTGTATTACATAAAACATCTAACAATATATCTTTAAAAAATCAAGAATACTAAAATGAAGGAAGAAATTAACTAAACAGATCTTTGACTTCTTTTACGAAAAAAAGCTAAACCCAATTGGTTTGAGGAAGTTGAAAAGGATCTGAGAGATCTTAAGATTACCAAACTCATGTTAAAGAATGGTAGGCAACAGCCAAAACCGTGACCAAAGACAAAACTAAGAGGTTCCAAGTTAAGAACAACACCAGTAAACCGATTCAGATATCAGAGGAGGAAAGGAGGAGGAGATCAGTTAGAATGAAGAACTATTGGGAGAAGAAAAGAGCACAAGCATCTAAGAAGTGATTGATCTGACGTACCCCAAAGATGAGGGATTCGAAATGAAGAAGACGCAGAAGAAGAAGAAATACATTGAAAATTTTGTGACAGATCCTCATGCACTAAAGAGCAATCCAATCACCTCCCAGCAACTGGCAGGTATGTGATACTTTTCCTCTAAGAATTTAAAACAGGGTTTGTAGTGTCTGTTCTTTTCTGAATCAACTTCCTTAGCCTGTGAACTGTTACCCTCAAAACTTTTTATTGGATCAACAACAAAACCGGTGTTTCTCTTCCTGTGAATCAGGACAATGTCTGCCTCCGTAGCATAATGGTTAGCACTATTAGCTGCCGTCCTCAGGGGTCTGGGTTCGAATCCCGGTACTGCAGAAATTTAAGAATGGCAGGAGGGCTGATATGTGGTTAAAATGTTACATGCAGCTCACCTCCAATGGGGGTGTTCCCAAACTGCACCACCTCAGGATGAGGACACAAGATTTTTTTTATGGACAATATCTGCACATTTACTGGATCTATTGGCAGAGACAAAGTGCACTTCTTTATAGATTCAAATCACCCAGATTCTTGATAAGTTCTGCACTACTACTCCTTACCCTGTGGTCTATGTTATTTCTATAAGAAAAATTAGAGACATTGCTATAAGTACTGACCGGATTCGCACATTGATAAATTGATTCCATTCTTATATGCAAAATAAGTTGGTGACCGTATTCACCCCACTTGGTGAGATAATAATAACAGCGTGTGGCCTCCAGAGAGGCCGTATAGCCGTATTTAATTTATTTATTTATTTATTTATTTATTTATTTATTTATTTATTTATTTATTTATTTATTTACTGCGCACTACAGGATTTCTAGTCCCAATTACAGTGGCAAATGTTTACACATTTTTGTTTCAATCAGTCTAATATCATAATATCTAAACTATTCTAATATTATATTTACGTTGAGAAATAAATAATATTACATATCTAATCCTTGCAAGAAACAAGTATATAAAAACATATTTTCATATCTAAACTAGTCTAAACCTAATACCTAAACTATTCTAATATTATATTTACAATGAGTAAGGAACAGTATTTAACATCTTATCTAATTTAATCTATACATGAAAGAGGAAAAAAATATAAAAAATAAATAAAAAATCGTAATTTCATATTTAAACTATTATTTGTTTTTAGTTCTAACACTTATAATTACATTTGTGGGATAGGGCTTAATGTAGAATGTTTATCTTGGTTCAGCATTACAGAGTTTTCACGGAGATGGTAAATTGTTGTAAAAACAGGCCTAGAGGTACACATAAGACTAAAGAATTATTTTTCTGAACTGCACTGTTGTAGACATTGCATAGCCTGTAGAGTGAGGAATTTTTGTGAGCGGTTGTTCTGACTTTTTTATTATGAAAAGTTACATTTGTCCTCGCATTAAAGCGGGGCACGTGGAAGTTCAAGAGGCATAAAAAGTCAGGGTTGTCAATAACAGAGTTTACAGTTTTGTACAGAAACTTCATGTCATCCTTTTTTCTCCTCAGTTCCAAGCTTTCTATTTCAAAATTTAGGAGAAGTTCGTTGTATGCTATGTGTGGATAATTACCGTTTTTTTAAATGAAGTATTTTAAATATCTCTTTTGGATTTTTTCGATCTGTGCAATATATATTTTGTTTGCTGGATTCCGTATAACGCTTGCGTATTCTACCTTGGGCCTGACGAGAGAGCTGTAGAGATGTATACAGGTTTTTAGGAGTTTAAAGGGTTTGACATTCCTCATCACAAATCCTAATGTCCTGTATGACTCAGCAACTACCTTCTGTATATGTGGAGTGAAGGTGAGTTCGTGGTCTAATAATATCCCGAGGTCCTTAACCTCATTTACTGGTTTCAGGACATCGTAACCTAGTTTATAGTTAAAGGAAATACACGTTTTATTTCGAGTGAACGACATGGATACACATTTCTCTACATTTAGATATAGTTGATTTTCAGTCGTCCATTGCAGTAAGTTACTTAAGTCAGCCTGGAGAAGTTCGCAGTCGCTAATGGTGACAATCGATTTGAATACCTTAAAGTCATCGGCGAATAAAAGAGAGTCCGAGAATTTTATTCGTTCAGGTAAGTCATTGATTAGCATCAGGAACATCCACGGCCCAAGATTAGAGCCCTGGACTATTCCTGAATTTACAGGGTATTCTCTGGACGAGTTTCTTTTATATATTACATACTGCTTTCTATCTCTTAGGTAGGAGCTGAAAAGACATAGTAGTGGGTAAGATAATCCAAGCATATTTTTTTTAGGAGAATGTTATGGTCAATTTTGTCAAAGGCCTTTTCGAAGTCAGTAAATATTGTATCTATCTGGCCACCTCTATCAAGTTCTGAGGATATTGATTGTGTAAAATTTATGAGATTTGTTACTGTAGATCGTCTTGAAATAAATCCATGTTGCTGTTCTGATATTAAAGGTCTTGTATAGACTGTGAGTCTACGACATAGTATAAATTCGAAAACTTTGGCTATAGCTGAAATAATTGATATTGGTAGGTAGTTTCTTTATTAACATTGGGATTACCCTATTTAAACACAGGGCATACTCGGGACAGTTTCCATACTGTGGGAAATACAGATGTTTTCAGAATTAAGTTATAAATGAAGAGGAGAGGATATTTCAGTACATCTTTGCAACCTTCTATAAGATACGGTGGTATCTGATCTGGGTCCGCGGAAGACTTTGGCTTTAGCTTTTTTAACGCTAGTTCAACATCCTCTACAGTAATGCTATCAATGTGGATATTGCCAATGGTTCCTGATGGAACGTTTGGAATGTTATACTGAGCTCTATCTTGGGAATATACAGATTGAAAGTACGTTGTAAACCCTTCCGTAATGTTCCTATCATTCTCTAATACTTTAGAGTCGTATTCATAGGTACTGCGATTATTGTTGTTTTTTCTTTTATTCTTTACCCACGTCCAGAAGGTTTTGGTGTTATCAGTGATATCCTGCTCTACAGTTTTTACATAATCGTTATATGAGGATTTAATTGCAGAATTAGTTTCGGACCTTAACGTTTTAAATTGCCTATTGTAATATTCTGAAAGGTGCTTCCGTTTTCGGTAGTATTCTTTTTCTTTCAGTTTTTGTTTTATGCTCTCTGTGAACCAAATTGGGTAAGTCCTGGCCTTCCACGGGCCGCTTTTAGGAACAGTCTCATTTAACACTGCGTAAATTTTAGAATAAAGGCAGGCTACTGCTTTCTCTACATCAGTGCATTCGTGAAGGTCTTCCCAAGTAAGATCTCTTAGTCCTGTAAACAACTGTTCAAATTTAGATTTTTTGAAATTATAAGTATTGTGAGCTTCTCTTTCGCAGTTTCCACGGTTTGGAGTGATATGTACTTCTATTTCTAGGGCGGGGTGATGGGAGTCCTCAGGCAGCAGCGGATCAGTGTTCTTTTTACAGGTGACATTCGTTATTGTCTGACTGGCGAATACTAAATCCAAAGTTTTACCGTTACTATTGGGAACAGAATTATAGGAATTCAAGTCGTGTAAACTGAGGAAGTTCTTTAGTTCTTGGGTTTGTCTCGTTAAATTTAAGTCACTGTTTTCATTAATTACTGTTGGCATGTTAAAGTCTCCAGTAATGATTACATTACCATCCATTATTTCATAGTGAGATTCCTTCCACCTAAATACCTCACAATGAACCTCTAGTTTTGCGCTTGGAGGTACCTACACGTTAATTAGATACCAGACTTTTCCCCGGATATTCACCTTCAGAAATAACCCCTCGAAGTGTTCCGTTGTTTGTTCGACCTTGTGGACAGCTAATCCGCTTCTATGACTACCCCACCTCCTCGCCCCGTTGAGCCCCTTACTCTGTCAGCACGGTATACTTCGTACTTATTACAACAGACCTCGCTATCATAGACACTAGCATCTAGCCAGGATTCAGTGAGCATTATAACATCGAAATTATTACTAAGAATATTTACATTTAAGTCATCTAGTTTAGTCTTAAGACCACGCACATTCTGGTAATAAATGGAAAGCCTGCTCTTCTCCATTGCAATTGCAATTTAGATAGGTCATCCTGGTTATTGATAACAATGACTCCAGACCCTTGGGTCTTGCGTATTTTAATTATACCATTCCTTACCCAACTGTAAGCGCAATTCTTCTCCCTCCGGACTGCACGCGCCTGGGCCAGCAACTTCTTCTTCTGAAGGGACAGACTCTCGTTTACATATATGATGTTGTCGCCAGGAAATCCTAGTTGTCTGTTGGAGAGATTTCGCTTCACTCGCCTCCGCTCCATGAAGTGGTCCTTGTCCGTTCTTCTTACAAATTTCACTATGATCCCGCAGTGTTTCTGGTTTGGTGCCTTAGGGAGTCGATGGCAAGCATCCACCATTTCATCTTTAAGTTCTATGTCCAACGCACGCCCAACTTTCTTTACCGTGTCTAGAACAAATTCATTCGGTATATCCGGAATCCCATGTATTTCGATGGTATTCCTTCTCGTATACTGTTCAGCTTCCCCCACACGGATTTCTAAGGATTTTACTTTATCCTTCATAAGATGATTTTCCTGGGTGAGGTTTTCTATATCTTGAAAACACTGTTCCATATCTTTTTGTTGTTTGGAAATCAGAAGTACAGTATCATCTAATTTCTTGTGACACAGTTCAAGGGAATTACCTAAGTCTGTCTCTCGAGTCTTCTGATCTTCCTTAATTTGCCTCATTTCTTCAGTTAACTCTTTCAATAATTCGTACATGCTGTCTAAAGAGGGGGCGGTCGTGGTAGTCAATGATGTTGATTTCCGCGCACTGTTTTTTGCTTCATGTCTTGTACACTTATCGCAAGTCCACTCAGTGTATCTGTTTACACTGTTCGTACACTTCTTGTGGTACCACTTTTTACATGCCACGAACTGTACCTTGGGAGCCCTACCCAAGTCAACCGCACATTCTTCGCAGGCGCTCATTTCGCTGAGTTGTTTACGTGCTCCTTATTTCTCAAATTACTCGGGTTTATTGGTTAATCAAAATATTGTCACTTTGGTAGTAGTTGTGAAATACCGCACACTATTATCACACCACAGATACACTCGCAAGTCCCGATCTGACACTAGTTAATACACACTTTGCAGGAGCTCGTTATTCTCGTGTTCTTCACTCAGCCGCCATAGTATAGTATAGACAACCGTCACGTTTGAGTATTGGGCCGTATCTGCGACAAAATCTAATGCTGAAAACTTCACAAACAACCAGCCCTCGAGCCATAGGAATTAATTGACGAAAGTTAAAATCCCCTACCCGACTGGGAATCGAACCCGGGACCCCTTCAACCAAAGGCCAATAGCCGGTGAGGCGAAAGTGACCAACAATTAATTTTTTTAAAAAGAATAAAATATGGACAAAATATAAATTAATTTGTAGATCTAACATCATCAAATTTAAATTGTAAACATTTCAAATTTACATTGTAATATAACTGCAGTGAATGGAATATTTGTTTTAAATTCCCAATTTTTGGTTGGATTCACCCCAGTTTACTGTACAAAGAAGATTGCTGGTGGAGGATGTATACTCGAACATGAGTCAAAGCCACCACCAACAGCAACACAGCTACAGTAGTTCTACTCCTCAGGTAATTCAGCCTGAAAGGAGCTACAATTTATTATGAGCAAAATAAAAAATAATGACCCTTAGGAATCAATACAAAATATGAATCTTTCCTTGAGTCACTTAACATAGTACTCTAAGAAATTTCTTTAGCAGAATCAAGTTAATAGGAAAGTTTTTCTCTCTCACCC
This sequence comes from Anabrus simplex, assembly GCF_040414725.1. NCBI lineage: Eukaryota > Metazoa > Arthropoda > Insecta > Orthoptera > Tettigoniidae > Anabrus > Anabrus simplex. The sequence continues at coordinate 241,053,591 of NC_090268.1, forward strand.
ATACAAAGTCCAGGAGGTAATCCAACAGCAAGACTGTACTGAAGTGGTATTATGATAATGAGAAACATGAGATAAAATCTCCAAATCTTCTTCAGATGTATTCTCTTCAAAGGGAACAGGATTAAGAGCCAGAAGGCATAAAAAATTGAACACATATCCATGCGGGCTCCAATTAAGATAGCAGTTGCAATCAGACAAACCTATAAAACAACAATTTGAAATTAGGATTTGAAGAGTTTTTAAAACAAGGAAGAAATAACATTTGAATTTGTATGATTAAAACTATAGGACATTATGAACGGGAAACTAGACAATTCAAAGTAGGTGAATTATCCACTTTGTGCTATTGCAAACAATGGTGAAACGAATATAACCTAGGTACTTCAATCATTCTGTACATGTTTTACCCAAAACATGCAGGACAAACTAAACATGAAAATTATAAATGTAAAACCTCATAAAGCAACAGTGCCTTTACATAATATTCTAACAAAATGGTTATTTAGCTCAGACTACTATGTAAAGAAAAATATAAGACAATACAGATATATATATAACTTTGATCATTAGTTTTATGTGTGCATTAGTTGCTCAGTAGCCTATGGGTCCCATAGTCATGCACTTGAAGTCAAAAGATGGTGGGCTTGAGCCCCACAATCAGCAGCTTTGAAGACAGCTTGAAAGTGGTTTAACATCATAAAATAACCGGATCTGGACTGGAACATTGGGATGGACTAGAACTGGAGGAGGGATAGATCAAAATGGAGAAAAAACATATTTACCTTGACCTGGAAGCATTTGGATCAGGGATTATTATTATTATTATTATTATTATTATTATTATTATTATTATTATTATTATTATTATTATTATTATTATTATTATTATTATTATTCTCCTTTGCTTCGGCCATCTATGGACCATGTTTGATGATCTTTGCAGTATTTTTAGCCTTCTCTGTCTTCATTCTCTGCCAGTATCTTTTCATTCTTCTGTTCTTTTGTAGAGGACCTCCCCTTTCTTACTAGTGTTACCCCAGTCACCTGGAACCAAAGAAATTTTGGACAAGTGGCCTAAATCGATTTCTGTCCATGATGTAATCTTCCGGAACCCCCATCTTCGTCAAGTCCAACCTGACTTCTCGAAACAATTTTCAGCCCTGTCTTCCTCTTCCTGAAGTATTCAAAGATTCTCTTTGTCGGTCTGTTACTGTCCATCGTCAACAAGTGTCCATAGAACTGTAACCTTCTCTTCCTCATCAATTCAATCTCTCCATCTGTTCTTTGATACAATTCTTCAATAATTTGAGCTTCCTCATTCGATTTTTAACATTTTGATCTAGAATTATTAGCATTTTCCTTTCTCTTTTCCACATATCTTCAAGCCCAACTTTTCGAATTATATCCAGTGTTTCTGCTGCATACAGGCACTCATGTTTAACAATACTGTTTGATGTATCCACAAAGGTACACACAAAATGCTGTCAGTTGCGTATACTAGTTTATTTATAAATAATTATACATATTCTATTTACATTCTCTACACACACGCACTAATGAACTGCCATCTTGAAACAAAACACTACCGGTACAACGAAAGAATAAGAATAAGACTGCCATCTTGAAACATTTGAGCGCTAGAGTAGCATGTCAGCAGAATCACAACACGAGTTCACAAAAGCAATTCAACTCCACTCCCAAGACTGCCTCTTTATTTAATATGTTGCCTGGTCAGGCTTCTAGAAGGATATGACATAACATATTTTTCTTGTAAATTCGAGAGTCCCCAGTTACGCAGTTACAATGTAAAGATGTTTCCACAACTATCTAGTGCCACAGATACATTATTCTGGATATTACAGTGTGTTGCACAATGTTACATTCGTTTATACATCATATATATACAGGTAATGATATTATATACTATTAATTATGTGTTCTTACATTAAATAAACTTATATTAATGTATATACAGTAGATGTTTCATGACGTAACCTCACAAATAATACGATCGTCCGTACATAACTAGGTACGTAATTTGAAATGAAATAACTAATGATAAGAATGATATATGCAGCAATGATTGCAACATCTGGATTTTGTCAGTGTGTGATACACCCCTGGGATAAGAGTTTTCTAAGCTCAATTCACCTGAAAACATCTTTATTACAAAGATACTTTCTCTGGTAGAAGCACATAGGTAACGCCTGTATAAAAGTTGTGTCATATCATGCGCCTGGCCTGGGACAACTTTGTATGTGCAGTAGATCTGGTATCAGTGCGCCCCATTTAAAGCGTAATTATATCAAACTGTTAAAATGTGCCAAATCTGCAACGAAGTACAATTAACTGAAAGGAACATTTTCATGGCTCACATTGCAACATTCTGTTATTTATCCTTGTAGGTATGTTTTAATGTATTCGAGTGTGCATGAGAGGCTCTGAACTTGGGAGCTTGGGTTGGCAACCACGGGCCCCTTAGCGGAGTCCTGGCATTGCTTCCACTTACTTATGCCAGGCTCCCCACTTTCATCTATCCTATCTGATCTCCTTGGTCAACTCTTGTTCCTTTCTGAGTCCAACAATTTCAGAGCACTTGAGGCCTAATGGGTCTTCTTCGTAGCCCTTGTCTTTCTTTGTCTGATACCTTCATATTTTGACGTGTCGGATCCATTCCATTTTTTCTTTGATTAGTGTTTTATAGAGGATGTTTGCCTAGTTGTATTTCTTCTTTATCAATAATTACCACCCCCTGTGCATCATATAAATGTTCAATGTCCTGGGAGAACCCCTTTTTTAATTTTGAATAATCTAGCAACCCTAGTTGCAACACCAAAACGTCCCTGAGGAGTATGTGACGCTGATTTAGGACATGTATGTTCATCCCTCTACCAAACTGAAAGCTTGTTCAGATGTGTCTGAAACTTTTCCTGTTGAAGATGGTGTGCACAGAGCTTGGCAATGAGTCAAATTCTGTTCAACATTGTCATAAACTATTTGACAGAGCAGCTGATGTCAGAACTACCATGTACCCTCCTATACATAGATGATGTTGTTCTGGTTGGTAAAATGCATAAAAGGGCTGAGAAAGCCTTAGAACAGTGGAGAGAAACAAACTTAGGATCAGACGTAAGAAGACAATACACAGAGCCAGAGTTGTTTGACCTCACAACACTGCCTTCGTAGTTAGTGATTCAGACTGACAGGCTCAGTTATCTGGGCTCTGTCATTACCACTGATGCTACAGTCTACGACTATGTAAAGCATTGCATCAGTGTTCGCTGGTTGAAATGGTGATTACTGATGGATGTTTTGTGTGACGAACAGATGTCCATAAAACTTAAAGGTAAAAATTACGAGATGGTTGTCAAACCTGCCCACATGTGGGGCTCCAAACACCGGACAAGGTAAAACCAGCATGACCAGCAAATGCACACGACAGAGATGCATGTGTTACCCAAACTGACCAAATGCATAATGGCATGTGAAAAGTCCTTTGAAACCATTGCTATTGGGGAGAAACTGGAGGAAAAAGGAACTCTGCTGGTGTGAGCACATCAAGTGGTATTAAAAAGATCACCCTGCACAGATAGCTCTTGGTATCACAGAACCAAGGAGAGGCTGAGGATAACCAAGAGCAAGATGGTGGTAGAAAGCTGAAACCACCTTAATGAGGAAGGACATACCTGTTGCCATGGTACAAAAGAGGAGGGAATACTGTCTACGAATTAGAAGAGCCGATCCTGATTGATACTCGAGTGCCCACACTGCAGGCACATGTATGGCCAGTGAAAGGAGTCTATTACTGAGGACATGTTGTAGGCACATACGTACTCTTTTCCAAAGAATATATGTATATTTGATGCTGAAAATGTCAGTTTGTAGTTGGATGTTACGTAGTATGATTCATTACAAGTAATGACATTCATTTTCAGGTTACGTATTGACTATAATGATCAGAAGAAGTATTTAGTTTCTGCCTATTCAATACTTTTAAAATTTTAATAATTGCTTTAGATTATTATTTACATGGATATTGGTAGATGTTTCAGCTCTTTTGAGGCGTCATCAGACACTAAATCTTTACAACTGGTTACGATATAACCTAATAATTTAGAATTCATATACTATAACCCTTGTGTTGTAGGCCTACATGTTAAAAATATATAAAACCAACCATACCCCATGGTGCAACAGCCCTGAAGGGCCATCGCCTACTAACTGACAGCTGCTCAGGCCGTATGATTGCATATTATGAGGTGTCATGTGATCAGCACGACGAATCCTCTAGGCCATTATTCTTGGCTCTCTAGACTGGGGCCACCATCTCACCATCAGATAGCTCCTCAGTTGTAATCACATTGGCTGAATGGAACTTAAACAAGCCCTCAGATAAGGTAAAATTCCCTGACATGGCCAGAAATGGAACTCAGAGCTTCCGGGTAAGAGGCAGGCACATTACCCCTTACACCAACGGGCCAGCTAAAATATGTACTGGTAAAGTCTTACTTAAAATTAACATCATACCCAAAATCTTAATTTGAAAAGTTAATATAGTTTAATTGTGCTGTGCTGTGCTGTTGTTATGTTGTTTGGCTGTTGGCTGAGATTAACTATAAATGTCGAGTTAAATGTAGTCTTCTTAGGGATGCACAATGTGAAGTACAACGGATAACTTGAATGTTGATGTATACTGTATGTGCAGAGTATGTAGTTTGGTACGGTACGCAAGAAAATCTAAAAGATAAGAAAGAAAAAGAGGGAATGGAAAGGAAAATCCTCCCAAGAAATACTAACTAAAGATAGAGTAAGTACTGTGCTGGGAAAGCAATAGGCAGTGAACTTGCATCGTATTTGGCTGGTATTATTAATGGAAACCTCGGAAATCATAAAGCAGAGTAGCTGTTACAATTGGAGGGAGACAGGGCAAATTCTGACAGGTGAATTTGAAGTAGGAACACGTTTCATAAAATGTTCCTACTTGTTAAATGTCTACATTTTGTCCAGGGTTAGATATTAATTTTTGACATATACATACTTTTCTCAATGGGTCTTCAGAGAGGAATCGAACTTGCTCCTTCCTATCCAGCGGCGGCTAGTGTACACTCACGATTAGTGGCGTATACTGAGGGCTACCAGGGCTATCAGTGAAGCCCAGGCGCAATTCAGAATGATGGAAATCTGAAGCACATTATAATGTAAGCATCCGACGCATTGTTCCATTGACAAAACTCGAAAGCAGTGAGAAAAAAATGTCGCACGTATTTCTGAGAACAAGGCATCGGAAACCGATATTGCAGCCCAGACTCTCGTCCCTCTCGCCCCGACTCCCCCCTCGCGGCTTGCTGCTGTATAGGCATAGCATCTCAACGATAATATTGCTGCTGTTTGTCGGTTAGGAGGGGGCCGTGAATATAGGTGTGCTAGGCTTCGGTCGGTCAGATCGCCACTGCTAACTATCAACCACGCGTTACTCATCGTATATACTTCCTCACCTCATATTTCTGACATAATTATACAGATAATAGAGCGCTGGTATTTCACTCCCGTCTACTTCTACATCCTTTTAGGAAGACACTGCAGGGGTGCTATTATATTAGCAATATAATTTTCTTTATATAGGAAGATCTGCTAAAATGAAATGCAAACTTTCTCTTTTGTTTGTTGAAATTGAACCCATGATCATGGGTCGGACACCACCACTAATCCCCCAAGGAAGCTAATTAACCAGTGAACGATAGGCACGACCGCTGTAAAATTCAAAATATTATTTAATAATAAGAAGAATAGTACATGGCATCTGTATAGGCTTGGTGGTGACATGAGGATAAATGAATGGTGAAGACGTCATAAACGCCCAGTCCCCAAACCAGGGGGAATTAACAGTATGTGGGGTTTGATTCTGAAAACTGAACCGAGGCCATCGCACCAAAGGCAAGCATTCTATCGATTTACCCACAAAGCCGGACTTTAATTTGCTAAACCTTAGGCTACCATCTCCACTGATCAGGTGTAGAATATTGACAGGAGCAGAGGCCAGGGCAGTAGCTTGTGAAGCAGCCTTCACAACACAGGAGGATTATCCATTGGCTGCAGCTCAAAACGCTTAAGGCTTAACGTTCACTAAACCAAATATCAAAAAGAGGTAACATAAGTCTAGTGGTTGCCTACGTCTTGATCCCAGCATACGCCACTGCTCACGATCATCAGTAACTAGTGGGCATAAATATTCATTTCAGGCAAGAAAATCCCTACAGCATTCAGAACCACCCAGTACCGCCTTACACACATACACACACACACACTCTCTCTCTCATTGGTCAGAGTAAAGCCATGCACACATTTGAAAAGTGAAGATAAATATGTCAACTCATTGAGGTCAAATTCTCCTGCATCTCTGTAATCCTGTTGTAATAGGACACAATAGGCCAATTTGGAGGACATTCTTCTAATATGGCAACCAATAAAAATGTTGTTTATAAACACTTTTCACACACAAAATCACTGTGCCACAATGCATTTTTTTGTTTTTAGATGGGGATTAACTTTGATTTCTTCTTCCTATAATTTGTTGTGGAGAAGCACTCTCTAACCATCAATGCGCCAAGATGTTTGCGTGTATTATTTTTCCTTGGTATAGAGAGCAGAGGACATAATCCACTGTTACGTAGCATAGTCAATGGAGTATCATAGGACTTTGATGTTTCTGAAGGATTCAGTTGACCAGATCTTAGAGTATCTACTGCTTCCCACTTTCTTTCTATATCTCAGCTCTGGGGTAGTAGTGTTCTGATTCCCATTTTAGACATCTGCAAATATCATTCAGCAACTTGAATTATTTCTTTCAAAACATATTTGTAAATGTTTACATTTTTGAAGTGAATTTTAATCTGGTCGGAAAGTATATCTGCGTAAGCTTGTGGAAGAAGAATAGAGGAATACTTTAAAACCTTTCATTTTATAGCACCTACATAGCTATTGAAGCATCTATCTATATTTGCCTGTAGGGTACATTACTTATCCCCTGTGAGGCATCCCTCATGATTCTTCATATCTTATCTATGTCCACTACCGGTCGATGCTCCCTAGTATGACTATGGAGCATAGATGCTACAAGAACTTGCAGTCACAGACTAAGTTCATTATCATCACTGGTGCGCTCGTGCATTAGTGCTGTTCATGTTGGTTCTTGTTCATTGCAACTCTTGCTATGCCTTACTACAGATGCAGGCAGGGCTATTCTCCATTACACCGGCCTATTAGAGGTGGTGTAAAAAAGGAAATTATTACTTTTAGTGGCAAACTGCACGTAAAATATAACCATGTTTAGAGATCAATACAAATGAAATGGTTTCACTAATCCTATCCACATTTTATAATATAAGCATGGTAGTAGTGTAATAAATTATGTTCCCCATACTCAAAAAAAGAAAGTTGTGTAGTCAGGCTTACCTTTCAACATGGACTGTGATATATTCCTTATAAAAATACCCAAAACAGGTGGAGATTTCTAACATACAATTCAACACACATAAAATAAGTATGGCAATGAATTTTAAATAACTGTTGAGGTCATTTCCTGTTGATATATCTTCATTTCTGCTCGTTACACCGGTTTAGGACAAAAACTTATACCAGTGAAACACCAGCTTCATCACACACATCCATTTATTACGAGTTGTTGACTACAACTGCACTTCCACATACACACATGGCAATTGAAACGTCCAAAGAACAAAACAAACGAAGATAAACCACTCGACTAAATTAATATGAATTACCAACACATAACCTCAATGTTGTTTTTCCTTAAAACTATATACACATGACATTTTATTTTTATGAGAAAATCACAACATTCCAACACTCCCCCCTCTTCTCAAAAAAATACTACACTCCAATCAATTGTCCTCTCATCGCAAACCTATAAGCTTATACAAACTCTTAAGCCTGTTGCTTGATAAATTCTTTGCGAACAAGTCTGCAGCGTTTCTCTCTGATGCTGCATATACAAACTCAATGAACCCTTTTTCTACTAGCTCTCTACATACATGGCACATGATGTCAATAAGTTTTGACTTTTCACTCACAATATCGTTTTTACTCAATTTAATTGCTGCTGCATTGTCAGCAACAAATTTACAAGGTATATCCATAAACCTTTCCTCCATTTAGCTGAAGTTTCCTTCTGCTTTCCTCCGTGAGTAATCTCACCTTCACCTTCGAGATGGTCAGTTTCGCCAAATCAGCTTCCAAGGAAGGTATACAAGCTGCATATTCCTCTGTAAGATTTCCGATGATCATTCCTGCAACTTGTTGATCTGTGAACTCGTATCCAGCTCTGCTCGTTCTCCTCCACAGTTGATTTATTTTTGCGAAGTATTCTTGAACACTCATGTCCTTGGGCTTCACAAAATGAGATAACTGTTTCAGGGTCATAACACCGTTCACTAGCCCTCCGTCATTACATAACTCGTCCAGTTTTTCCCATGCCCCTTTCGCTGATTCAATGTCTGCAATGTCACTTTCAAAATCTCCTCCCACATATTTGAAAATAACCGCTAACGAGATCACATTGTTTCGCGCTCGCGATCTTGTTTCTGTCTGAGGCAGTTGACAACCTGGCGTACCCTCATACCCTATTACTGATTCCCATATATATTTCAACAACAGCTCTTGTTTTACCTTTAATGCCCACGAAAAATAGTTCTCCACCGTAAGCTTGGCTACATTCCTATTCAGTGTTTCTTCACCGGTCCACGAGGTCGCCATTTTCCCGTCAATATTTGTCACAACTTGCTTCGTCTGTTAATTCTCCTTACTCCATTCCAACTTATATTGTCCGAAATTTACTGCGGCGTTTTGGCGCTCTGGAGCTCTGGGCCCATAACCTGTTGATATATCTTCATTTCTGCTCGTTACACCGGTTTAGGACAACAACTTATACCATTGAAACACCAGCTTCATCACACACATCCATTTATTACGAGCTGTTGACAACAACTGCACTTCCACACACAAACATGGCAATTCAAACGTCCAAAGAACAAAACAAACGAAGATAAACCTCTCGACTAAATTAACATGAATTACAAACACATAACCTCAATGTTGTTTTTCCTTAAAACTATATACACATGACATTTTATTTTTATGAGAAAATCACAACATTCCAACATTTCGCAAATTGCATATAATCATCATCATCATCTTCGGCATCGTCGTCGTCATCGTCATCATTTGTCATCAACAACCGAAGTAAAAAGTAACCTGGCATTAAATACTTACGATCATCAGAGACATAAGGGTGTTTATAAAACTATTCCTACCGAGTAAGTGGTCGTGCGGTTAGGGTCGCGCAACTGTCAGCTTGCATTCGGGAGATGATGGGTTCGAACCCCACTGTCGGCATCCCTGAAGATGGTTTTCCGTGGTTTCCCATTTTCACATCAGGCAAATACTGGGGCTGTACCTTAATGAAGGCCACGGCCGCTACCTTTCCAATTTCCCAACCTTCCGTCGCCGAAAACCTTCGATGTGTTAGTGCGACGTTAAACAAATAGCAAAAATAAATCTACTCCTATAGAGTTGTTATAATTACTGATCAAACACTTAATGCCATACCTATTGGGAGGGGATTTCGTCATGCATATTGATTCACAATGAAATTTCAGTCAACTAATTGTTTTCCTTGATTAGGAAAAGTCAGTATAGCCAGATTATTTAATCTTATAAACTTCTTAATTAGTTTCTGAGAAAAATCAACCAAGTAGGAGTGACTTCTGAGCATCTTCTGGGTGTGTGACGTGTGTGATGTCATAAGGCACACCTCCTGGAAGACTTCTTCTTCTTCTTCTTCTTCTTATTCTTCTTCTTCTCTTCTTCTTCATGAGATGGGTTTGGGCTCGTTATGTCACCCAGACACAAAACTTATAAATAATTTTACTAGTTCTACACTCGCACACAATTCCTATAAAGTAGGACACCAATGCTGACAAGGACGTGCAGATTGAGTTAAGCAGAAAGTGCAGTTGACACACAAAATGTTTCCAAATGTTAGCACATAGACAGCTGATGGTGATATAATTACTTATGTAATGCTTAGGATACATAAGAAAATCACAAGGACACAAGGTATACCAATCTTCACGGTAGAGTGACCCATCTCAGTGACATTTTACACAACAAACAAGACCGGGTCGACAGTTACGGTATAAGTAGGAAAGGGAGGTGGAACTACTGAGGGGGTGAATACATGGAAGAATGTGGGACGCTGGCCTGAGGGAAATTAATAACTGGACATATGATATTGAGGACATAGAATGGGGAAAGTGCTGTTGATGTCAGAAACAAACATCAAATACAGTAGAGACAATACACGAATTTCCGTATTTATCCTTGTTAAAATGGGAGACAAGTCGCTGGTGGCGCTCCTACTGGCTTGACCTGAAAATTGGCGCTAAATTCAAATATCAATGGAAATGTATATACGGAAATGGATAAATAAATTACGTCTAGAAAGAAAGTGTTACTAAGATATTAAATTCAAAGATGCTAAAGCAATTCTGGATGAATTATTGAAGAATTATTTAACGGGTTATTATTTAAAGACTGAAATTAGACATATAATCAAGATGTGAAATGGAGTGCTGTGAAGGGCTTGATCTTTCATTTATGCATTACTATTTTAGCTTTAGAATTCCTGCCTGAACGTTCACGGTTAGATTTTTCTTTTTTCTCATTTAAAAGCATCGTATCATCACATTAAAACACTTGTCAACAAAAATGTCGGCACATTCCTTACACACATGATTCAATGAATTTACATTTAAGAGCTGGACAATTTTCCTTTTAACTTGAAACCTACTAAGAGAAAGAAAATCTATAAATTTATCCTAAAAAACATTCAAGCGTTCCCTATAAGCAATACTTGCCATAATGCCATTACATTAGGGTAAAGCAAATTTGCATCATCATATTGTTTCAACAAATTATATACATTTCTTAAATCACCCATATTTTCTTCAGTGCTTGACAACGCATGACGGCATTCCAAATGGGGTAACTTGGAACACAACCAGCCACACTCATATGCATATGTATTTTCCTGAATTGAATCAAACCCACAGATCACACCTACAACAACACATGGGGATTGAAGGTTAACTGCTGCACTATACAATAAATATGCGTATTATATTTTAAGCCAGTTAAAATATGGGTCGAGCAGGTCAGAAGATTATGAAGTACTATAAAAATCTCTTTGTTACTGGAATAATATCTATGCAAACACAATATTACTTACATTTTCTTGTAACGAGGGGAACGGAAGAAAGACCGCACATTCTTCTCTACTTCATAGTTACTGCAGCCAAACACAGCACATACCTTTCCTCTCATGTTGAGAGGAGATATCAAGGAATGACACACGCTACTATTTAATTATGTCAACTTACTTAAAATGCATAAATAACACCAAATATTTCACATACAAATACACGTGCTCTTATGACAGATTCAGTACTTCTCAGATCAATCCGCTAGAGAGAGCTCTAATAGCTATCCCGCTGAGTGTCGCGTATTGTCTCTACTGTATTTGCAAACATCTAAGGTTCGTAACGGTGTGGTAGTATGACGTCATTGGAAGTGTAAACGCGATTGGGGGAGGGGGAAAGATGACAACTGACAGTAGCTATGTGGAGTGGGTTAAATGGGGGTGTAATTGAATTGAATTGAATTTATTGATCATAATTTACATGCCACTGAGGCTGAAATGCCCCTTTATGTAGCGTCTTCTTATAATACACAACAGGTTTATGAACACAGTAGCTACATTTTTATAATATTAAAGTATGAAACTAAACATGAAACTTTTAAAAATATGAAAATACAGATACCAAATCCAGTAAGATTAAGACATACATTATATAATAAGTAAGAAAGTAAATCATTAAGCCCTTCTGTTATTTTGGACTACATGGATCTAAAGAATATAAAGCTAAAGCAGAGAAACAATTTTCTTCGAAATATACATATTTCTGATTGTTAGACATAAGAATGCCTGATCTCAGCCTCTTGCGTACTCCTCCAGAATGATAGATGTTAAGAACTGCTTTAGTTGGGTACAGTTAGTGTTATTTGCGAAACGGTGAAGATTAAAGACGTTAAAGATACGTGATGCAGTGCAAACAAAGGATTTGTTAAATTTAGTGGTACGATGAAGGGGAATTTGAAGGGTGGTTTTTGTTAACCTATTATCTCTGTTATGTACCGACTCCATAGGTTTAAATGCATTGTAGAGGTAGGATGGTGTCTTCAATTTGAGAAATTTCTGCGTAGCAACAGCTATTGAGATTTCCCGACGTTCATGGAGTTTCAACCATTGTAGCTGTATGTAATAGGGTGTTATGTGTTCATCACGCCCGGCATTTGTAACGTAACGAACACATGCGTTTTGTACCCTCTGTAGTTTTATGTTCAAAGTTTCAGATAAGTCGTTGTATACGACTGAACCATAGTCAACTATTGGAAATATAAGACTCTGAACAGGTAGTTTTCGCATGAAAGGTGGTGTACATGACACGTTACGTTTCAAAATATGCATGGATGACACAACTTTTCGGATTACATTTGACGTATGATCAGACCAGGATAAGGTTCTGTCGAAAATTAGACCTAGATTGTTAACGGTGTCACTATAATGAATATCTGTCTCTAGAATTTTTATTGCTGGGAGGTATTTGGGGTAAACAGTTTTCAGGTTTTTTGTGTAACCGATGCAAATAAGCTGGGTCTTAGCCACATATAATTGGAGGTTATGATTTGCGCTCCATTCGATCAATCGAGAGATGTCATGGTTAAAATGCGTTATACAAGAAGATGCGTTAGTGGGACAAAAGTGGAAGTAAGCTTGTAAGTCATCCGCATACATGTGAAAGGTACTGCTTTTAAAGACTTCAGATATGTTATTAATATAAATAGAAAATCATAAAGGACCGAGGACTGATCCTTGTGGTACGCCACAGTTTACTGATTCCCAGCTAGAGAATCGACCGTCAACGAACGTGACTCTTTGTGATATATTTGACAGATATGATTCAAACCACGACAGAGAACTCTGGGAGAAGCCAATTGACTTCAGCTTAGCAAGAAACAAATCATGATTAACGGAGTCAAATGCCTTAGAGAAATCAAAGAGACATAAGATAGTAAGCTTCATCTTATCGGTGGCCACGCGTATATCATCTGTAACCTTCAGAAGAGCAGCAGTAGTACTATGGCCCTTCTTGAAGCCAGATTGGTAGGGATTTAGGATGTTGTATTTAGGCAAATATTTACATATCTGCTCATGAACAATTTTTTCTAGTGCCTTACTAAGTGCACAGAGGATGTTGATAGGCCTAAAATCACTACAGACTGTTGGTATTTTTGGGCACAGGACGTACATTGGTACGCTTCCACTCTGAGGGATAAACTCCATTCTGTAGAGAGAAGTTAAATAAGTGTATAAGGGCAGGAAGAAATATGTCCATGTAGGTAGAAATCATGGATATTGGAATATTATCTGGACCTTTAGCTTTAGTTCGTATTGATATGACTGCTTTTTCTACCTGTGAAGTGTGTACGTACATGAAATAGAATTTATCTCTGTTACTTGGAGTGAGAGGTCTATAATGTTTGGCAGTCTCTGATACTTTCGAATAGTTGGAGTTAGAGACTGATGTCATGTAATATTCACTTAATTCAGATGCAGTAACAGGCATCCGGCTATCTAGAGAGTGACTGACTCCAATACCAAGAGATTTGCAGCACGCCAAGAAGCGGAGGTGCTCTTACAATTAGGGAAGATGTTGTACGTATACTTCACTCTAGTGTTCCTAATTACTTGTTTTGTCTCGTTACGTAAGATCCTGAATCGCTCGTAATCATCTGGAAGTTTAGTTTTAATAAATTTCTTCCTAGCTCTGTCCCGTTTACTTATCAATTCCTTAATACGCTTATTGAACCATGGTGATGACCGGTGTTTTACAAGAATTCTTTTTTGGGGTGCATGCTTGTCATAGAGTGAAAGTAGAAAGCTGTTGAAGAGAGATACTTTTCGATCTACGTCATTAGACTGAAAAAACATATTCCAGGGTAGTAATTCAGCGTCAGCACGAAAATTGTTCACGTCAAATTTACTGAAGTCTCGAACAAGAATAGTTTTAGGAATTTGTTTTGGTCTGGAGAAAGCGAATACAGCATACAGCAAGTCATGACCAGGAAAACGGGCAGCTGGTTCCTGTCCGTATTCTACTACCAACTCATTGCAGTTCGATGAGATTATGTCGAGAGTGCTATCGGAAGTGGCAGTATGAAAGGTTGGATAGAATGGAAGGCAGTCGAGGTTACAAGCGTTGAGCACATCACGTATTTTTCGCTTTCAAACGTCCCAGTTCCGAACCGAGCATTAACATCGCCCACAACGAATATGTATTTATAATTCATAACATGAGAATACATATCATTCAGGAATGTATCCATGAACCCTACTCTTGGTGGACGATATATACAAGCGAAAAGAATTTTAGTATCTGAAAGGGCTATATCAAGGATTATGTACTCAAGTTTCTTACTGTACTCTCCAGGAGATTTACTAATTACACTACATTTTATGCTATTCTTCAAATAAACTGCAACACCACCAGCGGCTCTGTTTAACATGTCGTTGCGGAAAATATTATACCCATCGAGACAGATGGCAAAATCTGGTACTGAAGGTTTAAGAAATGTTTCACTGACTGCGATAATATCAAACGAACTCTTGCCAAAAATGTGCCGGAACTCAGATATATGGGAGGAGTCGACAAGAGACTGAGAATTGATATGAATGACCTTAAGATTTCTTGTGTTTCTCACACTAGCATCGTATAGTAAATCAGATAAGACACACTCATTACTTGTCACGAGTACAATATGGTACAAAGGGTTCAATAGTTCAATAGCAGATCGTTCAAAGAAGTACGATGATTTTAGTAGCCTATACAAATATAATTTAAGGATTTAGAAATTGTTTGATGAAGTGAGAAAAATAAATGAGTATAAAATTTGTATAGAATGAATCGCGTTAGCAGATATTTCTAAGTGTTAAGGTATGTATTCACGTTTGAAACTGCGATTTAGGTCAAAATAATCAATATTTGGCTTTTGATGTCAAATGAAAGCCTGGAATTTCTAGTTTCCAAATATGTAAGTATCATTGACCTGAGACATACAGAAAGGCCGTAAATTGCATTTAAATGGACCATTGCGTTCATGATTTCTCTGCTCCGGGGGCGTGGTCAGGTGCTAACATTCACTAGCTTTCCATACTCAAGCAGATTTTTCTACATAATTACATTTCAATACATTACACTGGTGTTTCCCCATGTAGTACCTTTGTGAACCAAAAGATAGCATTGGTTGCCATATGATATATCTCTGGAGAAGGAATGTTGAATCTTGCACAAATGCTGTGCAATCCAACTATGAATGCCATGTGCTGTGTCATTTGTGTTTATATCGAGTAACTAACTTCTGCTAAGTGAATAATGGGTAGTAATAGACATAGTGGCTATAAAAGAAAGCGTCGTTGCTATGGAAATAAGAATACAATGAATAAACGAAATATTACTGAGACAGTAGTCCAAAATGAGAACAATAAAAATAAACTTCCCAATGTCAGTAATGCTTCTGAGTCTAAAACTTTCTACTTCGCATTATGACAGTAATTGTGGTGATTCTCAAGGTAGTTTTAACATTATATCTAGTGTGGAATGTGAAGAAAAAATGTTATCTTTGCTGGTATGTCCTGTCTGTATGAAATGTGGATCAATATCGCTGAAAATCTTCTGTAAACAAATTGGGCTTTTTTGTTTGTTTGGTGTGTAGTAGTAGTGATTTCCAATCTGAACCTCAGTGTACATCAAGGAGAATTGGTCACATTCCTGAAACTAATAGAAGAATTGTGTATTGGATGCGCTTCAATGGTTGTGGGCAAAGTGAAGCAAGAAAATTTTCATATATTTTGAATTTACCTTCACCGCCCGCACCTGCAGTATATACTGAACATGTCAAGGTTCTGGCTGAAGTTACCACTGAAAGTATCTGAGGAAGAAAACGATTCAAAGAGGACAAAATACTACAATAAGAGGGACCTGCTTATGCATCAAACCAAACCAAACCCACTGGCACTACAGCCCCTGAATGGCGTTGGCCTACCAAGCGACCGCTGTTCAGCCCGAAGGACTGCGGATTTCGAGGTGTCGTGTGGTCAGCATGAAGCATCATCTCTGCCGTTATTCTTGGCTTTCTAGACCGGGACCGCTATCTCACCGTCAGATAGCTCCTCAATTCTAATCACGTAGGCTGAATGGATCTCGAATCAGCCCTCAGGTCCAGGTAAAAATCCCTGATCTGGCCGGGAATCGAACTCGGGGCCTCCGGGTAAGAGGTAGCCACACTACCCCCACACGACTGGGCCGGACCTTATGCGTCAGGAGGGTTTTAATTAGCCAAAGTAAGTAATTTCAATCCCGAAATAAACTTCCAAGATTCAAGTTCAATTTTCCACACAGTGAATTTCTCCAGAGTTTTCATATTTCAAACAATCATAACGTCATCAAATTTTAAGTTATAGAATACATTGATATGTCAAATTCAAGCTTATTAAAAGTAGAATGTTTTGAACTAAACATAATAATAAATAAGACTATAATAAAAAGGTACCAAATGAAAAAAAACAAATCTAAACATTCTCAAATTTTGACCGCCATGAAAAATATATTATAAAAATATGATATCAATAAATTCTTAAATTCTGTTTAGTTCATCACATTATATGCATTATTAGGATGAATTATGCGCAAAAATAATTGGAATTGAACTATTTTCCAGAAAGCTATGATTTTTGGAAATTTATGCAAAATTTTGGAGTTTTTGTCAATTATTTAGGACGATAACTGGCTCAGAAAGAAAGAGAATAGAAGCTTTTGAAATGTGGTGTTACAGAAGAATGCTGAAGGTGAGATGGATAGATCGAATCACGAATGAAGAGATACTGAATCGAATTGGTGAGAGGAGATCGATTTGGCTAAATTTGACGAGAAGAAGAGATAGAATGATAGGACACATCTTAAGACACCCAGGACTTGTTCAGTTGGTTTTTGAAGGAAGTGTAGGGGGTAAGAACGGTAGGGGTAGACCAAGATATGAATATGACAAGCAGATTAGAGCAGATGTAGGATGCAATAGTTACGTAGAAATGAAAAGGTTAGCACAGGATAGGGTGGCATGGAGAGCTGCATCAAACCAGTCTATGGACTGATGACTCAAACAACAACAACATTTAGGAAACGGTACCTTAAGTGTGAAATTTTTATACTGTAAATATCTTCCGTAAATGCAAGAATTTCATTGTAAAAATTTCAAAAACATTGATAAAATAGTACAGATTTTGGTCCGAAACATGAATTCATACCTTAAAAAGTTATAACTAATATACTACACTAAATAGAATGGTTGCGAAAAAGAGACTTTTGTATTGTTATCCTCGCCAGAATTATCTCTACTTCTCGTCCTAAGTATTTCCAGTATTAGAGTGATACACAGGAATCCGAATTATCTCACCGCATCATTTCAATGGAGCTGGGTAGCGTTTCTTCAGTTCCTCAAGGTCACGTTCCGTCTTCACTCGATGTTTCACATCACCATTATAACACCATCCATAGTCCACACTGAATTTAGTCCGAAATGGCTCACAGCACGTTTGAGAATATCAGTACGGGTCTTAGTTAGGTCCTCCTGTATAGTTATACCGCTGTTCTTTAACAGCCTCTTCGATTTGAAGACTGCATTTCGGTAGGCGTATGAAACAAATTTCACAATGATGGGCCTGGTTTTGCTGTGACTTCTGGTACCAACTCTGTGTGAACGGTCGATCATCGCTGGATCATGTGGAACATTGATCCGAGTGGCAATCTCCTGAATGCGCTTGTCTGCGTCTTCCCCTGTAGTTTCAGGTACTCAAAATATACGTAAACTATTCCGACGTTGATAACTTTCCAACTCATCTGTCCTATCGTCTAACTGCCGTTGAAGTTCAGTTATTGCCTCGTCTCGTCTGCTGAGTTCACATTTTAATTCTTTTATTACATCAGTATTAAAATCAATACTTTCCTTAAGTTTCTGTATTACCTTATCGGCTACTCTGTCTACAAGTTCGTCGAGGAGTGAACTTTTCTTAACGAGGTTATCCAGCGTTAGCGACACCGTAGTATCTATAACCTTCTTGCTTACACTGGTTCGCAAAGTGTCCAATGGAGTGCACTGATCATCACAGGCCAAGATGTTGGCAGCGCTGTTCTGTGAATTTGCAGAACGGTTGATGTTCTTCACTTGTTCCGCGTAGTTTCAGCAGTTGCCACATAAGAGCGTGTCACTGTTTATTTCTTTGCCGTTAGAGAGTGGGGTGGCACTCCTGCTCGCGGGCTGAGCGATGCGGGCTTTAGCCTTCACTTGTTTACATGAGTTACCCATTGTAATTCGATAAACTTTTGCAAATTACTTACGAATCACGTTACCTTCTTCCAATTAAAGTACAACTGCACATCATAGGTTAAAACACCACTGAATGCACACTTGAAATACACTTAACACCGTCTTATGACACCTTCGCAATGATAAATACTAGAGAGGCTCTCACTCGCGTCTATACCACCATGAGGTAACAGAGACAGAAGAGGGAATGTAAGAGGGAAGATGAGTCAAAAATTAGATGCATAATATGAAATATACGAAAAGTAAGGGAAAATATGAAGAAACAATTGAAATGATGTCAAGTAATGTTTCTAATGAATAATTAGAGTTGTATATTAGAGTCATCGAAGAACTGATTTAATATACTGAGTATTGTGTGAGAGGGATTGTATACCAGACATGCAATTGACGTTGGAAGAGGATAATTTAAAGTTACTAAGCTCGAGTACAGGCGGCGTCGAAAGGAGTTATACAAAGGACATTGAAAGATGAGATGATTAACATCGGCATCTGCTGAGCCTCAACCACATAGAGGATGCTGTTGTAGACGAAATATACATTTATAGAGGGGTGTGAGAGCATGATTAAAGCGAAGGCTAAGATATTAATGATATTTCGACGGGTGTAGTTTGCATTACGATACCAGTACGTAGTAGGTAATATCCTTTCAAGCGTACGGATGTAGTCCATAGGTGTTGCCATGAGTGTTTTTGTTGGGATTTTAGCAGAGAAAAGAAGTCAGATGCTGGAGCAGAAAATGTGGACGGGTTTGTAGGTAATAGGGAAGCCTCTTCGGCTACTCGATCAGCCCGTTCGTTACCTGGTATGTTTTTATGTGCAGGTAATCATATGAGTGTAATTTTGACACCTAATTGGTGTAAATTAAATAGGATGTGCTTTACATTATATACATACCAATTTAAAGTAAAACCGTTGTATTTTAATGATTTGAGCACAGATAGGGAATCAGTAAATATGTTGGCAGAATGTATCGGTGAATTTTTTTTATGTAGATTAACGTTTGCCGTATGGCAACCAGTTCTGAAAAAATAGAAAACTATGACGATAAATGATACAATTCAACATACTGGGTTTGTTCGTAGTGAAAGGCAGCTCCGACACCACAAGAATTTTTGGATACATCATTATAAAAGTTGTTACAAGCGTGAATAGATGAGATACGAACGTTTTTAGAAACATAGGGGAAAATATGAAAGCCGATATGGGAGCATAGCGAAGGACAAAACTTTAGAAAAGTAATTGAAGGAGTGTATTGAAGCACTTCATATGATACAGAGTAATACGGTAACACATGACTACGAATTATTTCAGATTTAAATGGGGAGACGGACTTAAAAGCCAAAACTAATGCAGGGGCTCTGCAATTATGTGTGAGAGGTGATGGTAATGACTGAGCTAGGAGTTGTATTTTCGGGACGAACTTATTTGAGACCACGAGAAGTCGTTTGAGAAGATATTTAGATGCAAGAAATCTGCGGCGAAGCAGAAGAGGAGGTTCGCCAGTTTCTACTAAAAATGCATTAGTGGGAGTGGTATGTAATGCGCCAAAACAAATTCACAGCGCTTGATGTTGTATCGTATTGAGGGATTGAAGGGCGGAGTGTGATGCGATATCAATTATGTGTGCACAGTAATCAAAGCGAGCACGGATTGTGGTGCAGTATACTAATTTTGCTGTGACAGGATCAGCTCTCCAGGAACGGCGTGTGATAGCTTTTAGTAGTTTAAGATATGTGGCAGTACTGTTTCGTAGGCGATGCAAATGTTGGGAAAACTATAACTTTCGATCAATTATAATGCCAAGATATTTATGATGTGGACGGATAGGAATTTCATATGTATCGCATTGTAAGGGTTGTGAATTATAGACACGCTTGTTAGTAAAAATTACCGCAGAGCATTTATCAGGAGATTATGATAACCCATGAGTGTGTAACCAGGACTGGACTTTAATCAGGAGCTGAGTTATGCAATTCCGAGCGACATCGACGTCTTTATGGGAAAAATAAATAACTATGTCGTCAGCATACATGAGGATTCTGCAGTTTGGAGGGCGAGTTGTTCAAGGTCGGATAAATATAATGCAAAGAGTAGTCCATTGAAGATATCACCTTGAGGGAGCCCGACAGTAGCTTGACGAGAGAATTGTGCAGTGAGAGGAGTTTTGAAAATAAGAGTGCGATATATAAACAGATGGCTCAGAAGAGTTATGAAGGTAGTAGGGATTCCTTTCTCTGATAACACGTCCCATAACATATGAAGGGGAACTGAATCAAAGCCTCCTCGAATATATGAAGGAAGACAGCAACATTGTGCTGTTTCCTAGATTTAGCTAATAATATGTCGACGATAAGAATATTAATCGCATCCTGAGCATTCCTACCTTTACAGTATGCATATTGGTACTTTGGAGGAGGGAATAATACTCTAAGAACCAGAGAAACCGCTGAAGCATGATCTTGAGAAATAGTTTACGCATACAAGATGCCAAGATTATGCCCCTGATATTGTGAGCGGTGGTCATTGGAAGACGAAGCTTTGGAACAGGGACTAAGAAAAAAGTGTTCCATTCCGGAGGAGGAGTGGTAGTGGTTAACACAAATTTAAAATTCTGTACAATCACTTGTAGGGCTTTGATAGGTAATTCTTTTAATATAGCATAAGAGATATAATCAGGACCTGGTGTGGTCGATTTACAAGAGTTAAGAATGGACGTGAGCTCAAAAAGAGTTATGGGACGGAAAAGGACTTAATACTAACTAGTAGAAGAAGCGAGAGCTGGGGTGTAAGCTGGGACCACATGATCTGGAGTTAGGGATGTTAAAAATTCATTAAGAATATTGGACGTTGTATGAGGGCGTGGGATATGATTTAAAGCCCTAGTAAGAGCACGTACGGAATTCCATGACTAAGATGCAAAAATATGAGTACTATAGGATGATATAAAAGTTTTCCAGGCTTGTCTTCTTTTGTGATTGAAGACACGTCTGACATGTGCAATATGATGCTTAAGATGAAAGTAGTGTGAAGGGGTTAAAGTTTTTCGATATATTCTAAAAAGTATCTTTCGTTTGTGTATTAACTGATAACATTCGGAATCCCACCACTTTAATCTCGAGGTACCAGAAGTTATGGTAATCCAGGGTGTTTTAAAAGGGTGGTATAGGTCAAGATACTGTACTATTATTTGCATAATCCAATGATAGGATATTTCTGTAACTGGGCATGTCTCCAATTGTTGTACTATAAATGACTTAAAGCACGAAGCATTCAAATGATGTTGGGAGCGAATTTGACCAATGGAGTGGTAGGAAGGAGGGTTCTTAGTGATATACCCAAGTCCATAAGTAATTAAGTTGGGAAAGTGATCACTGTTATGAGTGTCGCCTGATACTCTCCACGTGGTTATAGAGGCAAGAGTGTAATGACAAAGTGATATATCTACTGCACTAGGCAACATACCGGGAGGAGTCAGTCTGTTAGGGGACTCATAATTAAGAATAATGAGATAATGTTGATTTACAGCATGTAGGAACTGTGTGCCTTTGGAGGTGTCTACAGGAGCTCCACACTGAGTATGCTGTATATTGATGTCTCCCAAAAAAGGAGTTGGCTATCATATGGAAAATGATCAAAAATATTTGAACCATTGTGCGAATGAGATGTAATTATCTGGTGGGTTATATAAGTTTATAACGTATGTCTTGTTATACATAAGTGCAAGGGCATAGGTAGGGGGTATGATGTATTGCAAATGTAACTGAGTGTATGATAGAGAATTGTGTATCATAAGTGCCATACCATCAAACCCTGGTCCGTCATGCCGTTCAATAGAATAACCTGGAAAATAAAAGTTAGTGTTAAGGGAAAACCAAGTTTCTTGCAGATCTACTATACGAGGAGATGTTTCCTTCATTAGAATTTTTAATTCGTATTGTTTGTTTTGTAGACTCCTAGCATTGCTTTAAAGAATGTGCACTACGGTATCATTATTAAAGATAAGCTGTACACTTTCTCGTAGTTGACTAATTACTGGTAAAATATTAGGGTGATCTCCAATTAGTTGCATAATTTGCATTAGAAGATTGAGAGTACTCTGTTGAAAATGTTCCCGCTGTTGTGACGTTTGCAAATGGGTTACTTGGTTCGATGATATTGGAGCTGGCTGGGTGAGAGGTATGGGGTATTGATGATACAGAGATTACAAGGGGCGGGAGGTTTGAATGGGTTGCATGATCTGGAGATAGCCAGTTCTATCATAGCCGGGAGGAGGCTTGGATGGCAAGTCCTTGACGATCACTTGCGTGAATTTACGATTGCGCGGCATTTCTGGCATGGGAGGAGAAGATTGCGTGGGCAGGGGGAGGAAATTATTTAAGGTTACTCTAATCAGAATAAGTAGTTGGAAATAATCTAGAGGAAGCTTCCGAAAAGGAGATATTATCAATGCACAAGAGTTTCTTAATCTCTACTTGTCTCTGATGGAGAGCACAGTCAGATGAGCCCGTTGTATGCTCCCGATTACAATGTAAACATAATTTGACATTGGCAAGGCAGTCGGAGGTAGCATGATTTAAGCCACAGTTACGACACCAAAAGTTTGGAGACTGACAATTGTGTATGGTGTGACCATAACGCTGGTATTTTGAGCAAATAATTGTGTAAAATACAAAATGATTTACTTCAAATAAAACTAGATAAATTGAAACATATTTTGGCAATGTTTTGAACAAAAACAATCTTTACTGAACAAGTAGGTAGATAAACTATCTTACCATCCTGATTGGTTTTGCGACTTAGTCGCTCTTAAGTAAAGTAAGAATTTCTGTTTCAGATATCTCTTTATGTACACCTCGGATAATACCGACTCGGAAGATACTGGAGTGAGGTATAAAGGCGTGTAGCTTGTGCGTATCAAGAAACTTATTCTTCAAAAAGTCATTAGTATGATTTGCATAGTTCTAGGCTGCCAGGTAAAAAAGTATAAGTCAGAAAATGTTCAAAATGAGATAAGTCCAAGACCGGAGTCCTTGAAGGGATTGCGATCTTTTGATCTAAGCAATTTAAGTCAGAATGAAATGGAAGAATACTGTATGTCATTTGGTCTTAATAGTAAAAGTAAACATGCTGAGGGGAAATGTACAAGTCAAATTATACTATTAGTGCCGAAGTGCAACATAGTACAAGTCATGTTATACTCCTTGACCTGGTCATGGAAAATGATGCAGGTGATGACATAATCTCTTTGGTACAACGTACGCTACCATTATAGAATATATATGAAGTATTGCTACTTCTTTGAGTTCTATGTGAAGTTGTAAACATTTTGTTAGAGTAAGAAAACAGTGAATCGCAGTATTATTAGAGTATAGTATAGTGATTGTAATTTAATTGGTTATTCGATCACTTAAATACGACAGAACAATAGTAACAGAAGAATAATTAGACTTTCGGAGATGTCTGTTAGGTCTGCTAGTTCAGTAGTGAATATTCGAAGGATTATTATCATAAGTTGCTGTTTTACGGTTAAAATTTCCTATTATTTAGAACTTGTTTATTTTCATTTCAGCTCTTAATGCAATTAGTGGGAGAAAGACGGTAGTTGCCCTGGAACAACAAGAAGATCCATTCTCTCATGTGTCATCTGAGCTAACTGAGGAGCAGTTAGGAGTAATCCAGGATGTTGAGGATGCAATAGGCAATGATAGTGATATTTTTAGACATTTTTGTTGATGGTGACATTGATGAAGACTATGTACTGGAAGAGAGTGAGTCAAGTGAGGACGAAGATACAATGTTTGTAAGCTAGTTACTGCTGGAAGACCTTCAAACAGGAAGAAAATTGACAGTATTGCATAGGAAGTTGGCTTTGTAACTGCTGAACCAGAAAAAGTGTTTCCAACAAATGCTGCGAAAGTTAGTCATTCTCGAAAAGCGAGAGCGGAACGAAAACAAAAGCGGAACACAAGACAAATATATATAACAGCCAAAGGGAAAAAAGTTGTAGCTAGAGCTCCAAAACCTCTAAAAATGTGCCGTTTGAAATGTAAAGAAAAACTAGACAAAATGATTGATGAACAGAACACGGTTAAGACACAAATATCTAATGAATATTGAGCTCTTGGAGACCGATAAAAAGAGTAAGTTATGTGGTCAGCCTCATTGATCGAAAGTACCTGCAACATCACGGAATAGGACCCAGGATCCCGCCAAAGCAAAATGCCGTATGGTTTCTCACTTATTTCATTTCCGAGTAAACGGAGAACGATTTCGTGTTTGCAGAGGATGTTTCATGAATACCCTTGATGAGTCCCAAATGTTCATTACACTTGCACTTACCAATCGACAGGCTTATGTGTCTGAAACTTTAAGTGATGACAAGAGGGGAAAAACACCACGTGGTAACAAACACCCTGCTAAGAAAGTACAAGAAGTAAGAAATCACATTTCATCATTTCCTCAATATAAATCTCACTACACACGAAGAGAAAGTAATAGAGTTTATCTACCATCATATCTCAATTTGCAAACTATGTACAACCTCTACTGTGATGGAAAAGGTAGGCCAGTTTCCAGAGGAATATACGAGAGAGAGTTCCAACAGACGAACCTTACATTTAAAGAGCCTAAAGTGGATACGTGTCACAAATGTGATGTTCTATATGCTAGAAAGAAATTTGCGTCAGTAAAAGACAGTTCTATGGAAGAAATTGACGCCGATTTAGCTAATCATCACACTGAGGCAGACAACGCGTACCTCCAAAAGGACAGAGACAAGAAACGTTCCAGCTCAGATAGTTCGATGCTATGTTACAGTTTCGACTTACAACAGTTTCTGCCGACTCCGTTTTTGAATACTTCAGTTGCTTTTTATAAACGGCCACTGTGGACATACAACTTGACCACGCATGAAACCAGTACGGGTAGCGTAACTTGCTACATGTGGCATGAAGCAGAAGGTGCTCGTGGTGGGGATCAGATCGCAACGTGCGTTGTCAAGGAACTTATGTCAATTCTTTCAGAAGTGAAACAAGTGACACTATACTCAGACACCTGCGGAGGGCAGAATAAAAACTCTCACGTGGTTGCAATGTTCTTGTTCGCCATGCAGGAAAATCCAAATCTGAATATCATTGATCATAAATTCATGGTTCGTGGCCACAGTCACTTAGAATGTGACGTTGACCATGGCCTGATCGAAAAACAAAAGAAGAAGCTTCAAGTACGAGTGGCTCATCCGTATGATTGATATCAACTGGTACGCTCAGTTGGCAACAAAAGGAAATTTGGAGTTGTAGAACTGACACATACTGACTTCTTGGATTTTGCTAGTGTTCATAAAGTCACCTTACAACTTCGAAAGAAAGATACGCAGGGAAATCAATTTAAGTAGCAGGGTGTTAAATGGTTTCGTTTTATGAAAGAGTATGGTACAGGTTTTTCAAGAAGAGTCTCAATGTGGTTGAGCCGTTTCAATCAATAAGGTTCATCCGTAGAGGGAAGATGAGTATTCCACTGCAGCCTGAACAATGTTATCGTGGCACACTATCAATTTCAAAAGAAGAAAGAAAGACGTTTTGGATCTCTTCCCACTTATTCCACCTATATTCTATTACTTTTACAAAGATCTCAAAACAAATGACGGTGATGACAAGCACCCTGACATAGAAGAATTCCACGGTGACTGAATTGGTGCTGCTATCCTGTCAATCATTTAGCTGTAGATCCTGTGCAGACTTTGTTCTAAGGTCGGACATTATTATTATTATCTTTTGTTCTTTTTATTTTCATCATGTACAAGTGTGTGTTATGGTATTGTACTCAGCGGTCACGATAGCATAAGTCTAGGTCTCACTACGTGAGAAATGGACTAAGTCACATAAATCTTTAAATAACTTACTTTGAATATAAAACTCTTCGAGGTAATTATATGCGTCCACAACAATGTTAAGTTCTTCCAGTCCACAACAATGTTATTGATAACGTGGGAAAAATCCTTCCAATCATTTGTTTCAAGAAAATCAATAAAAAGTGTCTCCTGAAAAATTCCATTTTTTGACTTATACCCTTTTTCCTTGGGAGCCTAGGGTTAAAGTTTACCTCCATCCTATTACGACCTTTATACTGAATGGATTTGACAGGAAAGTTTCGTTCATGCAATAAACGCCCAAGAGCCATAGGGCGACGGATACCAATATTATTGCCACATTTGAGGAGACAAAGACAGTATATTGGCCTGGGTGGTTACATGGAGACGTATTACATGCAACATTGTTAGAAGGTTGAGCAGGTGGTGGGAGATTACTATTACGTTGGGTTGAATTTTGCAAAGAAGGGGTATTATGAGAACTATCATTCACACTTGAATCCATATTCACCCCTCCTTCTCGTCCAACATTACTATTTGATGCTCGATGAGACTCCTCATCACCTCCACTATCAGTACTCATGACACCACAGCACACATCACACGCAAGCTGTAACGCGAAACTAATCGCAAGTTCTAGAAACGTCAAGACACGTGACACGAAACCTCGAACACTTCCAACCGCACGGGACGATGTAGCGAACGAGACTCACCTCCTGGAGGACGAATACCGAACAGAAACTAGACAATGACGTCATAGAACATGGCGGCGGTAAACAGTGATTTTGTTTTTTCTCCGAGTGAAATGTTCGGTAATATGAAGTGCAATGAACCTAATGACGGAAGTAATGATAGTCTAAATGCTTCTTGTTATGCATGCATATCTAAGAATACTTCTTCTTCTTCTTAAAATGAATATGGGCTCGTAATGTCACCCAGATATAATACTTATAAATAATTCTACCATTTCTACACTCTCACAAAATTCCTATAAATTAGGACACAAATGCTGTTCTCAAGATTATCCGATTAACAAGAACTTACAGACTGAGTTAAGCAGAGAGTGCAGTTGATAGACAGAATGTTTCCAGAGCACATGAAATAGTTCACCAGAAAACGTAGCACATATACAACTGATGGTGATAGAATTACTTATATCATGCTGAGGATATATAGGAAAATCACAAGGACACAAGGTATACCAGTCTTCACGCTAGAGTGACCCACCTCAGCGACTTTTACAAGACGAACAAGACCGGGTCAACATTTAAGGTATAATTAGGAAAGGGAAGCGTGACTACTGAGGGGTGAAACATGAAAGAATGTGGGACGCTGGACTGAGGAAAAGTAATAACAGGACAAATGATATTGAGGACATAGAATGAGGAAAGTGTTGTTGATGTCGGAAACAACTATCCAAGTTTCGTAACGCTGTGGTGGTATGACGTCATTGAAAGTGCAAACGCGATTGGGGGAGGGGCGAAAATATGACTATAGACAGTGGCTATGTGGAGTGGGTTAAAAGCGGGCGTAATAGGGGAGATAAATCAAAAGATAGATTCATAATATGAAGTATGCGAAGTGTTAGGGAAAATATTAAGAAACAATTGGAATGATGTCAAGTAATGTTTCCAATAAATGATTAGAGTTGTATATTAGATTCATCTAAGAATTGATTTATTATACTGAGTATCGTGTGAGAGGGATTGTATACCAGACATGCAATTGGCGTTGGTAGAGGTAATTCAAAGATAGTAAGCTCGAGTACAGGCGGCGTCGAGAGGAGTTATACTAAGGACATTGAAAGATGAGACGATTAATATCGGCATCTGCTGAGCCACAACCCATAGAGGATGCTGTTGTAGACGTAATCGAAATTTATATAGGGGTGTGAGAGCGTGATTAAGGCAAAGGCGTAGGATATTAATGATATGTCAACGGGTGTAGATTGCATTACGATACCAGTACGTAGTGGGTAATAGTGGTTGTAGACTATGGTAGAAATTTCCCTTCAAGCTTGCAGATGTAGTCCATACGTGTTGCCATAAGTGTTTTTGTTGGCATTTTATTAGAGAAAAAAGTCACATACTCTAGCAGAAAATTTGGACGGGGTTGTAGTTAATATAGAAGCCTCTTTGGCTAATCGATCAGCATGTTCATTACCTGGTATGTTTTTATGTGCAGGTATCCAAATGAGTGTATTTTAATGAATTGAGCACAGATAGGGAATCAGTAAATATGTTGGCGGAATGTATCGCTGAATTTTTTTATGTAGAGTAACATTTGTCGCACGGCAAGCGGTTCTGCAGAAAAAAATTGGAAAAAAAGTGACGCTAAATGATACAATTCAACATACTGGGTTTGTTCGTAGTAAAAGGCAGCTCCGACACCACAAGAAGTTCTGGATCCGTCGGTATAAAAGTTGTTACAGGCATGAACAGATGAGATACGAACTTTTTTTAGAAAATAGAGGAAAATATGCAAGCCGATATGGGAGCATATCAAAGGATGAAGCTTTAGAAAAAATAATTGAAGGACTGTATTGGAGCACTTCGTACGATACAGAGTAATATGGTAACAGAGTGCTACGAATGATGTCATTTTCAAATTGGAAGACGGGCTTAAATGCCCAAATGAATGCAGGGGCTCTGCAATTATGTATGAGAGGTGATGGGAATGACTGAACTAGGAGTTGTATTTTGGGGATGAGCTTATCTGAGACCACGAGAAGTCGTTTGAGAAGATATTTAGATGCAAGAAATCTGCGGCGAACCAGAAGAGGAGGTTCACCAGTTTCTACTAATAGCGCATTAGTGGGGGTGGTATGTAATGCACCAAAACAAATTCGCAACGCTTGATGTTGTATCGTATTGAGGGATCGAAGGGCGGAGTGTGATGCGATATCAATTATGTGTGCACAGTAATCAAAGCGAGCACGGATTGTGGTGCAGTATACTAATTTTGCTGTGACAGGATCAGCTCTCCAGGAACGGCGTGTGATAGCTTTTAGTAGTTTAAGATATGTGGCAGTACTGTTTCGTAGGCATTGCAAATGTTGGGAAAACTATAACTTTCGATCAATTATAATGCCAAGATATTTATGATGTGGACGGATAGGAATTTCATATGTACCGCATTGTAAGGGTTCTGAATTATAGACACGCTTGTTAGTAAAAGTTACCGCAGAGCATTTATCAGGAGATTATGATAACTCATGAGTGCTTAACCAGGACTGGACTTTAATCAGGAGCTGAGTTATGCAATTCCGAGCGACATCGACGTATTTATGGGAAAAATAAATGACTATGTCATCAGCATATATGAGGATCCTCGCAGTTTGGAGGGCGAGTTGTTCGAGGTCGGATAAATATAATGTAAAGAGTAGGCCACTGAAGATATCTACCTGAGGGAGTCCGACAGTAGATTGACGAGGGGATTGTAAACTGAGAGGAGGTTTGAAAATAAGAGTGCTATATATAAGCAGATGGCACAGAAGAGTTATGAAGGTAGTAGGGATTCCTTTCCGCGATAACACGTCCCATAGCAGATGAAGACGTGGAGAGTATTAGGAGACATTCATAACAGTGATCACTTCCCCATCTTAATTACTTATGGACTTGGGCATATCACTAAGAACCCTCCTTCACACTTTTCCCCTGGTCAAATTCGCTCCCTACAACATTTTGATGCTTCGTGCTTTCAGTCATTCATGGTACAACAACTGGAGACATGCCAAGTTACAGAATTATCCTATCATTCGATTATGCAAATGGTAGTAAAGTATCTTGACCTCTACCACCCTTTTAAAACACCTTCGAATACCAGAACATCTGACACTCTAGATTAAAGTGGTGGAATTCTGAATGCCACCACTTAGTACTTAAACGAAAGAGACTTTTCGGAAAAAATCGAAAAATTTTTAACTCCTTCACACTACTTTCATCTTAAGCATCATATTGCATATGTCAGACGTGTCTTGAATTAAAAAAGAAGACACGCCTGGAAAACTTTTGTATCCTCCTTTAATACTCATATTTCTGCATCTCAGTTGTGAAACGCCGTACGTGCTCTTACCAGGGCTTCGAATCATATCACGTCGAATATTCTTAATGAATTTCTAACATCCCTAACTCCAGATCATGTAGTCCCACCTTACACCCCAGCTCTCTGTTCTTCTTCTAGTCAGTCTTCAGTCCTTTCGTGTCCCAAAACTCTCCTGGAGCTTACATCCATTCTTACTTCTTGTAAAGCATCCACACCAGGCCCCGATTACATTTCTTATGCTATGTTAAATGTACTACCTATCAAAGTCCTACAGGTGATTGTACAGTATTTTAATTTTGCGTTAGCCACTTTCTCTCCTCTTCCAGAATGGAACACTGTTTTCTTAGTCCCTGTTCCAAAGCCTCGTCTTCAAATGACCACCGCTAAAATTATCAGGGACATAATCTTAGCATCTTGTATACGTAAAATATTCCTCAAGATAATGCTACAACGGTTTTTCTGATGCTTAGAGTATTATTTCCTCCTCCCAAAGTACCAATACGCACACTGTAAAGGTAGGAATGCTCAGGATACGATTAATACGCTTATCATCGATATATTATTTGCTACATCTAAGAGACAGCACAGTTTTTGTCTTATTTGATATTCGAGGATCATTTGATCCAGCCAACGAACCGGGAGGAGTGAGTCTAGTAGGGGAACCATCATTAAGAATCATGAGATTATGTTGATTTGCAGTATTTTATAACTGTGTGCCTTTGGAGGTGTCTACATGAGCTCCCCACAGGGTATGATGTATATTGATGTCTCCCGAAAAAGGAGTTGGCTATCAGATGGAAATTGATTAAAAAATTTGAACCATTGTGCGAATGAGATGTAATTATCTTATAATGTATGTATTGTGTTATATAATTCCAACGGCGTAGGTATTGGGTATGATGTATTGCAGTTGTAACTGAGTGTATGATAGTGAATTGTGTATCATAAGAGCCACACCATCAAACCCTGGTCCGTCATGCCGTTCAATAGAATAACCTGGAAAATAAAAGTTAGTGTTAGGGGAAAACCAAGTTTCTTGCAGAACTACTATTTGAGGAGATGTTTCCTTCATTAGAATTTTGAGTTCATATTGTTTGTTTTGTAGACTTCTAGTATTCCGTTGAAGAATGCTCACTACCATTATTAAAGATAGATTGTATACTTTCTCGTAGTTGACTAATAACTGGTAAAATATTGGGGTGATCTCCAATTGGTTATGTAATTTGCATTAGAAGATTGAGAACACATTGTTGAACATGTTCACTCTCTGGTAGCGTGTTATCTGTTTGTGGTGAATGTCGAGCGGATTGCAACAGGGTTACTTGCTTCATTGTTGTTGGAGCTGGCTGGGTGGGAGGAATGGGGTATTGGAGAGACAGAGTTTTCAAGGGACGGGAGAATTGAGTTGGTTGCACGATCTGGAGATAGCCGGCTCTATCATAGCCGGGAGGAGGAGGCTTGGAAGGCAAGTCCTTGACGATCACTTGCGTGAATTTACGTTTGCTCGGCATTTCTGGCATGGGGCGGACAAGATTGAGTGGGAAGGGGAGGAAATTGTTGGAGGTTACTAGACTCAGAAAAATTAGGTGGAAATAATCTAGAGGAAGCTTCCGAAAAGGAGATATTATCAATGCACATGAGTTTTTTAACCTCAACTTATCTCAGGTGAACAGCACAGTCAGATGAGCTCGCTGAATGCTCCCGATTACAATGTAAACATAATTTGACATTGGCAAGACAGTCTGAGGTAGCATGATTTAAGGCACAGTTGCGACAACGAAAGTTTGTAGACTGACAATTTAGTATCGTGTGACCATAACGTTGGCGTTTTGAGCAAATAATTGGGTAGAAAATAACAGGATTTACTTCCAATAAATCTTGATATATGGAGACATATTTTTGCAATGTTTTTGAACAAAAGACAATCTTTACTGAACCAGTACGTAGAGAAACTACCTACTATCCTTATATGTTTTGCGACTTAATCTGCGAACAGAGTGAACTTTGATGTCGCTCTTAATTAAAGTAAGAATTTCTGCTTCATATAACTCTTTATCTACACCTCGGATAATACCGCCTCTGAAGATTTTGGACTGAGGTATAAAGGCATGTAGCTTATGCGTGTCAAGAAACTGATTCTTCAAAAAGGAATTTGCATGATTTGCAGAGTTAAAGTTTACCTGAACCCTATTACGACCTTTATACTGAATGGATTTGACAGGAATGTTTCGTTCATGCAGTAAATGACCAAGAGCCATATGCTGAAGGTTACCATTATTATTGCCACTTTTTGAGAAGACAAAGACAATATATGGGCCTGGATGGTTAAATGGATACATATTACAGGCAACATTGGTAGGACGTTGAGCAGGTGGAGGAAGGTTAGTATTACGTTGGGTTGTATCCTGCAAAGGAGAGTTATTATGAGAACTATCGTTCACATTTAAATCCATATTCACCACTTCTTCCCGTCCAACATTACTATATAATGCCGGATTAGACTCCGCATTAACTCCACTGTCAGTACACATGACACCACAGCACAACTCGCACGCAGAGCTAACTCGAAACTAAGCGCAATTTCTAGAAACTTCAGAGACACGAGACCGGAAACCTCGAACACTCCATGTTCGACCGCACGAGACGATGTAGCGAACGAGACGTATCTAAGAATACGTGTGGTAGCGAAGTGTCGGATCCGGGAGACGATTTCGTTTCCGATATCCTCACTTCGGACTCCTCGTATTTGAGGTTCAGAATAAGATTTCTGGAACT
Source organism: Anabrus simplex (assembly GCF_040414725.1). Lineage (NCBI taxonomy): Eukaryota > Metazoa > Arthropoda > Insecta > Orthoptera > Tettigoniidae > Anabrus > Anabrus simplex. The sequence continues at coordinate 241,086,853 of NC_090268.1, forward strand.
TGAACTCTCATCTAAAGATGAAATAATCAAAATGTTATCCACTGATCTTGAAAATGCGCTACTCGAGTTGAGGAACTTTAAACAAAATAATGTTGAAATGCCGAGACAATGCGAAAATGATTTTGAAGAGGTTAAGTCGAAGAATTTTAGGCCTACCGGTAACAGGAAACATGTTGCATTTAAATATACTGTAAATAAGAACTTAGTGACACAAAACAGTTTTCAAGAGATTGAATCAAATGATCAAGAGGTAAACATGGAATATGACTCAGATGCAGTGTCGGTAAGGCAAAATAATCCCGTCGGCGACCGGAACATAAACAAGCCCGTACAGGAATAATGGGGGACTCTATGATAGGAAATATTGGACCCGAAGTTGAAGAGGGTATTGCGTACTGCTATCCAGGCAAACGCGTGGGTCAACTTGCAGAACATATGAACAGTGACAGTATTAAATAAAATCCTGACGCCCTAATTGTTCATATTGGCACAAATGACCTTCATAATTTGTCAACACGTAGTGACATTATGACCGAAACTGATAGACTTACCACTGCGATGAAAAGGAGGTTTCCAGCGGCAAAGCTTTGTCCCAGTGGCGTTTTATATCGGCACGATGTTGATTATCGCTATATAGATAATGTAAACTCCATCCTTGACTGATTATGCCGTAATGGAGATGTCCTTTTTGTCGATGCTAATAGCTAGCTTAGAGACAGTGATTTTGGAAGGATGGGTTACACCTTAACAGAAAAGGAATCTCTAAGTTTGGCAAACTTCTCATTAGAATATCTAGAAGAATGCTCTCAGGAAACTAATTAAGAAAATGAGGGGCGTTGCTAATTCTAATGGCGAAAACGTAAGTGTACAAAAATGATTTAGAGAGCATAACCTATATCAGGAATGAAATACAATATGTAGATAGGGAATAATTTCACAGTGGTCAATACACGATACTAAAAATGCATCAAAGACATCAATAAAAATGTTAGTTGAACACTTTAGAGCATACTACCAAAATGTAAATGGACTTCGAAGCAAACAAACTGAACTTAGAGTTTCTTCATAATTAGCTGACTACGACTTCATGATATTAACTGAAACGAAATTAAATGATGAAATTGGTGATGAGGAACTAGGACTCGAAACATATCAAGTGTCAGATGTGATAGGTCTTCTTTAATGAGTATGGAGGCATCTCATGGGGGTGTAATGATCTGTATTAGCAAGAGGTTTAAACCTACTTTGATACCGTGCATTAGCTCAATTGAACAGTTGTTTATGTCCCTTATTTTAACACCAAAAATTAATCATTGGTGCTGTATACGTTCCACCCAAGTCTACTGTCCAAAAATATTTCAAACATAGCATTGCTGTTGAAAAATTTATGTTAAATCTCGACAACTATGTATTGCTCCTTGTTGCTGACTACAATCTACCACATCTTAATTGGATAGTAAATGAAGAAACATTTTCCGCCTTGTGTCAGTAGGCAACCACACGGTGCAGTCCAGTTTAGTTATAGACAAATTTTCTTATCTCTGTTTAAATCAGTTTAATGCTACCCCAAATTTTCTGAATCACTTTCTTGATTTGGTTTTCAGTAACTCCAATTTCCATTGAAGTAAAATTTAGTAATGAAAGTATTGTCCCCCTCGATAGACACCACCAAGCATTAGGGATTTATTTACCTATAAATGAGCTATACAATTCCTTACCTGGTGATAGTTTTTATTTTTTACTTTTTAAATGGTGACTATCATGGCCTAAATTATTATCTGTCATACAGTAGTTCAGCTGGAAGGTGATGTTTCAAAATGTATCGATTGATAAAGCAGTAGAAAGCTTCTATTCAGTACTACATTATGGGATGGAATTTTACATCACTACACGGAATTTCAAGACTCCAAAATTCCCAAAGTGGTATCATCATAAATTGAAATCACTGATTATTGAAAAGAAGAAAGCACACAAGCTATATAAAATATCAAATCGCTTTAGTGATTATCAGCATTTCTCGAAATTAAGAAATGAAGCAATTCTGAACCCAAATCTTGCTATATAAACTATGTCTCCAAATGTGAACAAGTTATTACTTCCAATCCACAGAAATTCTGGCAATATCTTTCTAAAAGATCATGTAATAATATTCCTTCAACAATGCATCTTAATGAAGCTACAGCATATACGGGAGAAAATATTGTCAATCTTTTTGCTAAACACTTTTCATTTGTTTATTCTTCTTATCCGAATAGTGATAATATATCATATGATTATCCATCTTCTGTCAATCTGTCAGATATAAACATTAGTAAGGCAGAAATTTACAATCTCTGGAATTAAAGAAAACTGTAGGACCTGATGGTGTTTCAACTTACCTGCTCAAGTACTGCTCATTTATTTTATGTAAACCACTCTTTTATCTGTTCAACTTATCATTAAACTAAGGTGTTTTCCCAGTGGAATGGAAGAAAGGATTTGTTAGTTCAGTTTTCAAAAATGGTGATAAAACTGACATAAAACAATATAGACCAGTTACAATTTCTTCTCATATTTCCAAAATTTTTGACTCAATAATTCTGGACAAGATCACACCTCTCTTTAGAAACATCATTGATGAGCAGCATGGATTCTTTTCAGGACGGTCAACATGTAGCAAACTTCTTTTATTCTATCAGTTCCTCTTGGATGCAATAGAGAATCACTCTCAGATGGACTGCATTTATACAGACTTCTCAAAAGCTTTTAACACTGTTGACCATGATATCTTGCTGCAAAAACTAACAGGTTACGGAATTAATGGGCCTCTCCTCTTCAGGTTTGAATGGTATCTTAAAAATCACCTGCAGATTGTTAAAATAAGGAATCATTTTCCTGTGCCTATTATTGTTACTAGTGGTGTTCCTCAAGGGTCTCACCTTGCGCCCTTACTTTTTATTCTCTACATAAATGACATTAAAAGTATACTGAAGAATTCTGTATTGCTTTTGTTTGCTGACGATGCAAAAAATATGCAAATTAATTGTTCACTTGATTGTTTAAAACTTCAGGAAGATCTACATCATCTGGAAAAGTACTCTATTCGAAATGGGTTGAAACATAATCAGGAAAAATGTAAAATAATATCATTTTTAAAAAACAAGAAGAAAATATCATTTCAGTACAAATTTAGTACCAAAAATATTCTTACTCCTGTTTCACAAGTTAATGACCTTGATGTTTTATTCAGTCATAACCTATCATTTAATGACCGCATTGAAAATATTTGTAAGAAATCATTACAAAGATTGGGTTGCATTACCAGATATTCAAGAGAATTTTCAAACTCAGCTACCTATCGATTGCTGTATGTATCTATGGTACGCCTGCCCTGTACTTGAATACTGTACACCTGTATGGAACCCTTTTCATCAGACCTCTATCCATAGATTAGATTCATTACAACGTGAATTTCTTCGTTTATATTCATTTACTGTAGAATAGGATTCTCATATGAAAATATTGATTATACAGCCCTACAACAGTCTTTAAATCTGCATAGTCTGTCACAACGCCGTGAATTCCTGGATACACTCCTCATTTGTAAATTACCGTACTTCATTCCTTGGTGAATTGTCCACAACTCATTGAAAAAATTAACATACGTGTACCAGACAGACTTACGAAGTTCAAGAATACATGGTCTACAAATTGGCATAGAACTAACTATGCGTCCAATGGGCCAATTGAACGAATGTCAAGATCTCTAAACAAAGTTGATATTGATATATTTAACTACTCATTGTCAAAATAAGAAATCACTTACATAATCTCCAGAATTGACTATTATTTTCCTGTGCTTACTTATAATATAACCTATGTATATATCTGTACCGTACATATTTTTGTATTTATACTCCACTGAACATTCTTTCTAGGGTGGTTTGTTTTGTTCATTTTCTCTATTGTTGTGTAAAATGGTATTACCGTTAATAACGTATTATTATTATGTGACATTCACTTCTCTCTTCTACATGCTTAAGGTTGGCCTAAGTCTTTGCCCGAACGTTACCCGAAACCTTCTCACCCAAAATTCTGACAAGTGCACATGAACACCCAGTATTTGGAACTGGGACCAATGTTACCTTTTGATTACTTGGTACCGGTATCTAACTTATTAATTAATCTACCATATTTTAAATTTGCTGACTTCTACGCTTAAAACTTCCAGCATTGCTGACATGTGCATGTCAGTTTTGCTCTCGTACTGTACCAGTTAACGTGAGTACGCGAGCGATGATGTCATACGTTATAGAGCTGCTACCATATGTGACGCTCGGCTGGAAACTTTTCTGCCTGTAGGCTTTTTACTGGACTTTTGGTCTCATGAAAAGGAAGTACCGTGTGCCACATACTACTTCTCTGAAAGATACTGTCTCGATCATTGAAGATAGCATCCCTGAGTCGAAACTTAACAAAGCTTTCATCACCTTAAAAGAACCTGGCGACTTGTTAGCAAGTACTTATGACTGGCAACGTGGTTGGGAAAACAATCCTCAGATCACATCTGTCAGTCATTTTACTGTGAAGAAAAATATGTCCGGGGTCGTTACGTGTCAACAAAAATTGGATGGTCCAACTATAATTGTTAAGATTTGCGAGGCAGATAATCTTCCTCAGAACCTACCCAAGAAGTTGAAAGTAAAAGGCATGACTGCAGAAAGGAAGAAATATCTGTTGGACAACATTTGAGAGTACTGCACAGCAGAAACATGGGATTTGTTGTGCTCACAGCCAGGCGACAATAAGGCAAAAAGGAAGTACATATGTAATTAAGAACATTCCAGAAACATTAGCAACAATTCAGTTTTGTTACTACAAGATACAAGATAGAAATGTAAAACCTTCATTGGATACTGACTGTGTGTACTTTTGGAATGACCTTTCAAAATATCCAACCTTGTATTGATAATAAGGTATTATTAGTAACATTACTACCATTACTATGATTATTGTGTCCTTATCTTTTTTGTACAACTTAAGACAGAACGTCTGCGTATATGAGCGCCACAAGACTAAAACTTGCTTTTTCACTTTTATAAAATTTTGAACATCTTTACATATTTAATTTCCAGAGAATAAAACTCTTGAATACTTATGAAAATCATATTAATACACACAGTTGATATTCCTTTATCCAGTAAAACAATCAGATTTTCTTAAATCCTTAATACATTATCCGAATAATACAGTACACCCAATTTTCCGGTCGATTTTTGAAATTCAATAAATTCTATCTTACAACTTCAAAGTTGCATAAAATGATGAGTTTTTAAGCTAGAGACTTCTGGTTTTCATGATGATCACAAATTTATCTACTATCAAAATTTAGAATAAACAAAAAATGTGATTTCCCGACTTAAGGTATGGTTTCCTGGAGAGTGTCACATGTGGGAAGTGCACACGTCCAATGTGCTCTTTCTTCAGAACTCCAGTAACTAAATCTTATTGTATGGTACTGCCATCTAGGAGGATTTTGTGCCAACTCATACTCCTTCAAACCTTACTGGATGGTGTTGTCATCCCTATGGATTTTGTAAAAACTCATATTTCACTTTACAAATAAAAAGTCTTGTATAATCCTCATTTTCAATACAAAACAGCTACCTATATTAGATGGGACGATATCTATACATGCTTCAGCATATCTAAAGGCCATCCTCAGCAGAAGTTCAAATATTACATTTATGCAAACACATAGAAATACTGATGAAGTGTGTGGGATCAAAATACAATGATCATGATGGACATATTAAAACATATTGAGGTAGAAAAATCCTCTCGTCTAAAAACTTGTTTGGTTGACATAAAACTTGCTATTCCTTTTCAAAGTGGAACACTGTTTTGCACAGCGTAGTGAGACCATCAATAAAGGGAATAATAAGTGTGCCTTTTAACAAATAATGCAGAATTATTATTCCCTTTGTCTCGTCATGAGATAGTAAATTGAAGACATTTAACAATCAACAAATAAATATACAACACTTATCTTTTGTTCTCAGTGAAGTGGACAAATAAATGTGTCCTCACAAAATAGTGTCAGGTTATGATACATCGAACTTTAAGAGCTTTGCAAGTGATGATAGTTTATGTCAAGTATAGCGAGGTTGAACAACGAGAGTGAACGTACAAAACCTAAATTTTAGGCTCTGATACAAATAACATTACAAGAAAACTTTCCAAGGGTTCATGCATATATTAACCTATACAGGTATCACAGACTTGAATAAGGAGAGCAGGGAATAAATGACAAGAAAGGAACCCGAAAACACAACATGTATGGTAATACTGATTTAATTTGAAAATTCGAGTAATCGGATGACTATTTGTCATCTGCCTGTGAGGAAATTCCAACTGTCCAGAACACAATCATGGTCCTTCGTGCCAATCACTTCCCCAGCTCCCACCAATGATCCCAGAAAAGAGAGTGAAGATTACATTTCTTCGTAAACATTTCTCACAGTAAGAAAAAATGCACTGATAACATTGTAGGCTCTTAGCTTGATAGTGTACCAAGAAAAGTTCGGGGCGTACGGCATGAGAAGGATCTCAGGTAGTGGAAGTTGGTTTTTGGAGCCGGTACAGAGCAGGATAGACTCGCAGGGCGAATAATAGATGGTTATACCTTTTTCAAACAATTTATTAATAATGTTAATTAATTCACCACCCTGCAATGTTGATATGGGATTCAAATAATATGTCGAAATCAAAAGGGTTAACGTAAATCTTCTTGAGTGCAATTTGTGAAAATAAATAAATCTCATAGATCCTATAGTCTTTTGCGAAAACACAAAGTGTCAGTTTTTCACCTAAAGTCTTTCTAAGTATTATGACATGACATGAACACATTTATAATTGAAAATAAGAATTTGAACTTCTGTTGAGAGTTTCTCAGTTTGTTAGCCTTGAAACATAGAACACTTGAAACTCCTAGAGTCTTTCTTATGTGAAATAGATTTTGAAAATAGATTTATCATTAAAAGAGGAATGTTGAGTAATGATGGAAAACTACGAAGTATCGTCACACGCAGCACTGGGTAAACCACTGTTCAAGATTGGTAAGAAAAAAAGTCAGTCAGTTTGTGACTACATACTTATTAAAGAAAATTTGGCTTACAAATACTGATGAGAATCTGGAACACTCCGCGGGTGCGGATGATGAGTCGAACTTGAAGTTCCACGAAGAAACCACGTTGACGTCATAGATGAAATGATGTTGAAGGTAGCTGGATCTTGTAGAATTTTCTCAAGATTTCTGCTGCTTGTGGACATGATCTTAACACACGGAACATGCAAGTAGTATTTACAGATGCTATGTTAATTTTAGGACGTCAAATGAGTGATCACAGTCCTTGTTGCAAAAAAAAAAAACAACACTATTTTAAATCGTCACTGAGAACGTCCAACACAGTGCAAACACGTAATATTTCTCATTACCGTCTCTAACCACAGTCTTTGAATCGTTATCCTGACAGATAACACTGATTCTCTAATGTTGATAGAACTATATTATTTTAGAAAACTTAACTTTCACTAAGTTTAGCACTTTAACACGTCATGTCCTAATATAGCACGTAAATAAAAAGACACAGTCCAAGGATGTGCTGTTAGAAAATAAGTTCTAGAGTAGTTAAAGTTACTGTACACGACAGTTTCTGTTGGTAATTTAATATTATGTGAAATTAATTAAGTCCACACGTCATGTTCTAGTTTGTGAATGTCCAATATATAACTTCGAACTTCACTGATGTCGTACGTGTTATACCGCGAAATGTCTGTAAATTATATCGTAGTTGCGGCACAATAGACTACCTACGGTGCGACGTCCTTTTTCAAGTACGATGGCGATTTACTATCCCGTAATTTCGTCTCCGCGAAATACGATGGAAAGTACCGTCTTCGAGACTGCACGAACATACTATGCGAGGGCCAGTCTTCCCTCTCTCTTACTCATACACATACTGCACTGCTAGACTGGACTGCTTGCAATGAACTGAACTCAACTCAACACAACTACCTGTTAGCCTTGACCCAGTGGCATATATAGCTGGCGCTGGGAGGGGTAGTTTCTTTCGGCCATGTGACCGTGATTGCGTAATTTCTGTTAGATTTTAAATCATTGTAACTCAGCAACCATGGGATGGATTAATTTGAAATTTACAGAGATTAATTTTTATGACGTCCGCTACAATTTAGCGTTTGTTCCATTAAAATTGGTACAGGCGTTGAAAACTTGCGAAAAGAAAGATATTTTCGAGAAATATGTCTAGGGGAGGTGAGCTTTGAACGACAGGTGACGTCACTTGACTCCGCCTAGCGCACTCGTGGAGTCTGGCACATACTAGAACATTCTTTTACTTAGATGTTCATACGTCGGACGGATCTTATATGCCGGAACAACATTTCTTTTGATAACTATGGACCAGGACCTAGGCTTTCCTGGTACAATAGTTAGGGTAATGTGTTTGTATTAAAGCTCCTCAGTATTGGTTTTCTTTTTTATGTTCTATTTAATTATTACTTTTGGGTGATTATAACTTTGATTCATAATTCCTTGTCCATCTGAAATTTACTGCGATTAATTTAAATGCAATTGGTATATTCTAATTTATTATTTTATTTTAAAATGTGTGACAATTAGATTTAACTGCTAATTTATTTTCCAGCTGAGATGGTTAAGAATTTGGTTATCCTTTCATCATCTTGGTTGTAATATTGGTGAATTTTCGGTTTGGTTTTATTGTTATCTAGCCTGTTTCAACCTATTATTTTGTTTATTAATCTCTCTCTATTTTTATTCCTCTTATGATGTGAAGTATTAATTATCGGATTGCAATATCCATACTAGCGTTATCTCAAGAATGGAATCTGGGGTGGGGGCCTTAACCACCATTCCTTTCGTCTCTTTGGCAGGCATGTTCTGCCTGGTACCGTCTGTCATTTTTCTCTTCCATGTTCGTGTGTGGGCGTGATGGATCCTGGATTCTCCTGTGTTCTCATACAAACTAGTGTGATGTGTCCAAGTTCCAGATTTTCGCATGTCTCACTTATACTGTAGGTAGTATGGATTTAGTTAAAAGTAATATTACTAAACTTCTCTGTTTCTAAATTATTTCACCCTTATATTATGTATCTCAAATATTTATTTTGTATTTGAGGTGTTCTTCTTCTACTTTCATTTCGACCAGCAATGACCCTTGTTATTTCAACCATATTCTGTCTTGAGCTTTAACACTACCCAGTACTCCTGCATCCTCCTTCAGTGAGCATTCTTCCATTCTCCGGTCCAAGACTTGCCTGTCTTCATTTTAGGCTTTATTCAAAAAATTTATAGACCTTCAAGTTTCTTCTTAAAAAAGGGTTATGTTGCAAGATGTCATCATGTAAGATCCCCAATTCTTATAAATCCTTTTCCACCTCGGTTAACCTGACCCTTTACTTTTCTCATTCAGAAAGAAGTCAAAGATTCGAGGGGACAATCTTTCCGGTCTCATTGGAGTTAAGTGATCACAGAAAGAAATCCTTTTCCTACTAGCGTCTGCTATTTTCTCTATATGCAGATATAGTTCTTGATTGTGCCTTCTCCTTTATTCTTCATTTTCCTTTACTGGGCCCAGTACCTTCCTTAGACTCTTCCTTTCTTTAACTTCTAGTTGTTGTTCTGCCAGAACTTTCTTACTCATTGAGAGGCATTCTGCTGTATTTTACTCCATAAAGAGTTGAATTATTGTACAGTAATGCCTAAGCTTGGATTTGAAATATATTGACCGTTTGGATCAATGATGAAACGTTTACAACAGGATGGCTTAAAAGCAATAATGTCAATCCATCGGTTGCTTTCTCTGTTGGAGACATCATGTACTTCTTCATAGATATTATGAACTTGTCCTCTTAAAGCGTTAGCTGTAATTGATCTGGATACATTTTGGTGTGAAGTGCGTAGTGTTACATGTCCATTATAACAAATATTTCAGGTTGACTGTACGTCGACACAACACTGAGCGAGAACGGCAGATCAGCGTTCTCACTGCCATGATTCTGCTCTCTTACTCGCACACTTCCACTCACTGGCCCTCTTCCTACCTGGTCCAATCTTTAGCCATTAAAACCTGAAATAATATTTTTATCTTACAAACTAAATAAGTAATGAAAATTTTCCACCATCTCTGAACAATTTTGGAATCCTCGATATATATACTTACCAACACTCCCCATTTTATTAATTATCAGGCTAAACTACATGATGGATCATACATTTACTAACAACAAACTTACCTCAATGCCAAACTTATAAAACCCATAATTGAATAAAAATTTTAGGCAAGTTATCAGGTTTCGATCTGCATCAGGCCGTGTTATGTCTGGAAACATGACTGGAGGTGCTTCCGTAGGCAGACGTAACCGTTGACGATTATGTCTTTGCCGGTTCTTGATTACTGCAAGTAAGGTAGCTACCACCATCACACCTGACGAAGAAGGATAAGAGAAATGGTCATAAGTATCATTTTCTTCCTAACTGAATATAAAATGGCAAGTATTTACAGTTGAACCTGCTTTATACGTAACTCTGTTCTGCGTAATTCGTATTTTTACGTAATTTCCTTTAGGCCCCGGCAAAATGTAATTTAAAAGCGTGTTAATTAAACCTTATTTATAACTAATTCGCTGTTATACGTATTAAGTGTCAGTTAAATATAACTGAGTTTTGCGTAATTGTAATTAGCACGTGCTTTATACTTTTTTTGCTAGGGGCTTTACGTCGCACCGACACAGATAGGTCTTATGGCGACGATGGGATGGGAAAGGCCTAGGATTTGTAAGGAAGCGGCCGTGGCCTTAATTAAGGTACAGCCCCAGCATTTGCCTGGTGTGAAAATGGGAAACCACGGAAAACCATCTTCAGGGCTGCCGATAGTGGGATTCGAACCTACTATCTCCCGGATGCAAGCTCACAGCCGCACGCCTCTACGCGCACGGCCAACTCGCCCGGTACGTGCTTTTTAAAAAGAACCTACTGTATTTACGAAGTTTCCTCTTTATCAGCGTAGGCGGAAGTAGAGCGGTCGGATTTCGGTGCAGAAACAGAACACAAAGAATTTCGCCAAGTGAATTTCGCTCCTCCTCTACCTTCGTCGTTTTTGACCTTCACAATGCCACCAAACATTAAGATACATTACAAGCAAAGAGGACGGTTTCGGTGTGGAAACAAAAGGAAATGCAGTAAATTTGTTTGAATATGAGAATTTCTTTAATGGGAACAACGGAGAAGCAAAATGTCCACGGAGCCGGTATCTGGTGTTTACTGTCGAACAATAGTTTTGTTATTCAGTTGCTTTTGATCAGCCATGGAGAACAGAAAAAAAGGAAAAGTTATACCCTAGATGAAAAAGTAAAATTTATACGACAAGTGGACGTTAATCCACACAAAACAAAAACTGAAATTGCTTCAGACTTAGGGATTGCTTATACCACGCTATGTACAGTCATCAGCAAAAGAAACGCTATTTTGGACGAGTTCTTAAAACTGGGTTCAAAATCAGCAAAGCGCAGCCGTCAGCAAGAAGGAAGGTACAAGTACGTAGATTTGGAGAAAGCACTTTTCAAAAGCGGGCTGCATGGCGACATGCTGAAGGCAAAGGCGATAGATTTAGCTAAAATGATGAGTATCACTGCTGATTTCAAGGCTTCATCAAGATGGTTGCAAGGATTTAAAGATCGTCATGGAATCACAGGGAGAACTACAGTATTTGCGGTGACTCAAAAGCCGTGGACGACGTCATGGTGCAACAATGGAAAGAAGAGGTTCTGCCGGATATCGTAAGCGATTATCAGCTTCCAAACATCTACAATTGTGATGAGACGGCCTATTCTACAATCTCCTTCCTAATAAAACATTTGATGAAAAAGGTGACTCATGCCATGGAGAGAAGAAACGTAAAATTCGTGAAACAGTACTTCTCGCCACCAATGCAGATGGACCTGACAAAATTCCTCCACTTGTGATAGGAAAATCGAAGAATCCGAGATGTTTTAAGGGTGCTAAAACAAATCCTACGGAATATGAATCCAACAGAAATTATTGGATGAATATGCTTCTAATGGAACAGTGGTTGAAAACTGGACATTAAAATGAAAAAGAAACAGAAGAAGATCCTTCTTCTTATGGATCGATGTGCAGCACACCCACCTCAAATCGTTCTGGAGAATGTCCGAGTGGATTTTTTCCCTCCTAATTGTACCAGTGTTCTACAACCGCTTGATTCATCATTGCAAATTTCAAAGTGCATTGTAGAAAAATGCCGCTTCTACATTTAATAGCACTGAGTGATGCAGAAAATGAACCACTCTCCATTCATTTGCTACAAGCCATGGACTTTATTTCGGCTGCCTGGAAGCAGGGGACGTTCTCAACAATCAGCAACTGTTCTACAAAGCTGGTGTCTTACTAGAAGAGGCTGCCTCTAATGATGATTATGGAGACGAAGTTTTGTCTGGCAAATGAGCTAACGCTACCGGAGGGTGTGGGATTCGATACTTTTATGCATTTCGATGATAATCTGGCTGTATGTGGAGAACTACCGGATGAAGAGATTATTGCTGATGTATGCCAACAACGCGGTGGTGATGGACCAGCTACAAGTGATAGTGACAGTGATGGAGATGGAGATAACGACTTGAATGTTGAAACACCTGAAGTGAGTGAAGTGTTAAGTGCAATCGATGTGTGCGAAAAGTTGTAGTGAAAATGCTTTAAATTCATTACTAAGTTTGCAAAAGGAGGTTTATGCTATTAATGCAAGGAAAGTGAAACAATCCAACTATCTGATTTCTTTAAGGCTGGACCAAGTTCAAAATAATATTTTCTGTCTTAATGTATTTTTTATTTGCAAGGATTTACACATGTCGGTCTATTCCACTGGTTTTTCAGTAAATATGTGATGTATTGCGAAAGTCTGATTACTAAGTAATTCTGAGTTATAAGTAGTTTTTCCTCTTCCCCTTGATATACGTGTAAGTCAAGTTCAACTGTATTTCTAAACAGTATTAGCACCATACATTCATATATGGATATTTTGATCTTATTAAGCTACAAAGTTCTATTTTATAATATTGTAGGCCTATGTATTAAATGTTCATGATGTGGAAACAACATCTAAATGAACATTAAGCTTTATGACTGCAAAGCTGCGCACTTGAGTCATACCAATGTCCAGTTGGCCAATCTTGTTCTGAATTTAACATACATTTGTTATGTACAATAGGTACTCGTCACAAACTAATAGTTGAAAGCTTATATGAATGCTATTTGATGTTAGAGAGATATCCATAATGTGACAAAAGAATATGCATGTATGTTTAGTCTTCAGCCCAATGTCTGATTGGATCATCAACATCTCCACCAATAGTTGTCATAGATGGTCCAGGAATCACTGAAGTGGCATGCTAGGAAAATGAGGAGTGAGGTATTTTCCCATTGCTTTCCTCACTGAGCCAGCCGTTGCTATTACATATCAGTCTGCCAATCCCACTGAAATGCAAGCACCAGCTGAACCTATGAGCAACATTTTCACACCATTCCTAACAAGGACCGGCTGCATAAGGAATGGCATCACTAGCATGGCATATACCTCAGTCACTTTCATATTGTCAAAGCCAAGGATGAGACTGAGACAGATCAATATTAAAGTAACAAAATTGCTCTAGCCCATACCAGAAGACATAGTGCACTGTAAACATTATGTCTCACTAGTAAAGATATGGCAAAGAATAATGAAATCATAAATACGAAGGTGATTCAAATAAAACCAAGATTAATTTTCTTTCAGACAATAAAAGCCCATCCAACAGGTTAGTGACCGGGGAGGCACGAAGCTGCAACCACTCCCCTCCCTCTTGAGTAGTTAAGAACCAGTTCAGTATTGTATAATATCCTCAAGATTGGAAGTTTTCAAGGAGAAACATATTACTTTACTTTTTTAGCATAGTGACATTAGGTGACTATCCCCACTAAGTGAGACTCAACATGATACTGTGGAACTTAAAAAATACTTTTCCCATTCTGCTTATTTTAGTTAAGTGACTTTTAACATTTCAAATAATTTATCTTTTAAATTACAAAATAATTGTTTTTAAAATTCTCATCGCTAATCTTTGACCTATAGGGCGAGAGTTGCTGAAAAGTATTCTAAGGTATGATTTTCATAATGATCCGTATGGAAAGACAATTACAATTCAAGTAAGAAAGGGTTCCGACTATTTAATATACTTTGATTAATAAAGTACATGCTTAAATCGATATGGTAGTAGTATCACTCTCCATTGAGGACATCTTCAGCCATGAATATACCGGTATACAATGTTAAAAATTGAGTTCTGTAGTAAAACTTGAAGATTCAAATTCACAATCTTTATTATGACACATCATCTAGTTGAGAAGTTACGTCAAAGTTTCGTTCTCGAAACATGAAATAATGTTTTCACAATCTTGGATTGTGGTTGAAAATAGTGAGCACAGAATCCTATAATTGAAGAGTTATGTCATAACAACATTACTTGTGATATTTGAGTACCTTGAATTTGATTTATGTGAAAAAACATCATTAAATATCCACTGGGGATGTCTTAATATAACTCATTAGAGTACATGAGAAGTGCTGAAATTATTTTCAATGCCGACCAAGTTAAGAAAAGTGTCTGAAAGAGTCAAATGGAATATGTAGCTGCATTTTTAATTAAGAATTAAAGTCTATGACTAGAGCCCTGATTATATGCAGTATGAAAAAGTCAGACATATGTACATAAATACGTAACTAAAATTGACAAAATATATACCGGTAGTTAAATATGTAATAAACAAAAAATATGTAACTTAATATCTAATCTGTATTTGATGTATTTTTGTACACAGAAAAGGAAACAAACCCGAAAAAGTTTAAAGTTTAAACCTCAAATTTTAATTTGGGGGCGCAATTTATAATTCTTGTTTCCAAATTTTCTGCGGTCATCAAATGCCTTCTGTCTGTTAGGTTGTTTTTATATATATAGAAAATGATATATCACTTCACACAAAGTCACTGGGGCGTATTTCAAATAAGGAATGATACTGGAAGATACGTTCTCATTCTCAGGGAGTTGCACCCAATACGTTTGTCCTACTTTTACTTTGTGTCTTTCTCCGTAGTAGCAGCGACATGTCACTGACCCACCCTGCACTCTGTGCCGTTATTTCTTAAGGGATGCACAAACCATCAACATAGCTAAGGGATGCGTTTCTTTGACAGAAAACTTCACTTTAAATTATTTATTAATTATTTTCAGATGTTAGAGACGTATAGGTTTTTTAAACTGTTTAAAGTGTTTAAGTGTTTAATCAAAAATCTTAAATCGATGTAAATTAGCGCATCTTTCAGATCCGCTATATCCTTCAAAATATTTAAAATATGTAATACTTATCAAAATATTTACTATGGATCGAAATATGTAAAAATGTGGAATTTCAAACTCCTGGAATAATGGTCCTTTTAGTGTGATTCGCCGACATTTTAGATTTTCTTGTAGCTACAAATGTGGGAATAGAATATGCAATTACATATAATCCGGGCTCTATTTATGACGTAATGTTTATATAATATTCACCCCCTGATTGCAGAGTCTAATGTGTGCTGTGGATTCTGTGACAGAGACCACAATAACATGTCACTGAACAGATGTAGGTGAAAGGAAGGAGGGGTGGGTTGGAGGGGTAAGGCGTGGTTTCCCATTTCGTAATTTTAATAATAAAGAAGTATTAACTAAATTATTCCTTATCTGAAGTTTCAGGCAAAAAGACTACGTTCCATCGCCTTGTAGGATCCATTCTGCTTCCACATACTTAGCCTTAAATTGTCGTGAATATGACATTGTTTTATTTTACTTTTACAATGTGTTTAACGATTCTAAATTTTTCTATGATTTTAAATTTGGTTGTGTTGCCAGTTTAGAGGTTACAGTTACTTAAATTGTTTTCCATGAAATACTGCTTTTTGTGTCAAAGCAGACATTCCAGAATAGATGCTGATCAAGCACTGTTTAGCTGGGTCTTTGCCCCAAAGTGGATTGACCATTAATATTTTGCACATGAAGACCTTTGGAAACTAATCCATGTACTTGTTGATTAAACTCATCTCATTATCAGTGACTTGAAAAGAATGTTGGGTAGAAACATAAGTCAATGACATCTCCAACTATCAAGTAATCAGTGATGGGTACATTTTGCTAATGTTATCATTGATGCTTTCACGGCCTGTAATTGTAGACATGATATAGGCTTTTTGAGCTTATGCTGTGTCAAGAAAATAAGGTAAAATTCTTTACGTTTCACAGAGAAATTTTGCTGCATGCCTTCAGAAGAAAATCTCGACTGTTCACATGGAAGCCTTCTCCAATAATGAAGGTTTGAATTTAGCTGTTAGTAATAGGAAATATGTTAATTCATCACCAGGTGGCTCGCCGTACGCTAGCACAATGATAGCATTCCAAGTGGCAGCTGACAGTACCATCAGAGTCGGTCTGGTAGAATGGGCGTAACAGATGTACATACATATGAAAGTATGACACTAACACAAACCTGGAATAAAACTTCTGGTTTTGAGGAATGTATGAATTTGGAAAACACTGAAACAAAGTAACAATAGTGAAAGGATAAGGAAGAGAACTACCTACATAAATCCTTAATGGCTGACGACCACAAATTACTTGATTGATAGCCAGTGTTCCTGTTGAAATTGTTAGGATTTCTATGTATTTCCAAAACTTTCGTATAATCCTATACCTGCAGTTTTTAGTGTGGTAAGAGCTCAAACATCTTGGAACATGTCATCATGACCTGGCGAAAGGGCGTACTCAGCTATTGCTGATTTCTCTGGCTGGTTGAGACGAATATTTCATTCGTGTTCCTTGATACACGTACCAATGGATCAAAGTGTTTGGCCAATGTATACCTTGCCGCAAGTACAGGGAATTTTGCACACCCCAACGTGTAATAGTGGTAGGGTTGTCACCTGTCCCGTATTATACCAGACAGCCCGTAATTGAGTTTAAAATTTTGCATCCCATATTATGAAGCTAAGGATAATATGATGGCAAGCATAATTGGCAATCATACAAATTTTAGTGAAAAATGGAAGGGTATGTATACGTATTTTAAGGCAGAAACAGGTTCCAAGATGGACATTCTAGGAATAATTAATGAACAAGGCAGAACTACTTAGTCAGCAGTATGTAAAGATTGTTGGTTACACGCATAATGCCCAGATAGAGAAGGAGACTAATACTAAAGAAGTATTAAAATTTACATATGATGTCAATGACATTTACAACCACGATACAAAAGATGAAAACTAGAAAAGCGGCTGGAATTGATCAGATTTCTGCGGATATGCTAAAGGCAATGGGTTGGGATATACTACCACATCTAAAGTACTTATTTGATTATTGTTTGGTTTAAGGAGCTATACCAAATGAATGGAGAGTTACTATAGTAGCCTCTGTGCATAAAGGAAAGGCTGATAGACATAAAACTGAAAATTATAGGCCAGTAAGTTTGACATACGTTGCATGTAAACTTTGGGACGGCATTCTTTCTGACTATATTGGATATATTTGCAAACTAAATTACTGGTTCGATAGAAGGCAGTTCGGTTTTTGGAAAGGTTATTCCACTGAGCTCAAATTGTAGGATTCCAGCAAGATATAGCAGATATCTTGGATGCCGGAGGACAAATGGACTGTATCGCGATTGACCTGTCTAAAGCATTTGATAGGGTGGATCATGGGAGACTACTGGCAAAAATGAGTGCAATTGGGCTAGACAACAGAGTGAATGACTGGGTTGCTATATTTCTTGAAAATAGATCTCAGAGAATTAGAGTAGGCGAAGCTTTATCTGACCCTGTAATAATTAAGAGGGGAATTCCTCAAGGCAGTATTATTGCACCTTTATGTTTTCTTATATGTATTAATGATTTGAGTAAAAGAGTGGGATCAGAGGTAAGGCTTTTTGCGGATGATGTTATTCTCTATAGAGTAATAAATAAGTTACAAGATTGTGAGCAACTGAAAAATGACCTCGATAATGTTGTGAGATGGACTGTAGGCAATGGTATAATGATAAACTGGGTTAAAAGTCAGGTTGTGAGTTTCACAAATAGGAAAAGTATTCTCAGTTTTAATTACTGCGTTGATGGGGTGAAAGTTTCTTTTTGGGGATCATTGTAAGTGTCTGGGTGTTACTGTAATATAAGGAAAGATTTTCATTGGGGTAATCACATAAATGGGATTGTAAATAAGGGATACAGATCTCTGCACATGGTTATGATGGTGTTTAGGGGTTGTAGCAAGGATGTAAAGGGGTGGGCTTATAAATCTCTGGTAAGACCCCAACTAGAGTATGGTTCCAGTATATGGGACCCCCACCAGGATTACTTGGTTCACGAACTGGAAATAATCCAAAGAAAAGCAGCTCGATTTGTTCTGGGCGATTTCCGGCAATAGAGTAGCGTTACAAAAATGTTGAAAAGTTTGGGCTGGGAAGAACTGGGAGAAAGAAGATGTGCTGTTCGACTAAGTAGTATGTTCCGAGCTGTCGGCGGAGAAATGGCGTGGAATGACATTAGTAGACGAATAAGTTTGAGTGGCGTCTATATGAGTAGGAAAGTTCATAATATGAAGATAAAGTTGTAATTCAAGCAGGGGCGGTTTCTCCATAAGGTTGCAGGTTTGCGCTACCCCCATTCATTTTTTATGTTTATTTTAGGTAAAGTTTTATAATTTGGATTGCTCAACTACTGTATTATCATTCAACAAGACAAACTTTCAAGAGCTTGGAAGAGCAAATATTGACTGCAGGAGACTACAAACCGGTACTCTTAGATGTTGATTGCAGGAGCCGAAAAGTTTGCAGCAGAGAGTCAACCTCAGGTAGGATGAAACCTGGGCTGCCAGAGGGGTGCGCGGGCCTGATCGTGGGGTGCTTTATGGCTGCTTGAGGTGTGCGCGGGGAGAGAATAAGATAGGCGTGGCTTCTTATACATTGCTTAAATGGACGTTTATCAACCTGGCTCCTCCTACCACGGCCGACTTGATGCGTGACTCTAGCTAGCTCTTTGCAGCGCAGCGATGGATCTAGTCGGCCGTGCTGCTACGAAACCAACTACTAGCAAAGTCGCCTAGATCGTTGGCGCTCAATGTGAGAGTGTGTTATAGAACAGGGATGTCACCTAGCGACATTGGATAGAAGTTCATCTTTTGGATATATAACTAATGGCTTTAAACTTGAAAATAAAAACTGCCATTCCTTTCAGTATAGTTGTGAGCTTTGTCATGTGCGTACAAGCTAAGTAGCTTATTGATTTCACCGTGTAAACATTCGTGTCAGCGTGTGTGTTTTTATTATTATGCGTTTTTATCAGTTAGTGGTGTTTGGCCAGATCATGAATTCGGTGCAGTCTTTAATGTCTAGGCCGTTTCCGCAACGGACTGCCGAAGAAAAATCTGAGGTGAAACGAATGGGTAGGCCCACGCGACGTTTAATTTCGAAACCAGATACAATATCGGAATTAGGTTACCTACCTCAAAGTGTTTCATTTCAATATGTTAAAAGAGATTTTAAATGAAAAAAATGTTACTGGTTTGTAGTAATATTCCTGAAAATAGAAATGTAAAATGTTTGTTTTATTTTTAATAATAAAAAGTGTTGTTAATATACCTGGATTTGAAAATTAACCTGTAATCGCATGATATCAATGGTAAAAATTGTGCACCACTGAACTTTTAAACCACCAGCCGCCACTGAATTCAAGAGGACAAATTGGGGTAAATATTCATTTATAGGAAGGGGAGTTAAGACTTGGAATAACTTACCAAGGGAGATGTTTAATAAATTTCGAATTTCCTTGAAATCATGTAAGAAAAGGCTAGGAAAACAACAGATACGGAATCTGACACCTGGGCGATTGCCCTAAATGCAGATCGGTATTGATTGATTGAACTGTTGTCCCGTAAAAATGAGCATTGTATTTTTGTCTTTAAGTATTTTAACACCCGTATTTGATTTGGGCGCCATTCAAGTTCAAAGCAGCTCCATTATATTGTTTCTCTTTGGAGCCTCAGAAGAAGGACATCTATTTCTAATAATGCTTGTCTTCTATTGTGTATTTCTTACAATGAAAAATCTAGGGTTAGTTTGAGTTTCTCTGCGTGGTTTAGGCTTACGTTTTATTTTTTACAATTTTCTTTACGTCGCACCGACACCGGTCTTATGGCGACGATGGGATAGGAAAAGCCTAGGAATGGGAAGGAGGAGCCTGGTGTGAAGGTGGCAAACCATGAAAAACCATCTTTAGGGCTGCCGACAGTGGGGTTCGAACCCACCATATCCCTGATGCAAGCTCACAGCTGCGAGGTCGTAACCCGCACGGTCAACTCGTCCGGGGGCCGATGACCTTCGATGTTAGGCCCCTTAAAACAACAAGCATCATCATCATCATCAGCAACTCGTCCGGTTAGGCTTAAGTAAGAATGTTATCATTTAAGATGTAAAACCCTCCTCATAATGTTATCTTCTTAAATATGACTCCTTTTACAAACCCAGTCTGAATTAACATTACCGGTATTTGAGCACATAAAAATCGAAAGTGCGTTCCAATTTTTCTCTATTATGAGCGCCATGATTTACAATAGAAAGAAAATAAATGAAATTGGACGTAAAGCACTTGCAAACGAAAAGATTAATATCATAGTGAACGGTTATTTTGCTTAACGTTTTCTAATGCAGACAAGGATTGACAAGATTGTGATAAGCTTTATTTAGTCTTCATATTGTCGGATATTTTGGAATAGCGTATTAACAATTGTATTCTTTTATTATTTTTTTGATTTATTATTATTTTTCTCAGATCTACAGTAACAATACCCATTTGATCCGTTAAAAGAGAAAAATAGCAATGTCCAGCCTAAGCCAAAATTCACACTCCGTACTGTACAGAAAAAGAAAGAAAATAATACACGCTATGAACAGAAAATGAATAGAACTATTTAGTAAAATAATGCTACTCCTTGGGCATGGCATGAATCCCCTCGGATACTCCGAAAACGTGACCCCCAAATGAGGGTCACCACGGTAGTCATCCTCGGCCTCTCCATGTCACGTCCAACTTCTCTCCTGAATATTTCTATTGTCTTCCCCGGATATGCAATTTAAGCGGTATTATGAATGTCACAGACCTTCATGCCCCTGCTGAGTATACACGCAAACCTTTGCACATTCCATTTCTCCTACATTTCCTCTACTTGACTCCCTCGGGGTTGCTGATTCCATACTTCCGTTGCACTCACATTCTGCTACTACATATTCTGCTCACGTTGCAACTTTATCACTGCACTACTTATCTGTTCCTGCTCGTCTTATTCAACCATGCTTAATCTAAATAATCATCTACAACCAACTTTGCTTACCGATCCACAATTAACTAATAAATCACTTACCAATACCATTTAAACTGCGCTACCTCTCTCATCATCCATCCATCATCACCTTTCATACTTGAATATATACCATCTAAACTTCGCTACCTCTCTTATCATCCATCTATCGAACTCCACAAATCATCCATCTTATACCTAAAGACACCAGCACTTGAATAAATACCATACAATTACAATACACTTAAAAACACCTTATCACCTCGCTACCTCTCTCATCCTTCATCCATCATAACACTTCTATTCCAGGCCACATTTGCTTTAACCATTACAATGTACATACAGACACCATCACTTGAATAAATACCATCTAAACTTCGCTACCTCTCTTATCACCAATACCATTTAAACTTCGCTACCTCTCTTATCATCTATCCCCCATCATCACCTTTCATACTTAACACTTCAATTCCGGTCCTCATTTACTTTACAATTATAATACACATTAAGACACCTCCATTTGAATTAATACCATCTAAACTTCGCTACCTCTCTTATCATCCATCTATCGAACTCCACAATTCATCCATCTTATACCTAAAGATACCATCACTTAAATAAATACCATACAATTACAATACACTTAAAAACACCTTATCACCTCGCTACCTCTCTTATCCTTCATCCTTCATACAATACACATGCAGACACCATCACTTGAGTCTGACCATCATTACATATTTACTGACCCACACATTCTTCCAACCTCCCTTAACACTTCTATTCAGACTACATTTACTTTAACCATTACAATACACACACAGACACCATAACTTAAATAAATACCATCTAAATTTCGCTACCTCTCTTTTCACCAATACCATTTAAAATTCGCTGCCTCTCTTATCATCCATCCATCCATCATCATCCATCCATCGAACTCCCCAATCCATCTATCCTATACCTAAAGCTACCATCACTTGAATAAATACCATCCAACCTCCTTTATATCTCCAAACTCATAACAATTACACTACACATACAGGCACCATTACTTGATTAAATACCATCTAAACTTCACTACCTCTCTTATCATCAATCATAACACAAGCAAATCAGGTTACTTACTACTGTTACTTGTCTTTTTACTTCTCGTAATTACTCCTTCTTCCATCTTTCCCTTTTTACCTCATAACTCCTTCAAACTCAAGCTTCTCCCTTTAGCCACGGCACTTCTTACTTCTGCTTCCTCCCTCAAACCATTATTTTCGCTCTGATTATGTCCACTTGTCATCCCATGTGTTTCTTCTTCCATCTTCTCTTCCTGCATCCTGCTTTCTTCTCTAACGCTGACCTCCGTCACTAGTTCATTCATTAATTTCCTGACTTCTTCCATCCTCCTTGCATTTACTATTTGCTCAGCTATTTTTACGATCGCTTCCAAGGAACCCCTTCTGCTCGGTGCTCCTCCCTTGATAATATGCACATCAGCCCTGCTAGTTTCTTCTTGCCTCAAACTCTCATCAACTGATTTCAGTTTCGACACTGTCCACTTTTGGGTCCAATTCCTGTCGCTCACCACAAGTATCTGGCCACTAATATACGCTCTCAACCGCTGAATTTTTGCTTTCACTAAGTGTTTCTTAAGAATTTTGAAATTCATACTCTCTTCTCTTCCGAAATCCCTCTTAACTCAAATTTTCTCACACCGTAGATTACCAGCGTTCCTTGTCACTATATCTGCCATCAATGAAGATAGCAGCGACATTTTTATGGGCCTGTGCCCTCCCACCTTGCCCATTCTCTCCATATTGTCTATATCGACCTCACTGAAATTAATTTTCATTTTCTTTTGTATGACATCTACCACTTTGTAAATAGTGTCCACTTTAGATTCTGCCTTTTCTTCCTCCACCCCGTAAATAAATGTGGATTTCTTCTTACGCTCCTGTCTGCAGACTGCTATTTTCTTCAGGTTTACCACCTCCTCTTCCATATTTTTTATTTTCTCCCTTAGTGACACCAGTTCTTTCTCGCTGTCTTCCATCATTGCCTTCGTATTTTTCATGTAATCTTGGATTCACTGTCTCGTCTTTTCGTGCTCCTGGACTTGCTCCTGAAGCATCTTTTTTAATTGCTCAAACGGACATAACTCCTGTACTACCTCTTTTACCACTTTCCTCATAACTTCTACGTCTACCCAGCTCATCCTATCTATCTCCTTGCCGTCCACTTGACCCTACCGCTTCCCCACTCCTACTCCACTCCACTCAACAGGCGCACGCCACACGACACGTCTATCCTCCTTGCTGGCTTAAGCTAGACTCGATTCTTTTATTATAAAGAAAGTGTGAAAAATTGGAGAACTTAAGACATACGATACTAACAAATCATTTTTCAGATAATTGATAATTTGAAGCAATACCTTAGCCTATTATTAAAAGGTTTTATGAAGTTGTATCAATCATATCTTACGGATTATAGGCCCAGGTTTATAAAATTTGTAATACCGGTACACAGTTTGTATGAAAAATATGTAGTCTTTTTCAGAACAGCTGTTTAGTTTTAAACAATTATCCACGATGAATTGGAAAAAGGCAAACAGGAAAAAGAAGCCTAAATATTCTAAATTTCATGTCCATGCGTTCTCTAAAGCAACCACCCTATAACCTGTTTAGTTCTCGATTATGGTAAAAGAAAGATATTTTATAACAGTTCAATTTCTACTCACGTGTGAAAAAATACCAGATCCCTTCTGACAGCAATCTGTAAAAATGAAGGCTGCCCACGAATTCACCCTCGTGAATATCTTTCCATTTTCACACGTAAAGGCTAAATTTAAGCCTAATATTGCCGATCAATTTAACTACCGTAATGTATCAGCTCCTACATTCCTTGAACATATTTGACAATATAATATCACCCTATCACATATAATACTGAAACAGGTCCACTAACAGGCATGATTCAAATCGAAAGCATGCAAGGGTCTGTAAACATTACCACGTGCTAGCCATGCATTCGAAGCTGAAACGCCCGCAACATGGCTATGCGCGAACGTGTTCAATATCCCGCATAGCATCAGCGCACTCTGTGAGTCTAGGTAAGTCATATTAAAGTCTTTGTTCTAGGGTAAGGACCCATCAAGTCCATGGCTATGACCTCCCAAGGGCGTTGCGGCCGTCTTCCTCGCTGACTTTAATCTGCCTTCCTGTTGCTCGCCTTGGTGGAGTTGCAGATGTAGCAGCTTTCACACAGTGAAGGATGTCTTTCCGCATGTTGATCCAGAAGAATATTCGTCGGATAGACTGATATATTTCTTCACCTACTGGATGTCCGGCTTCAGTGCTGTCGTGGAACTTCTCGAGGAAGTACGTCATGTGCTGTCTAGGGATCACCACTAATGCAGGCATGTCGGAGAGGTGATATATGTACATTAAGAGTCCTCCGTCAACACGGAAGTTCTTGTAGCACATCTTGAATTCCCTCGGGACTAGTCGACTACCGGTTTTGTGTTTCCTAATCCTCTGCGCATGGGTCCCACAGGACTTGTCTTGTTTCAGCCATTGCTTGATTACTCCCAGATCAAGTTCCTTCTTGATGATCATAAGAACAGGTTCATTGAGTTTGCTCTGGTGTTTTTGTGGAGGTTCCCTCTCGAAAATTGTGCACCTAGCTTCAGGCTTCATCGGCGGGTACCTAGATAAACTGTCTGCTCGTATGTTTGTCGAATCTGGGATGTGATAAACATCAAAATCAAACTCTGTGAATAACAGACACCATCGCATCAGTTTGGATTTTGAGCCAGAGACCGAGTTCAACCATTTGAGGGCTGTATTATCGGTGTACAGCTGGAACTTCCTTCCCTCCAAGTAGCCTCTGAATTTGTCCATGGCCCACACCACGACTAAGGCTTCTTTCTCGGCAGTGCAGTAGCGTTGTTCTGTGGGAGATAGCTTTCTGCTGGCATAATGGATGATGTCCTTTCGGCTGTCACTCCTCTCCTGGAATAACACTGCTCCTAAGCCGGAGTCGCTGGCGTCCGTCAGCAGGCACGTCTTCCGTTGAGGGTCGGGAAGGTCTAGACCGGGAGCCTTGTATATCGCAGTCTTAATGCCTTGGAATATTGTCTCTTCCTTGCTGATCCATCAGAACAGGCGTTTGTTATGGAGTAGATCGGTGAGTGGTATTGCCTTCTCTTCAAAGTGTGGCACGAAACTGTTATACCAACCACACAACTCGAGGAACTGACGTACTTGTCGTTTGGTCCGAGGCGTTCAGCTTCTTCGATAGCTCGATTCTTCTCTAGTTGCCTTTCTAAACCTTCAGATGTTAGGGCATGGCCAAGATATTCTACGCGGGACTGGGCGAAGTGATACTTCTTCAGTCGGCAAGACAGTCCATGAATTTTCAGTCATTCAGCACTTTCTTCAGATGTACAAGTTTTTATTAAAAAATTCTTGCTTAGATTAAGATGTCGTCGAAATAAAATTAGCAGAAATCTCCATCATATCCTGACAATACCTTATCCATCAGTTACGTGCAGTTTGCAGGAGCATTGTTTTGTGCAGAAGGCATTACTCTAAACTGGTACAATCCTCTCGGTGTCATGAAGGCGGTCAGTGGCCTAGAACTTTCCTCAACCTCCACTCGCCATTATCCGGAGTTGAGATCCAGTGGGCGGAAAATCCTAGATCCACTTACACGTTTCAGTGAGCTTTTCAGGTCAGGCATGGGGTAGGCGTCACTAACGTGAAGACCGTTAGTTCAACTTGCGGCGGTCCGCACAAAGTCGATACTTCCCATTCTTCTTGTTTGGTAGAACGATAGGTGAAGCCCAACAGGATGTAGAGGGTTCGGTGAGACCTTGCCCTTTCATCTCTTGAATCTTGTGAATAACGAAGTTGCACTTATCGCGGTTGATTGGATATGGGCGTTGCTTGATGGGTGAGGAAGTACTGTATTCAATGGTGTGCGTTACAGTGGTAGTCCGTCCTATTTTATTGGTGATGACTTCTGGAAAGTACTTCAAGATGTGTCTCTGCTCCTCTTCTTCACTTCAAAGAGTACGGGCTACATGTACGTGGTAGTTGTGTAGACAAATACAAAATCAGCTGATTACCTTATTCCGATAATTTGTAACCTAAGGTCCCGGGATACTTTGCACTGTAATTTGCACCTTCGTTCGTACATCGATTAAAAGTTAATAATTAAATTCCGATACGGCCTGTCGGAATAATATTGCAGTTCAAGCCCCCGACGTAGTTTTGACAGAAATAATTGTAGACAACCTCTTGTTTTTCGGCATTTAAGGACACTTATATTCTCCGTCCTGCATGGTAGGTAAAATAATAATAATTCACCAGCGGTAAATTCATATAACCACATTTCAGTTTAGAATGTTAGTGCAGATACGGTATATTTAAATAGTACAGTATCTTATGTGATATATTCGTGTGTATCTATGCGAGCATAGTACTAATCATAATCTGTCTAAGCATTTAGCTTTGTTGGTAATCTTTGAGTAGAGTAGTTCGTGCAAATTTCAAACTTGCAATTTCAATTTTTGTTTGTGCTTAGTAGTGATATACGGTACCAGTATTGTAATTAGGATACGTCTGAACGTAGTTTAAAATTATTGTAGTGTACTGTACGTAGTATACGAGTACTGTAATATCTTATTAGACATTAGCGTACTTATTTTATTATTGTAAAATTATTGTAAAATTATTGTAAAATGATTGTAAAATTATTGTGTAGTATAGTAGAAGTATCTGTAGAAACTCTCTTACTAAAATTCTGCTGTTGTAATTAGGAGAGGCTTAACTGCAGTATAGAATTGTGTAATTTTTGTGTATTCCTTTCCATATTCAGTAATTAACAGTAGTTTTTATCTGTTAGGGTGTTGTAGGAAAAATATAGAATACGTCTGAGTAGTGTTATAGTGTAGTAGTATATTAATTACCTAATTGTTATGTGATCTTTGAGTACTATCCTAGACAATATTTCTTTTCATTCATTCTTTTTTTGCAGAAAGCAAGTTATTTTACTTTCATTTTGTCCGTAAAGAATGGCTAAAGAGTGCAAGTGTAGGAACTGTGGGTGTGGCGAGGCATTGAGGGGTATGAGGGAGGAGTTGGAGAGTTTGAAGGAGATAATTAGGATTTTCACAGAAAACAGAAATGAAGGCAGGCCTCCCTCAGACAATGTACAGATTACAGCACGTGTAAAAGAGGGATGGAAAGGAAAGGTGGGGAACTATAGAAGACAGCTGGTCTAATGTTTTAAGGGGAAGGAGATTGCAGGCTAAGAGCTCTATTCAGGATCAGAATTCAGGACAGGTGTCTGCGAGAAATCGGTACGAGCCACTCCAGGTAGAGCAACAGAGGAAAGATGAGGAGCAGGGAAATGTTGCTGAGATGTGTGGAAGTAGGGGGAAGGGAAAAGTAGGAGAGGGAAATGTAGAGTAGAGTATAGGAAAATACAGGTGGAACAGGGTCATGGGAGGGAGAAAAGGGAGGAGGAAGTAGCTTTTGCAGCTATCAGGAAAGATAGGGCTGACCAGGAGGAGAGGGGATCAAAGGAGGTGGGTAGGGCTGAGGCTCTGGTCATGGGGGATTCCATCGTTAGACACGTGGAAAAAGTGTCTGGAGGAAAGGGAACCAGGGTAGAGTGCTATCCTAGGTTGAGGCAGATGCTGAGAAAAGTAGAAGAGAAGGAGGAGGGGAAAGAGAAGGTGGTAGTATATCACGTTGGTACCAACAACGTAAGGCAAGCTAATATAAGTACCAACATAGTTCGGGATGTGTGGTATCTGGTAAATGCAGCACGGATGAAGTTTAAGAAAGCGGAGATTGTTATCAGTGGAATACTGTGTAGGAGGTATACTGACTGGAGTGTGATTGGGGATTTAAATGAGACTATGGAGTGGGTATGTGGGAAACTGGGAGTGAAATTTCTAGACATTAATGGGTGGGTAGTGAGTAGTAGATAGGGATTTGCGCTCAGATGGCCTTCACTTAAATCGCAGTGGTACGTATAAATTAGGAAATTTGTTTAGAACTGTAATAGAGAGGTACATTCAGGGAAACGGGGTGGTCTAGGGAGCGGTGTTGAGGGTACAGAGATCTGGAAGTCAAGTACGGATGACATAAAAGTGTTAGTGTTGAACTGTAGAAGTATTGTAAAGAAAGGAATATAATTAATTTAATAGATATATACATATTTACCAGATATTGTAATAGGAGTTGAATCATGGCTGAAAAATGATATAATGGATGCTGAAATTTTCACACGGAACTGGAGTGTGTATCGTAGAGATGGAATAAGAATGGTGGGAGGGGGAGTATTCATTCTGGTGAAAGAAGAATTTGTAAGCTACGAAAAAGTTAAAGATGAGAAACATGAAACTCCAGGTGTGAGGCTCATATCTAAAGATAATAGGCAGCTTGATGTCTTTGGTATGTACAGACCGGGAAAGGGTAGCGCCGACACAAATTCAGAATTATTTGATAACATAATCATCTATGTGGGAGACGCCATGGAAAGGAATGTGATTGTAGCGGAAGATCTGAATTTACCAAATGACAATTGGGAAGAAAATGTGAATGACAGGAAGCATGTCCAACAAATGGCAAATAAGCTAATATAGGAAGGACAGCTGATTCAGAAAGTGACGTAACCAACTAGAGGGAAAAATATCCTGGACGTGTTGCTGATAAAACCAAGTGAGTTCTGTAAGGAAACCGAAGTAATAGATGATATTAATGATCACGAAGCTGTTTTTATCGTAGTTAAAAAGAAATGTGCTAGAAAGGAAGGTTTTAAAAGTAGGACTATTAGGCAGCACCATATGGCTGATAAAGCAGGCATGTGGCAGTTTTTAAAAAGTAAACAGTCTCTGGAATGGGTTTAAAGAAATTGTTGAGGAATGTGAAAACGGGTTTGTAACTTTAAAGGTGGTAAAGAATGATAAAGTCCCACCTTATTATAATTGAGAAATAAAGAGAAATAGAGTTAGAAATGGCTGTGGAAGTAAG
This sequence comes from Anabrus simplex, assembly GCF_040414725.1. NCBI lineage: Eukaryota > Metazoa > Arthropoda > Insecta > Orthoptera > Tettigoniidae > Anabrus > Anabrus simplex. The sequence goes on from NC_090268.1 coordinate 241,116,390, forward strand.
GAGAAACGGAAGGAACTTACTAGGAAATTGATTCTAGCAAAGAAGCCAGCTAAGGATAACATGATGACAAGCATAATGGCAGCCATACAAATTTTAGTGAAAAATGGAAGTGTATGCATAGGTACTTTAAGGCAGAAACAGGTTCCAAGAAGGACATTCCAGGAATAATTAATGAACAAGGAGAGTGTGTACATGTGGATCTTCAAAAGGCAGAATTATTCAGTCAGCAGTATGTAAAGATTGTTGGCACAAGGAAGATGTCCAGATAGAGGGGGTGACTAATGCTACAGAAGTATTAAAATTTACATATGATAACAATGAAAGAATGAAGGCACTGTGGAGAAAGAGGAAGGAAGAAGGGATGATTAGAAGGAAGTGAAGTGGTAATGGCGTGGTCCTACGTTTGGCCGGTTCGCAAGAAAGAAGAAGAAATTTACAATAAGGTACAAGTGTTTAAAACTAGAAAAGCGGCTGGAATTGATACGATTTCTGGGGATATACTAAAGACGATGGGTTGGGATATAGTACCATACCTGAAGTGGTTATTTGATTATTGTTTGATTGAAGGAGATATACCAAATGAATAGAGAGTTACTATAGTAGCCCCTGTGCATAAAGAAATAATGAAAATTACAGACCAGTAAGTTTGACATACGTTGCATATAAGCTTTGGGAAGGCATTCTTTCTGATTGCATTAGACATGTTTGCAAAATTAATATTTGGTTTGATAGAAGGCAATTCGATTTTAGGAAAGGTTATTCCACTGAAGTTTAACTTGTAGGATTCCAGCAAGATATAGCAGATATTTTGGATTCTGGAGCTCAAATGGAATGTATCGCGATTGATCTGTCTAAAGCATTTAATAGGGTGGATCATGGGAGACTACTGGCAATAATGAGTGCAATTGGACTAGTCAAAAGAGTGACTGAATGGGTTGCTATATTTCTAGAAATTAGATCTCAGAGAATTTTGAGTAGGCGAAGCTTTACCTGATCCTGTAATAATTAAGAGGGGAATTCCTCAAGGCAGAATTATTGGACCTTTCTGTTTTCTTATATATATTAATGATTTGAGTAAACAAGTGGAATCAGGGGTAGGGCTTTTTTCGGATGATGTTATTCTCTATAGAGTACTGTAATAAATAAGTTACAAGATATGAGCAACTGCAAAATGACCTCGATAATGTTGTGAGATGGACGGTAGGCGATGGTATGATGATAAACGGGGTTAAAAGTCAGGTTGTGAGTTTCACAAATAGGACAAGTCTTCTCAATTTTAATTACTGCGTTGATGGGGTGAAAGTTCCTTTTGGGGATCATTGTACGTATCTGGGTGTTAATATGAGGAAAGATATTCATTGGGGTAATCACATACATGGGATTGTAAATAAAGGATACAGATCTTTGCACATGATTATGAGGATGTTTAGGGGTTTAGCAAGGATGTTAAGGAGAGGGTGTATAAGTCTCTGGTAAGACCCCAACTAGAGTATGGTTCCAGAGCATGGGACCCTCACCAGGGTTACTTTTTCCAAGAAATGGAAAAAATCCGAAGAAAAGCAGTTCGATTTGTTCTGGGTGATTTCCGAGAGAAGAGTAGCGTTACAAAAATGTTGCAAAGTTTGGGTTGGGAAGAATTGAGAGAAAGAAGAAGAGCTGCTCGACTAAGTGGTATGTTCCGAGCTGTCAACGGAGAGATGGTGTGGAATGACATTAGTAGACGAATAAGTTTGAATGGCGTTTATAAAAGTAGGAAAGATCACAATATGAAGATAAAGTTGGTATTCAAGAGGACAAACTGGGGCAAATATTCATTTATAGGAAGGGGAGTTAGGGATTGGAATAACTTACCAAGGGAGACGTTCAATAAATTTCCAATTTCTATTAAATCATTTAGGAAATTATGTATTTACTTTTATGCAAATTCATTATCAGTTTGTTACACTGGTACCAGTATAAGAGAGTGAGCGTGTCCTGGTGCATGTTTACTAAATTTGTGTCCTTATTTTTGCCTCTGTAGAAGATATTGGTGTCGTCAGCATATAATGTGATATAGCCATTCAGATTAATTGACGGAGTATCATTTATATAAATGGGAAATAAAACTGGACCTAGTATGGAACCTTGAGGGACATAATGGGTTACATAATTGGCAGAATGCGAGTAATTATTCATGATAACATTCTGATTTCGTCCTGTTAAGTAATTTTCGAACCATTTCAGCGCAGGACCACGAATTTCAGCCGTTTCTAGTTTACTGTACGTTAAAAAATTCTATAGATAAAAGTAGGAAAGATCACAATATGAAGATAAAGTTGGTATTCAAGAGGACAAACTGGGGCAAATATTCATTTATAGGAAGGGGAGTTAGGGATTGGAATAACTTACCAAGGGAGACGTTCAATAAATTTCCAATTTCTATTAAATCATTTAGGAAATTATGTATTTACCTTTATGCAAATTCATTATCAGTTTGTTACACTGGTACCAGTATAAGAGAGTGAGCGTGTCCTGGTGCATGTTTACTAAAACTGTGTCCTTATTTTTGCCTCTGTAGAAGATATTGGTGTCGTCAGCATATAATGTGATATAGCCATTCAGATTAATTGACGGAGTATCATTTATATAAATGGGAAATAAAACTGGACCTAGTATGGAACCTTGAGGGACATAATGGGTTACATAATTGGCAGAATGCGAGTAATTATTCACGATAACATTCTGATTTCGTCCTGTTAAGTAATTTTCGAACCATTTCAGCGCAGAACCACGAATTTCAGCCGTTTCTAGTTTACTGTACGTTAAAAAATTCTATAATCAACACTATCCAAACCTTTGGTAATATCTATAAATAAGCCTACTGCAATATTGTTGTTAACTATGGTGGAATGTAACATTGTAATGAGATCAACAGTAGCCACCTCAGTACTAGAACTCTCTCTCTGAACCCATATTGACCCTTATAGAAGAAATTATTTTTGTTTAGAAAAGGCAAACGCCTTTTCTTCACAACTGTTTCCATAATTTTGGAAACAATTGATAATATAGGGACTGGCATAAAATCACATGGATTTTGTCTATTTCCTCCCTTAAACACAGCGATCACTTTAGCTATCTTTAGTTTATTGGGTATTATACCAGTAGTCAGGGACTAAGATTATTATTAGGATTATTATTATAAGTCTAAGATCTGTCGGCACGGCAAGGAGCTTAAGAGGTTGTAGCAAGGATGTAAAGGAGAGGGCATATAATTCTCTGGTAAGATCTTAAGTGGAGTATGGTTCCAGTATATGGGACCCTCACCAGGTTTAATTGTTCAAGAACTGGAAAATATCCAAGGGAAAGCAATATGATTTGTTCTGGGTGATTTCTTACAAAATAGATGTGTTACGAAAAAGTTGCAAATTTCTGGCTGGGAAGACTTGGGAGTAAGGAAAAGAGCTGCTCGACTACGTAGTATATTGCAAACTGTCAGTGGAGAGACGGCGTGCAATGAAGTTAGTAGATCAATAAGCTTAAGCGGAGTTTTTAAAAGGAGGAACGATCATAATATGAAAATAAAATTGGAATTAAAGAGGAAGAATTGTGGCAAATATTCATTTATAAAAAGAAGAATTAAGGATTGAAATATTTCACCCAGGGAGTTATTCGATACATTTCCAACTTTTTTGGAATCACTTAAAGGAAAGATTATGTAAATATGAGTTTCCATATTGTCCATGGTTCTTCGTAGAGTTTTCTTAGTTTCTCTACTAGCTTCTTGCGGTTAACCATGTCAAAAGCCTTTGAGAAATCTATTGAAGAACACACAGAGCTTTCCTCGTTCTTTACTTATTTCTGCTTGTATTTGTCTTATTAGACATTCGACTGCCATTAACTTGGAACGACCTACTCCGAGTCCAAATTGCTCTTCTGGCAGAAGTTCCTCTGTTTTTGGGCCAATTCTCAAGGCTACCGGTAGCAATCTTGAGAGTATTTTGAAAGCAGATACTTCAAGTGCTATACCACGATACTCTACAGGATTATTTGGGTCTCCTTTGCCTTTGTATAATGTTTTGTTATGGAAATGCGCCACCCCCTTGGTATATTTCCTCTGTCTCTAAACGTTTGTTGAACAGGTCAAGCATGTCTCTGCCATTACTGTGCATGCCTCTTGTAGGTGTTCATTGCAGAGTTCATCCGGTCCTGGTGCTTTCCCTCTCTTTAGTGATGTCATGACGTTATCCAACTCATCCTTGGTGAAATATGGACATGTTTCATTCAAATATGTTTCTTCTGTAAAATCTGGTCACGTTTCCTTGTGTGATAAAATTTTACTAAAATGATTTTCCCATCATTCCATGGGAATAAACATTGCGAATCTTGGCTGCTTTGTCCATAAGGATTGGAAATGTCCCATTCGCAATTTCTTTCTCGATAAATTCCGTTTTCTTCCTATTTATTTATCTTTTATATTCCTGCCTTTGGCGCTGATATTCCTTCAAGGTTTCTTCTCATTTTGATGTTTTAAGCCTTCTTAAAATGACTAGAGCGCCCTTTCTTTTCTGGTAGCACTCTGTGTCAAACCATTTTTTCCCTCTTCTTGGTCAAATCTGAACAGTTGCTTCCTTAACAATTTCCACTATGGTCCTACCTGCTTCGTCTTATTTTCTGCAACGAATAACTGTTTACTATCCTGTAGCTCAGACATCTCTTTACGACTAATGCCGTTTGTTTTATCGTTCTTGTTAATTCCTGTTCCTGTTTAAATTCTGTTGATATCGGAATATGCTTCCTTATCAATGCAATATCTGTTTTCCATAGTTATTTCTGACCATACCTTGGGAACCTCTTGTAAATACTAAATCCAGATTACTCATGCCGTTGTGACATATTTAAATGTATGCATCCTTTTTATTTATTAGATTTAGTCCCATTTTAGTGAATGGCAGTACTTATGTTGTTTTACTTGTTTCCTTGTCTATTGGGCAGTTTAAATCACCACTTAGGATTACTTTTCCTTTAGAAGGGATTGCACTGAAAGCGTGAGATGAGGTGTCCATGATGTCTACAGATGTGCAGTTCGGGTAAAAGTTTGCAGTAGTTATGAAACATATTTTCATTTCAACAATCAATAAATCTTCCTGTTCGTATATTATTCTGAAAGGAGGTAAGTGAGGTTTTATTAGGCTACTCTCTCCTCCCTCCGATCTGCCTTTTTCTTCTCGTCGTGCCATATTATGTGTGTTATAGAATCCGTCGATGTTTTTATTTGATTCATCACATAAGAAAGTTTCTTTCATGGTACAAATGTCAAACTGGTTAAATGTACTTTCAGGCATAATTCTTGCCACTATCTTTAAGCCTTTTATACTCCAGTTCAACAAGTTTATGCACTCATCAATGATAGCCGTTTCTTGTTCATTTAAACGCCCAAGGTGCCCAAAAGGAGCAAAATTTAATGTCTGTGGGCCAGAAATCTTCCGAATAGACCATTTCTTTGTAAAATAGTGGAAGCCCAATCTTGAAAGCTTTATCAAATTGCCTTCTTCCTAGATCCTGGCAGCTTACATTGTCAACGATACAATTTTTCCGTAGGTATGTTTCAATTAGTTGCTCATTTTCATCCGGTGTTAATCTGGAAATGAGTAGCCATATCTTACTCTTCACTGCACTGATTGTACTTTCGCTTTCTTCCCTCCCTCTTGACACCATCTCTGAAGAGCGCCTTTTTTCACTGTTTTGTTTCGCTTCTGGTGGTTTGTTCCTTATTATAGACCAGGACTGTTTTTCATCATCATACATATATCATATATGCAGACGATACGGCACTGACGTCAAACAACAGGGAAGAGCTTCAAAGATGACTAGACTCCTTAGTTGAATAGATAGAAACGAACGAACTACAGATGAATCGATACAAAACGGTGCTAGTAATTTTCAGGAAATTAGGAAGACTAGCCTCGAATGATGAAATCGTCTGCGAAGGCTTACCGCTTAAAAAGAAGAACATGTACAGATATTTAGGAATTACCATACAGATAAATGCAAAATCTTTCTCAGTACACCTCAGTGAAAGACTAATAGTGTCATTTAAAGCAATTAACGAAATTAAAAATCTACAGCTTCTCTCCCTAGAAACTGCCTTGTACTTGTTCGATACCAAATTACTACCCACTTTCTCATACTGAATAGATATCTTCTGGGAACACCTGACTGTAAAACAACTGGAATATATCGAGGCTCTAAGTGTAATATTCTTGAAAAGAACTACGGGCTTATCAAAATACAAGCCTTCTCGACTTGTTTATGTTATGGCAAAAGAAATATTTTGTTGGAAGATCTAACTCTAAGCCACTTTTTACCAAAGACACCTGCAGTGAAGACTGCTCTGTGGAACAGACGGAAGAAGGAAGATCAAGTAAGGGAAGACTTCTGTACAACAGAAGCAGTGATGACTAGGAAATGGAAACAATAAAACTAGAAATTACGACATGAGGTGACCAGGATGGCGTTGCACGCGTTTCACACCAAATTGTACATAAATAAGAAGTATCACATCCCCAGCAATAATTGTGTGTGTGAACTTTATAACGAACGCTATGAACGCTACCACATTCTAAGTTGCAAATTACGATCAAAAAGTATCTGTGAACAAGTCTGTAACGCAAAATTTTGCGCGCTTAATAAAATAATAACTATGAAAACAAATGACAGAGATCTACCACTGGGGCAACAACCTTAAATGCAGATTAGTGGTGAATTTGCTGTTATGAAAATTAAATATTCAAAGGTTAGGTAGGGTCAAACTGAATCTTCAATTACAATGGACATACCGGAACTTTTCCACCTATACAGGCCGCCGTATCCACCGCATAGATCATATCCTGTTCAATGTAATGATTGGAGCAACAATATCTGGGTAGACAATGGTGAGTTTGTTACGCTTCTCGGACATAAGTGGATATCAGACTTCTTCAATGAGATAGACTTCCCAAGGATATTCTCAATCTCGTCCTCATTCATCAGACAGGGCGAGTTTGCCATGCGTTTAGGGGCACGCAGCTGTGAGCTTGCATCCGAGAGATAGTTGGTTCGAGACCCACTCCCGGCAGCCCTGAAGATGGTTTTCCGCGGTTTCCTATTTTGACACCAGGCAAATATATGGTTTGTACCTCAATTAAGGCCATGGCCGCTTCCTTCCCACTCCCAGCACTTTCCTATCCCATCGTCGTCATAAGACGTACCTGTGTTGGTGCAACGTAAAACGAACTGTAAACAAATCAATTCATCAAGTACCTATCGACAAATATATAAAACTCAATCAAGAAAGCGAACTGAATTGCCTTTTCTCCCTGTACTCTGACATTTTTGGTGACATCACTGGTAAACTGACAATTCTTTCAGTGAGCATGCACCTCAAACCAGCGTCCACACCAGTATTTTCCCGAGCCAGAGAAATTCCACTGTCACTGCTAGATGCCCATTCCAGAGAGACTGAAGCCGAAATAGTCTCAGGTTTTATAAACGAGTTGAAGATTCTGAGTGGGCATCAACAATGCACGTAGTCACCGTGAAATTAAAAACTGAGTGTTACAGACAAGCCAATACTCAACCCTCAGATAATCATCGATGAACACCCGAATCCAAAGGTAGCTCATCTGTTTAATCACAAGGTAGAGCCACCTTATTTTTGTCATCTGTAAATCAGAGATCCATATATTCACCTGGAAGTAGAAGTGGAATTCAGCTGCATGTTGGCACTCTGTACCGTTGTATGACTAAAGCGTACAATATGCAGCGCAGCCAAATTTTCCGCCATCTGGCAGTGATGTATTGATGCTGTTCTGCAAAATCTTTCAAATATGGTCTGCTTCGACGACATCCTGTATGCAGATCAATTTGACAATCTCCTGAAGCTTCTGGAATCACCAGTGGAATGTTTCAGGACACATGGACTGATTCTTAACTGCACCAAGTGCACATTTGCTGAGCTTGTGCTTGAAGCCCTGGGTCACAAGGTAAATGCCAAAGGAATACACAAGTCTGATGCACGCATTTGAGCTGTGCAAGATGCCCCAAACCCGTCACCATCTTTAGAACGGCAGCTATCTCTGAGCAAAATTGCGAGTGCCACTACAGTCAATAGGCAAGGTGCATAACATGGAGGCAGAAGACTGTGATAATTTTGATCAATGTATGGTTTACTAGATAACGAAGCTGCCAATCTCATTGGAGGCCATGGCATGAGAAGCGCGAAAGGACTAAAACCTTAGAAATATAGTTGAGATATAGGAATCTGGCCAGGATCTCGTGCAACATACATCCAGGTGCCAGAAGCTCAATACTACTTCAAGGCACGAAAAGCAAACGACACTCTTGCTGCAAACTGCTTGATGTTTGAGCACAGAGTCACTGTATCACCAACATTACAGCAAAAAATCCTCAACAATTTTCATGCTGTACACATTGGAATTTTTAAAGTGAAAGAACTGACATGTTCTTTTGTTTTCTAGCCTGGTATCGATGAAGATAGTAAATGTGTTGTCAACTCACATGCATTCAGAAAACACCACTATGGGAACTTGAAACAACCATAGGTAACATAATTAGTCGTTCTGGAGTTAGACCAGCAGTGGCGTGTGGAGCCTTGTGATACTGCCATAAGAATTTATTGAATTTGTGTTGGAATGATTCCTTGGCTGTCTTCATTACGTGGACGGCATTCTTCACTATGTGGACGGCATCCTTCGCTATTTGTACGTATCTCTCTGCTTGCCCATTCGTGGGAGGGTGATATGCAGCGGTAAGTTTTTTCATCACAAGTATAAAATAAAAGTCAGTGTTTCCACCTTTTTGATACTCTATATTTGCTTAAAACAATATACTAGTAGTGTGTGTTTCGTTTCTTAGGAATATCCTCAACTACTTTTTTCATTGCTTAGGTGAAGAAATTTTACAAGAAACACATTCTTTCATAAAATCCTCTTAAAATTGTACCTTAATAATTCTTAAAGTGATACTATTCAAAAAGTGGGGAGGGAAGTTGAAAGAGGAAGTGCAGGTCGGGGAAAGGAAGATTTATTATGCTTATCTTCTAACTTAATTTCAAACACTTCATAATTGCTTGATTAGGTAGGCCTATTAAAGTTGCCATTCAACTTTTTCATTCTTTTAAAAATGTTTGTATGTCACTTAACTGTCGTCTTAAGAAAAATGTTTCCGAAGTCTTGTCCTGTCGACCCTATAGTACCCCATTAATCTTCCCCAATTTCGCCCATCACCTTTTTGAATAGTTTCACTTTAAGTATAATTAAGGTACTAGGCCTCTTTAAGATGGTTTTTAATGAAGAACATAATTCCTTGTAAAAATGTCTTCACCTAAGCAATGAGGATGTTCCTAAATAATGAAACACGTATTACTAGTTAGCTTGTTTTAAGCAAAAATATACAGTATCAAAGATGTGGAAATTCTAACTTTTATTGTATTTTGTGATAACAAACGTTGATACGGACCACGAAATAGATTACTTGCAACGTTTTTCATACCAGCTTTGCTGGTCCGGTTGCTGACACAATGATCCTGGTCATTGTGGATGTCTACTTTAAGTGGCTGTAAGTTAGAACAATAACTTAAATGACAAGTATCATGACCATTGTACTCCTGGATGAGATGGCCGCAGCCTATGGTGCCCGATAGCAGCCTGCTGTTCACATCAGAGAATTTTAAGAATTTCCTGCGGGATTATGGGGTGAATTATTACGAAGGTACAGCCCTGTATCACACTTCACCAAATGCCCAAGCACAGACATAAGTACAAATGATGAAGAATGCCCTCCACACGGTGAAGACGACAAAGGGTGAAACTGCAATGCAGCTTTAACTTATTCTTGCAGCATTACCATAAGGTTCCACAAACCACCCCAGATCTACCTACAGCATAACTATTCCTGGTATGTGATGTATGTACTCGGTTAAATCTGGCTCGATTGGATGATATGCACACCCAAGCCACACAGAAATGGAAGATGTCCATGGACTAGATGTTCCGAACACTTGAGCCAGGCTAGTCGGAGTACTTATTTTCTGGCAAGCCTAGGATGGACATGTGAACACCGGATGCTATCATATGAAGGGGCAACAACCAATGAGGAACCATATACCAACGGTTAAGCAGTATCAGGTGAGATAACTGTAATTCAAGTTGCAACACCTTCAACCCAGCTCCAAGACAAGTAAATCTAGTGACACCAGCAGCCCAGAAGAACCGAAGGGAATCAGCACCATACCTATTACATACTTCAGAGACCACCTTACAGTCCTCCATTAAGATTTTTACCTATACAAACATAATTTTCTTAACATCCATAAAATTCAATAGAAGAAGGAAATGTTGTGTATTAAACATAAGACTTCATGTTTATTTTCAATTGTTGGTAGCCATTCTGACAAAGTCCTACGTTATTTTTCCCTGATACTCTGTGTGCACACACTTACATTTACTCACTCGCCAGACCAACTGTGTTACATTATGCTTAAAAATGCAGATTAAAACTGTTCACATTAGTCCCAATTACAAGTAATGAACTATATTAATAATGTCATTGCCATTTTATCAATTCACAGGTGTAAAAGATTATAATACTCCATAACTAAAAAAAGTTCAAAATATAGACAAGTATATTGTTGGAAGCTTCACTTCCGAATGGCATTTCTGTATTTTGAGATTATCTATATATTTGCATGTTTGGCATTCATACTGACCAGTCTTAGTATCCATTTCAGTTCATGTGTCAGACCATCTACTATGAAAATATCGCACTCCAGTATTTTTTATTTATTGTGTATTGTTTACTGAATATAGTCTAAACGTATAAATTGGTAAGACCACTGAAATATGTACACAACCTGTGACAATAAAGTTCCGTGTATAGTCATATACTATCAACATAGACGAACAATGCACGACATTGACCTTACTGTCCTTCGAAATAGTCCACTCCCATAACTATGCACTGCTGAGATCCGCGATACATGTCCTGGAAACTTTGCAACTAAGGCTTCCTTTGGGATGGTGTTCAAAAGCCCCATCACGTTTTGTTGGAGGTCAGAAATATCGTCAAATCTCTTTCCCTTCAAGGCGAGTTTGATGCGTGACTTTTCGGCTCTGAACTTTTTCCGACGAGGGTATCCCGGAGAACACCATTCCATGCTTTGCCGTTTCGTTTCAGGGTCGTACCTGAGACACCAGGTTTCATCCTCAGTGACAATACAGTTCAAGAAATTTGGTGTCGCATCCGCCGTTTCGACAAAATCCTAAGAGATAGGTTTCATCCTCAGTGACAATACAGTTCAAGAAATTTGGTGTCACATCCACCGTTTCGACAAAATTCTGTGAAGCCTCTGAACGTGCCTTCTTCTGATCGTCAGTCAGGTAATGTGGCACAAGACGAAAACACGTTTTCCTATTTCCTAACTCCCAGGTAACGACTTGCCGCAAGGATTCACGGTTAATCTGCAATTCATCCGCTATCATGCGCACAGTTAATCGCCCATCGTTCGTGATTAATTTCCTCATCTTCTCAATGTTTTCGTCACTGACGGCGGTCGTCGGTCTTCCGCTATGCGGGTTGTCAGAAACGCTTTCCCGGCCTCCTCGAAAACGGACGAACCACTCGTACACCTACTTCAAGGACAGTGCTTGATCTTCATAAACACGTATCAGCATCGCATGCGTTTCTTTTGATGTCTTGCCAAGCTTAAAAACAAAACTGTACATTGATCTTTTGGCCATTCATGTTCCTGTTCGCAGTTCAAAACCAACGCACTAAACACGCATTGTGTCAAACAGGTCTTACACGGTACACATACGATGCTCAACTGAACAACATTGGGAGCAGGTGGTCAAAACCTGCTGCTACGTAGACGCAGGGTTGTGTGTCGCCAGTGTTGCCGGATCGACCGTTCTGACTTCATTCACCGAACTTTATTGTCACACGTAGATCATTAGTACAAACATGCTTAAATATGCAGATAAAAGCAGTTCATATTAGTCCCAGTTACAAATACAATTTTATTAATATTCAATATTACACTGCTATGCATTGCGGAAACAAATCATCAATTAGCCTGATCACCTGTGATACCTAATACATGAGAATAGGAGAGAATTTGTTTTCTTCTGATGATACTAATGTTACCAGATGAACAGTGAGATACTGAACAAATTAGATATATTTACCTATATATCCCCTGGTAGCGTACATATATGATTCTTCTTCAATCCTGTGCAGTCCGACCCACTGTGCATCAATCTTGTTAATTACATAGTCTTCAGATGTTTCATTTCCCTGAAAAAACAAAAATCATTGCAACTGATGGTAGAGCTACTTTTTTTTACTGAATACTTGCTTTTGCCAGCAGCTTTGCAAGAATGGAAATTAATTTTTTGTCATTATAAAACTGGTGAACACTGGGGAAACTATCAAAATGTAATCAGTGTTCCTTGACTGACCTTGGAACATGTTGATTTCTGTTGATATGTTAATAGAAATTTAATATTATTAGAAAGAAGAGAATAGAAGTCTAGAAAAACATAATATAATTCCAGAGAGTATTTTAACTCTTTCTGCAATCACTCACTATTACCCGTCACTGGAGAGATCCTTTATACATGACATTAGTAGATTTTTGGTGCCATTGTTTTTATATGTGCTCACTCTAGCAATGGCAGCTGGTGGGTCTCTCAACCCCCACCCCAATTAAGGGAAATAACTGTCAATATTCATCTAAATTTGAAAATATTCCTTCATTCTATCCTGTTCTACCTATAAACAGTAAAATGCTTTTGAAGCACGTAACGCACTTGTTGGACACGTTTTCAGTTTAAGTTCTGCTTCAGACTCTGGTATGATTGATTTGAGTGGTTCCAGGTAGGACTTTTTCTTTTTTGCTAGTGGTTTAATGTTGCACTAACACATTGAAGTTTTTCCACGATCAAGAATGGGAAAGGGTTAGGTTTGGGAAGGAAGTGGCTGTGGCCTTAATTAAGGTACAATCCCAGCATTGGCCTGGTGTGAAAAATGGCAAACCACGGAAAATCATCTTCAGGGCTGCGGACAGTAGGATTCGAACCTGCCACCTCCCGAATGCAAACTCACAGCTACATGACGCCAAAATGCATGGGCAACTGACTTGGCCCAGGTAGGATTTGGGACTTGAGTGGTGGTGTGATGAGGGGTCAGAAGTGTATAGAAGATATAGCTAGTGGACACTTGTCACTTTACCCAAACATCTCCCTTCCCATCAAAGTTCAAATCATCTTTACACATTTACTGGCTATGTCATTTAGGTCGTAGTGGATAAGGGTTGTATGAAGAATGGGGTTTCAACTCGAAGATGAATTTCAGGTGTTTAAAAGTATCACAGTGCCTCACTCATTTTGTTTAATGTACTACACTGAGTGGCGAAAAGTCACAGGAAGGGATGTCCCATAAAGAAATGCGCCATGTATGACCACTCAGCGTTGCGGCTAGCTGCCGCATAGCTCAGCAGTCTATCATAGACACCAGTGTCGTGAATAAGGCAACACATCCCGACTTAACCGACTTTGAATGTGGGGTGATCAACGGCGCATGGGTCATAGCATTGCGGAGATTACAAGCGAATTCGGGTACCCGAGTTCAACAGTATCGAGGGTGGATCTTCAATATCGCAAAGAGAATGTTACCAGTAAATCACCGCACGGGAAAGCCACAGGTGTTTAACGAACGGACGTCACTTTACCTCCGCAGAACCATACTGGGCGCTCAACTGGCTACTGTGAGTCAGATCACCGCCCAGTTGAATGTTGGGAGTCAGGAACCTATTTCTACCAGAAATGTAAGGAGGCAACTGCACCGCATAGGCTTCACCAGCCGACGACCAACTCGTATCCCTTTGCTGACACATTGACACAGAGCTCAACGACGAGCATCGGCAATGGACCATAAAACACTGGCAGCGTGTGGTATGGTCCGATGAATCCCAGTTCCAGTTGTTTCGAGCTGATAGGCGCGCGATACGATGGCGTATGCCCCATGAAGCTATGGATCCTACGTGTCTAGAAGGTTGTGTCCAGGCAGGAGGTGGCTGAGTTCTGGTCTGGCCGGCATTCTCACGTTCTCAATTAGGCTCCATATTCCGGTTGCACGGAACGCTGCAAGGTGCACGTTATGTGGAACTTCTTTCAGACCATCTGCTTCCCTTTCTGGTCCTAGCTTACCCTGATGGAGTTGCCATGCTTCAAGAGGACAATTCGCCATGACCGCGCTCTGTGGTGGTACGCAGGTGGTTGGAGGAGCACTCCAGTGAATTAGCGACCGTGGATTGACACTCCAGATCTCCTGATCTTAATCCAATAGAACCTTAATGGGATGTTGTCGATGCTGGTTACGCTCCATGAACCCCGTACAACTACAAAAGACCAATTGTGAGTATCAATGCAAGATTCTTGGATCCAGATCCCTCCATAACGATTCAACACCTTGTAGACTCGATGATTCGCCGTATTGTTGCTGTTTAGGGGGCTCGTGGAGGAGCAACTAGTTATTATCATCACATTCAGTGTTTTCCCATGACTTTTGGCTCCTCGGTGTATATAAAAAGAGAAAGTTGCAAAATAATCATTTGAACAATCTTAGGTGCCAATGTTATTGTAGGGGATATGTATGTGATTCACACTTATCTTACTGTCCACATGCATTTTTAACATGTTGGTAGCCTATGGCGATACGTGCACCATGACTCCACTTCCACTTAGTGTCGATGACGACACGTGAGTCACACATCACGCCAAATATTAAAGCTCATATTTTCGCCAGTACCTATGTAAACAAGCAGACCTGTTAATTGTGAATTGTTAAGCTCTTGTTAAATCCTTCATCTGGCCATCAGATTAACTGTTAGTTATTATCTCTGTAGCCATTACAATTCACCATAATTTTCTGTGATATACAGAGAATGGTGAGGTTGTAGAACCTTCTTAGAAGAATAAGAACTATCTCGTAGGCTCCCAAAATCAATCATATTGCCTACAGGAACACATTTTCTCAGTAACAATGTGTATAATGAGAATTGGTGTGGATAGCGGAAGCTGTGCAGAGAGTGTTACAAAGAAGGCCAGTTGAAGGCAGTATTTTCCACTGCAGTGAGCGTCTGGGACAGCCAGATTTGTGTCTTGAGCAATACATCGTGGAATTGCACAAGGGACTGAAGTAATTGACTCCAAACAATGCCATATCTACGGACCTGTATGTGTTGTAGCGCAATATGATACGCTATTATATGTACTATGAATGTTGTACAGCAATTGCTCACATGGCAAAAGTAAGGAATTTACATCACACCATTTTTGTGAGAATGTTCAAAATATTATTTCTTGTATAAAAGTGAATGATGTCAACAGTCGAAGAAAATATTGTATCCTTCGCTCCACTTCATTGCCTGTCATGACGCATACGCTGTGTCAAACGGCACTGAGGTGAAAAACACATTGGTAGTGCTACTGACACACCATGTGCGTCATGGTTTCCATATACAAAAATACACTGACTGACAGAGCAAATGCAACACCAAGGAGGAGTGGTTCGAAAGGGATGAAAGTTGGGGAAAAACAGAGTCGGCACGGAAGAATAATTGATGTTTATTTCAAACCGATATGCAGGTTACACAATGCGCACGGCATCGACTCAGTAGGATGTAGGACCACCGCGAGCGGCGATGCACGCAGAAACACGTCGAGGTACAGAGTCAATAAGAGTGCGGATGGTGTCCTGAGGGATGGTTCTCCATTCTCTGTCAACCATTTGCCACAGTTGGTCGTCCGTACGAGGCTGGGGCAGAGTTTGCAAACGGCGTCCAATGAGATCCCACACGTGTTCGATTGGTGAGAGATCCGGAGAGTATGCTGGCCACGGAAGCATCTGTACACCTCGTAGAGACCTCGTAGAGCCTGTTGGGAGATGCGAGCAGTGTGTGGGCGGGCATTATCCTGCTGAAACAGAGCATTGGGCAGCCCCTGAAGGTACGGGAGTGCCACCGGCCGCAGCACATGCTGCACGTAGCGGTGGGCATTTAACGTGCCTTGAATGCGCACTAGAGGTGACGTGGAATCATACGCAATAGCGCCCCAAACCATGATGCCGCGTTGTCTAGCGGTAGGGCGCTCCACAGTTACTGCCGGATTTGACCTTTCTCCACGCCGACGCCACACTCGTCTGCGGTGATTATCACTGACAGAACAGAAGCGTGACTCTTCGGAGAACACGACGTTCCGCCATTCCCTCATCCAAGTCGCTCTAGCCCGGCACCATGCCAGGCGTGCACGTCTATGCTGTGGAGTCAATGGTAGTCTTCTGAGCGGACGCCGGGAGTGCAGGCCTCCTTCAACCAATCGACGGGAAATTGTTCTGGTCGATATTGGAACAGCCAATGTGTCTTGCACATGCTGAAGAATGGCGGTTGACGTGGCGTGCGGGGCTGCCACCGCTTGGCGGCGGATGCGCCGATCCTCGCGTGCTGACGTCACTCGGGCTGCGCCTGGACCCCTCGCAAGTGCCACATGTCCCTGCGCCAACCATCTTCGCCACAGGCGCTGCACCGTGGACACATCCCTATGGGTATCGGCTGCGATTTGACGAAGCGACCAACCTGCCCTCTCAGCCCGATCACCATACCCCTCGTAAAGTCGTCTGTCTGTCTGCTGGAAATGCCTCCGTTGACGGCGGCCTGGCATTCTTAGCTATACACATGTCCTGTGGCACACGACAACACGTTCTACAATGACTGTCGGCTGAGAAATCACGGTACGAAGTGGGCCATTCGCCAACGCCGTGTCCCATTTATCGTTCGCTACGTGCGCAGCACAGCGGCGCATTTCACATCATGAGCATACCTCAGTGACGTCAGTCTACCCTGCAATTGGCATAAAGTTCTGACCACTCCTTCTTGGTGTTGCATTTGCTCTGTCAGTCAGTGTATTATTTGAATGATATAAAATACGTAAGGACACAAATAAATTCCGTTAAGCAAAACAATTATTACGTTATTGTGGTAAAGGTCACTGATACCCAAGCGGCCGTGATGTGTTTAGGAGCTATATGTATATTTGGGAATGACATTTGTCGAAAATAAGCAAACAGCAGTGGCACAACACTCCTCCACATAGTGATGGGCAACGCTCTCGCTCCAGACTCACGAGATTGACGTCAACGATCTCGAGACCGATTCTCCTGTGCTATGATCTGTGCGACGTTCTAGTAACAGTGAGAGTAAACTTGATAGTATATCAGCAATTATTGCATGAAATAACTTTCTTGTATGGAAACATGTGTGTCAATTAAGAACCACTTAATACCATTAACGAAAGTGAAAATAGAACGTCAGTATCTTAAACTGTTCACGACTTAATTTAGGTGGACATCTTAGCCGAACGAGCCTGCATAATTTGTGAATAACTGTAGATAGATATAGATAGGACCTTACAGTTGTTATCGACAGTTTATCTTCTTGTGATGCAGGCCGGGCCGGAGGTGTTCCCCGTGACGATTCCACTTCAGCGACATTATGGGTTTTTAAGTGCCGGATTATCCCAGATGTATTTGTGCTGATGTATTTTACTTCTTTCTAATAAACAACAGTTAGCCTCCGCGACTTAGGCGGCAGCACGCCGGCCTTTCACCGCTGGGTTCCGTGGTTCAAATCCCGGTCACTCCATGTGAGATTTGTGTTGGACAAAGCGGATGCGGGACGGGTTTTACTCTGGGTACTCCGGTTTTTCCTGTCATCTTTGATTGATCATTAATCTGTCAGTCATTAATAATTGCCCCAGAGAAGTACGACAGGCACAATTCCTATACTCGCCGCTAGATGAGGGCTTCATTCATTCCATTCCTGAGCCGGTCGAATGACTTGAAACAGGTTGAGGATCTTCATTTGAATAAATAACATAGCAGGCTGTGCTATGTGGATCTTTTCGAAATATCCTACATCCAAGACGTAAGTTGCAATTCGGAGATCATCGCAAAGTTGTCGTATACAATTAGACACAATTACACATTGCACCGTCATATACCGAAGTATCTAATTATGACGCGAATATTCTATAACATGGCAAGGAGTTATTTCCTTCGTCACCAAAATATTGGTAAACACAAGCAGTGGTCAAATGATATTGAATGTGGGGTCTGATAACAATGTAAACCTACCTGACGAAAGAATTGGAGCAAACTTAGGCATTTTATATTACACGTTCCACTCATGCGTAATGGTAGTTGCAAGTGCAGCAAGCCGTATATTGTCCAGTCTTGAGTTCAAATAATGCACGCCTCTGGCATCAAGGTGATACCCTACAGTAGCAGTCAGTTTCTGTATTTAGCCTACTCATCCGGGTACTTACCGCTGCATACAATGCCAGAATGTATACAGTTTAATTTTTTTTATACTGCGTCAAGATAGACCTTGGTAGAATGAATGCCCTAGTTGCTTGTTAACACGTATTTACGGAATGAAGAAAGTCTGTAACATTTTTGTTAATATTAATAAAATAATTATAAACGATCATAAAGAAAATTACTCAAAAATAATTGAAATAAAATGAATTAATAAAATTAATAACTATAATTAATCAAAATGTCCGTAGTATGGGCGCCAGAGTTCACCAGAATGGATCCCTCGAATTTTAATAGAGTATGATAGTATTTTTTCCTCTCCTAGGGCGTGTACTTAAAAGCTGCGTACTGGTACATTTGCTTCAGGCCTTACCTAACCTTCTGAAAACGATTAAATAGGTGGAAACTGCACCTAGTTTCATCAATAACTCCACTGATTCTGAAATAACTAACTATATTCTCAATAACATCCGTGCATGAGCACCTCACCAACACACAAAAATATACATATAATACACATACAAAATATTGCTGGAAGACTCCATCATATTTACAACAACAGCAATGAAAACAGTGGGAAAACGAAAAGCGAGAACTAAGCCACCATTTATAGTTATTCCGTTGTACAATGTACATATATGTAGCTAAGAACCATTCACTGTCTCTGTATCAACACGACTTGCCGATTCTCATAATCGGCACTTATTATATCACACAGATACTGTACCTCATAATACTGTGTTCACTGACTCTAACACTTGTTTTAAACATATATTCACTTGAGCAACACACACTTGTCGTTCCTGAACATAAATTATGGAAAGTCTGAGATAGCTTTCACCAACATATAATACCAGGCCACCACAAAGTGATACAATACCCAGTGCCTAAGCACTCCACGGTTTGTAGGTCATCCACGTTCCATGAACATAAGAAGACTACGTTCCACGAACGTTTGAATTCCAGTCCAGTCCAGTATAGTGCAACCGTGTCACTCCAGTACCGTATATTCAGTTGTAAGTGTACCAGCACTACTTCATTCACGTACAGTCTGTCAGCACCCTCGCCGTATGATAAACCTTTATAGACCTCAGCCTGTCCCTTTCCTCATATGATACGTTAGGATTGATCCTGGCCATTCAATCATGAGTATATCCACATGTCAAGACCAGGCCCTGAATCTCTTCCGGTGTCACAAGGCAATCACAATGTCAACGGACTCTAGGATGTTACACATGAGTCATTGGAACTTTCCGACTACATCAACAAGTCCATCTCATCAGACTGGGATATACACATGACTCATACACATTTCCTGTGTTATTATAGCGATGATTTTCCCAGCCGTCGTACAAAACAAATTACTCATACCACATATGGAGACCTCCCAGCTTAGAAATATTAATGACAAAACATACAACTGAAATACGCTACTGATAATAATAATAATAATAATAATAATAATAATAATATTTATAATAATAATAATAATAATAAATCAAATACTGACAATAATATCTCTCATTTCTAACTACAGTGCGAGGGTGTGATACATGTACCATCACAAGCCCTTGGTTGGCAATTCGCATACTCAGCACAAACAACATTCAGCTCCGTCTACATGTAAGCCTACGACACGCTGCTCGCCACACAATGCGGAAACAACGCTCTCGAGATCTTTCAATATTTCTTACGAGAAGCATTGCCTGCGTTAATCTTCAGATATCTCGAGACCCTGTCTCAGACTGCCCATAACTACATCCACCTCCTTGGGACATCTGTTAGCACATTGTTGGTTTTTAGTTGAATTATGGTTTACAATGATGTACGTAATTTCCACCAACTCAATGCCATATAAATAAATAATCTATTAGATTATTTAATTAAAATTTTTAAGTGAACAGGTTTCAGTGTAAACATGCAATTATTATATAACTTACATCAATTAGAGTAAAACAATGTACAAAGATAACATTCAGCTATGATGTGTGTATTAAAATGTTCAGTACTTGTGGATGTCTTGGATGTTGAAATGTGCATATGGTAACGATGATAAAATTACAATTATCACAATAAAGATGACAATTATACCCTCAACTGTAAGATCTTCTATCGAAGAATAAAGTGGTGCTGTGCTTTTAAATATCATGTATAATTTTACTTGTAGCTGTAATACGGGACTTGAAATGATGTATGGTAATTATTCCGTAATGTATCTGTTTTTAAAAAGACGTAAAAATGAAAACGAATGGTTATGAAAATGTAGGTTCTCTTAATCTATATTGAACATACGTTATAATGGAACATGATATGATATAACTGTCTGCTCTCCTCATGGGGAGATGGAGTATGGTTATTGGTAACAGGTGTGTGTGTGTGTGTGTGTGTGTGTGTGTGTGTGTGTGTGTGTGTGTGTGTGTGTGTGTGTGTGTGTGTGTGTGCAATAGCAAAGCACTGTACTGACTAGAGCGGAAACGTGCAAGGCTGGCGCTGCGTATCGGAAGCGAAAGGGGGTAGTGGAGGGAGGAGTGGAAGGGAGGGGCTTGGGAATGAGGTAGAAGTATGAAGGGAAGGGAAATCATGGAGAAGATGAAAGGTAGGAGGAAAAAAGGTGAGCGAAGTTCAAGTTTTATGTATATTCGGTATTGAATAGGTGGAAATTATACCCTTTACTGTAAATATCCTAGTCAGTCCAGAATTTGAAAACATGACTTTCATTACTTGCAATGTTAATGCTAACCAGGCATTAAGGATGCCTAATGCCTATCTCAACTCTAAAATTAAACCTGCACACATTGGAAAAATCATAACATTTCTAAAATCTTGTCTCCATAATATGGTTCCAAAATGTTTAGACTAACCAAATGAAACATAGAAATACCATTTGACTCACAAAAACTAAAAATAAATGCAATGCATTATAGCTTAAGAATGAAATTGAATTTCTATGCTTAAATATTGTGCCCATTGCATTTTCTGACGTGTTCCAAACTGGCGACAAAGTGGAGTTATGGACCACACAGGCCGAAATCGTAAGAAAAGAACCATAAGTTAGAAGTTCACAGGAGGCCAAGACCAAGTAGGAGCATATAATTTTAGAAGACTGTGAGGAGAAAACAGAACAGTATCAAGTGAACTGTTTCAGGAAAACAGGCAAAATATAAGATATTATTATTATTACACTTACTAATCTGATGAGATAGAAAACGGATATACATCAATTCAGCTGCGACAAAAAGGAAGACTAATTGCTAAGATGGACGAATTACGCAGATTTTACCCGTGTTAAACAAGAAAATACGGCGTAATACACGTTATTCAAGGTCGAAGAGAGGAATCGCGGCGTGAAATAAAAAAATTTGAATGAAAGACGTTTACCAGTTGGACTGATACGAAGCAATTCGACACGTTGAAGCTCATTAAAAACAGAGCTTAGAGAAGAGGAAAAATATTTAGGAATCATTTTCCAAGAAGAGAAATTAAGCAATTATTAAGGCTTCGAGAATAGAATTATCGCGTAAAATTATAGATTTAAAAAATAAGCAAAGATAAGATCTAAGACACTGAACCAAGTGTTAAATATTTGATTGATTAGATTAATAAGAAAAATATAAGGATACTGACGAGAGGTTATAATTTTAAGAATCTCCAAAATGAACATTTACTCGTTGGAATTAATTGATTTTAACATTAGCTCAAGAATAAAGAAGGATATGTTGTGCTAATTTCGAGGTGGACCGACCTGGAAATGGATATGAACCAGCCAGCAGACCAGACCTGATGAGGGGAAATACTCCAGCCGTTCCGTAGACCACAGCCAGCCAAGGACCAGAGATATGACACGGAGAACTACAGAAGTCACCGTACTCGCTGAATGGCTAGCTAAGTTTGCTAAATATTGGTTCTTAATTAAGTTAGATATGATTATATCGTATAATTTACAATAAGTGTGAAGTATTTAAGAAAAAAATAGTGACTCAGTGAAGTGATATGTTTGAATTTTATCTTACAAAGTCAAGTTGAGACAAGATCAATATCCCGAAAAAGTGGCTATACATATGTTGAGTGGATTATGATAGCACATGAAATATGATTAGTTGCGAGAAGGAATGTAGATTATACACAGCAGAATGAGAGTATTTGCGCGCATTAGATTTCATTAATGGGTTTTGTGAAACCAATCATGCTAAGTTAGCATCATTATGTGATGATGTAGAGAGGAATTTTAAATTTATATGAGTTATTCCTTGTCGAATTACGTCATCAGATGGAATTACGAAGTGCT
The DNA here is from genome assembly GCF_040414725.1 of Anabrus simplex. Lineage (NCBI taxonomy): Eukaryota > Metazoa > Arthropoda > Insecta > Orthoptera > Tettigoniidae > Anabrus > Anabrus simplex. The sequence continues at coordinate 241,139,083 of NC_090268.1, forward strand.
GGAGGTTAAACATTATTCTATGAGAAGAAATAATGATCCAAATAAGTGAACATAGTTGCAACGAAGTGTTATATGTCTTAATAATTGTATTATTTATAAAGAGCTTATGATATAAGGAAAAGTGTTTATGTTGTTGATATAATAGCTTTGATTGAGCGATATATAGATGAGAATGGGATTATATGAAGCAATTGGAGTGAAGTATTAGGAAGATATATTGCAATGAAGACGTAATGAGGGATGGTAAATGTTTATATTCAGAATATGTATCAAATATGTAAAGCAAGTACATTGAAAGAGATACGTCGAAGGAATAACATAAGACAAGGTATGCATGCAAACCCATATGCGTATATGAGAATAAATGGTTTCTGCTATGCCAAATACAGCTGTGTTGTAAGGAAATACTTATAGCAAATGTCATATTGTGGTAATGCACGTAATGAAAGATGAAATAAGTGTATAGCTATATAATGAATAACGTAGATATATAATATCGAGTTAACATAACAAAAATTTAGAGGACTCACTTAGATAAACGTGCCTTGATAATTAAGGCTACGTGAAAGGTCAAGCGCATATTGAGAGGAAGTTGATAAGGCTAATTAAGAACTACTTTAGTTAGAAATGAGATATAAATTATTTTATATTTTGAAAAGTGTTTCATGATTATTTGTTAATACGTAAATGTAATAGACTAAGAGGATAGGTGCCGAGATTTTGGAAGGCAATAGGGAGTAGTAACCTTAGCATGTTATTCAACAAAAACATCGATAAAAGAGCGATATTTGTAAAATAATTCAGATTGCGTGATTTTTAAGGGAAACATTCAGAAATGAATTGAGTGTTATGCTAATCAAAGATATGATTAATTATTTTCCTTCAATTTAATGATCATTTTAATGATGTAACTGATTAATTGAATATTTTTCATATCAAATAAAATGTGAAATAAGAAGTTAGCTCATGTCAGGATTGAAATTCAACTTTTCTAAATCAGTGCTGACTTAATCGAAATGCATGTATAATGGTAATTTATTTTACGAGATATTGGACGAAAATTAGGAAATGCTACTTTCTCTTTTCTTTAGTAATTCATTTAGATTAATAAAATTCTTATTATTATTTATTTTTAAATGTATGATTAAGTGATTCGTAGATATTAGAGTGTATGTTAACTTAGTTTTAAGTTGAGTTTTTACGGTTTATTATAATACCTGCGGTAATTAAAAATGCGATAGGATGGAGACGTTCATCCGGAGATGAAATATGTCGCGTGCGATTTGACTCTTCTTTGAATTCACGTTACGCTAAACTATTTCACGAAGATTTACCCTGAGAAGACAACCAACTACCGGGATATTTTTACGTGCGTCGTACCTGGACGCGGGACGAGCGCAATACTTTTTAATAATAAAACGTATGAAGCACACTGAAGTGCCCCTCACCTCATGGCTCCATTGGAGTGGAACTCATTCTTACTTTATGCAAACAATAAAAGTAACTCCATAATACTAAATAAGCAAAATACATTAGCCACTGTACTAGCCATCCTTAACTCAACCAATCAAAATAGCAAAATTACCCAATAATCAGTGTTAGTTGTATTTTTCATCCCCCAGTTAAAATTATTTCTAATATATCTCTTGACAAACCAGAACATGCAATACTGAGCAAAGAACCAAAACATAACTGGAAATCCTCATCTAACAAAAAAAAAAAACAATTGCTAACTTAGCAGAAATGGAACAGGCAAATTCGCCTCTTCCGACCGATGGACAAGAAGACGTGAGATTTGATGTAAAGAAAAAACTAGAGAACCTTTTCAAAGATGATCCCTCATCTACCTCCCAGACCTCAAATACAAAATTTTCTAACTTCAAACAAAAGGTTATAGACAATCGGTGGCAAAGATAAAGTGGGAGGGGAGGGAGGGATATGGAGGATATGTACCTCCCTATGAGGCGCTTGTACTTGTTATTATGAATATGTAGATTTTTTACTTTTACTAAGTTTTTACATGAGGAGCATTTGCTGAGACAATAATCTGTCCCAAATGCAACAGGAGGGTCAGAAGAGCTAGCTGGAAATGAAAAACCTGTGCTGGGATGTTGCGCCTCTTCCTTTTCTGTTTACTGTTAGGTCTGCTTATTTTCAAACTTTGTTTCCCCCAACTATAATAGAAATAGCCTCCTTAACCTTGACAGTGACAATGACCATTGTGCAACGCACCCTACCTGGTTGTTGACTCGGTGTTTGTGGACTGCTCTTTGTGACTTGGAGTAAGTGTTCGTATCTTCCTGGGCCTTGTTCAGTTCTAATTACATATGGCATCTGTCGAGTAAATATATGTAACTGATATTTCTGAGTGAGTGCGTGTATTTTTTAATACTGTATCTGTGTCTTTTGCAATAATATGAATCATTCGTGCGGCCGTATTTCTGTAAATAACGTCATAGCTTAGTATTTCTTCAAAACTTGTGTAATTATGTCCCAAAGCAAGCTTACTGGATTTGTAAAGTTATAGCATTCAAATTACAATGACAGAGAAAAGCAGCTCAGTGTAATACATAAAGAAATATTGCATGAGCGAAGGGGCAGGAAATGTGGTTGTAAAATATACTAACCGCAAAAATAGAAATTCAGCTACCAGTGATGGCAAAGAATCAATATTAAACAGCGTGGCATATCGTCATTTGTGAACCAGATATTAACAGCGGAAGAACAAGTCTAAGTATTAGAACATTTGTCGCCCCTTCAAAAAATATGAATTTCCTTTATTAGATAAATTTAAAGACAAGAAATGCCAGATTCCGAAAAGAAAGGCTGGAAGAATTTGAATGGTTAGCATATTCTGAAATTGATAAAGGAGCTTATTGCAAATTTTGATTTTTTTTTTTTTTGTTGTTCAAATTCTGGTGGAATAGGAAAGCAGCTCTCCGGTCAACTAGTGTATTGTAAATTTGACAATTGGGAGATAGTGATAGAAGTATATACACAACATTCTGAAACAAAATATCATATATATAGCTCAGCAAACGTCATATCATCTTCTCAAGGTGATGATAAATAAGACATCATCCATTATTAGGGACATTCAAATTTTGCTACTCGCCAAACTCTCAAATTTTTCGAAAGCGGTATTGAAGGGAGAAAGGCATATAACGCATGTATTTTAATGTAATGTAATTTGACACGCAATCCATCCGTGAATTTTGACATTTCGGCTCCACATACGTATTTTTATGCTTACTCGTGAAATTTATCGCAACTAGAGAGACTTTAATTGAAACCTTTTCAAGGCTCGTAACATCGTCTGTGAAGATACGAAAATATATAGAAATAACCGAATGCGCAGGTGTTTGTGTTTATTCTCTCATTCACATTTGAAGTTCGTATCCTGGCGACCAAAGCGCGGGCACGTAATACATCGTTATTGGTTTGTTAATTCTGTGATTCTCTCTTGGAGTATTGCATCACGGGTGGCTTCTCCTCACATTCTCATCAACCGTTTGCACGTTCTCATTCAGTTCAGTTCCGTTTGAGAAGCAACAATGTTAAGTACGCACGCACGAAATTTATCGGGATAGTTCACCATGCCACCGAAAGTGAGCTTAGATGAACGAATAAAAGTGTTCTCACAGGACAGAATGAAGAGTTCTGGAGAAGTTTTGCTCTGTAGCTTCTGCAATAAAAGAATATAATGGGAAACTTCTGATGACATAAAAAACACATTTCTAGCCACCAACACGTGGAAGCAGCAAAGACACGCAAGTGTTAGACAACAATGTTCGAGGCGGCTGAATCCATAAGGAACAAAAGTACGTAACATTCAATTGTTATATTCTTGTGAATACTTTTATTTCATTGCGGATGGCGTAACGACACAACAACCGTGTTGTGTTACCCGCCAACTTCGGCGGCAGAGTCGGTTAGGGATTTTAGGCAGTTATCACTGATCTCTATACATGGATCGCTGATGGCAGGTCTCCGCTGCAGGAGAAAGTACGCCAAGTTGAGCACGCGGTTCGCCATGTTGGCGTACCCAACCTAGAGCTCTCCTTATGGGGAAGCAATGATAATATAGTCAATTTTAAGTCGCAATTAATGGTGCATTGGAATAATTAAAAATATAGAGACATGTTCACTCAAAGCATAAGGACATTGGGATCACTGACACGTCATTCCGAGGTCACTAAATCTCCGGGATAGCAATAAACATGAGTGTATAATAACGGCCGACAAATATTAACTTAGGTGTTGAATACATCCTATTAGCGATCGGTAACACAATACAAGTGAAAACCAGTTTCTGGAAACATTGCTGTAAATTGTATACATGTATGCCATGAAATTATGCATTCTTAAAATGATGTACCTATAAACGTAGCTCACTATACAGGCCTAGATTCGACATTCGTAATCGGTGCTTGATAATGAATTTCTGTTTCCTGTTTCCATGAAATAACGCGCATATTATCAAATTAAAATATCAGTGAAGCAAATGTACACATTTATAAAACCAGCAAATATTCAAAACTTGTCAATAGATCACATTACCTGCAGCTTAATTTACTATTACAGACCTCTTTAATTAAATTCAGCTACCAAAGCGATATTGATAGTCATCATCAGATATAAGTAACACCACTTAAGAGTCCCAAATACCACGAATAGTATAATGGGATAGCCCCAAACACCCACCACACTTTCCCTTCTCCCACCCATAATTATTACTGATGTAAATAAGGTCTAGAATTCTCCCAGACTTCATTTTCTAAGATTGTTATAAGGTCACGTCAATTATTTCATCGAAACCGTCAGTTTAATTACGAGAAATAAAAAAATATAAGTAAATTTTTACTTGCAGTTAATGTTCAGTAAAATTGAAAACAGTTGGCTGTACATCACTTCTAAGGTGTACAGTTTGTCCATTTCTATCAAAACAGTCTTCCTCTAAGTGATCCGAGCAGAGAACAGCTGTTTTAGAAGGCTCCCAATTCTCCCGCCTGATACTCCTAATCGATGATCTTAGATGTTCGGGTCTCGAGAAAGGAAACCTACAAAAATTAATTGCCATTTTGCTCCCGGAATATGCGAAATAAGATACAATAAACCTAAAACTCAAAACACTACCCTAGGAAGATTCTTATGTACAGTATAAAACTCCCCGATGAAATGATTTCTCCTTCTACTGATCGGTTCTGTTTGTACATCCATAAGCTGAACACTGCGGTATGTTAATACCCCGTAGAATGTTTCTTCATTCATATTTCAGATAAACACATCATCATCATCTGTCGGCTTTTTCCCTCGGACACAGCGAGGGATCCCACCTCTACCGCCTCAAGGGCAGTGTCCTGGAGCTTCAGACTCTTGATCGGGGATACAACTGGGGAGAATGACCAGTACCTCGCCCAGGCGGCCTCACCTGCTATGCTGAACAGGGGCCTTGTGAAGGGATGGGAAGATTGGAAGGGATAGGCAAGGAAGAGGGAAGGAAGCGGCCGTGGCCTTATGTTAGGTACCATCCCGGCATTCGCCTGGAGGAGAAGTGGGAAACCACGGAAAACCTCTTCCAGGATGGCTGAGGTGGGAATCGAACCCACCTCTACTCAGTTGACCTCCCGAGGCTGAGTGGACCCCGTTCCAGTCCTCATACCACTTTTGAAATTTCGTGGCAGAGCCGGGACCTCCGGGGGTGGCAGCTAATCACGCTAACCACTACACCACAGAGGCGGACTCAGATAAACACATACATATTTAAATTGAATCTTGTAATCCACAAGTATAGGTACTACAAGGCAACGAACCTAAATTCGTAAAATACACTACTATTTACTTTGCAATAACAAAGCACAGAACACTCGTGGAACTACAATCAAGAGGCCTGGCGTCACTGAACTAAGCATAAACAAAGCAAGCGCGCTCCTCGTGGTCTACTGCACCGTGCGCTCACTGCCATCTTACTGCGCCAGTCATCTTCTATTCAGCTTATTGCTACCCAAGCTACCAGCCATCCAGGTATAGAGATCAGTGGCAGTTATCTATTGGCAAAATACCTTAAGTAGAGAATGAAGCCATTTCTCCCGATCAAGCAGTCTCCGGGTAGAAAATGACGGCCTATTTATGCAAAGAGCGGCCCGATACATGGTATCGGGGGTATAATGAATGTAACATCGGTATCTTATTGCGAGCTTGTTTTGTTGCTTTCTTACCAAATATCATATAACAGAGATCCGTCACTTCCGTGTTAAAACGTCATTGAAAGATGCATGTGCGGTGAACATTACAACTCCTTTAAAGCGGAGACATATGGAGTAAATTCACCTTAGATATTTTTCTACGAACCTGTCCTTAAACCAAGCATTCTATCAGAAATTAATGAAATTGGGAGAAGTCAAAGCAGCATGAATCTACAAATTCTTGAAAGTTTGACAAGTAATGTTATTTGCTTTGAAGCGACTTGAAATAGCTTGGCAATGTTGGTAGCAATTTCATAATATTAATCTCTCACTTAAGCTGTATTCAGTAGTTACTATTCCTTATATTCAATCTTTTTCTTCATCCTTTTGTCCTTCCACTTTTCCCACAACTGTGGGGTCACGGGTGCAAATTATGTCGCACAAGTGGATTTGAATTGCGGGTATCTGTGGTAGTTGGTAGTGATGCATAAATTATGAATAATTTAATTGCACAATTATTTGCACTTTTTCCGACTTTATTAGGCTGCTAAAGTGAATTTTGTCTCTTCGACCGTAGAGATGATGATATCAGCCAACATTCACTTAGAAAAGTCAGATCACCCAATGTTGTAGGTGGTGGAGACCTTCCAGGAAGTAATGTTCTTCGTGAGGAATATCGAGGAAGGAAGCGGTTGTTAGAGCCGTACAGAACATAGAGTTCGCTGTCATGTGTGACGAAACAACCGACAAGATGAACATGGCAATTTAGGCTGTTATGCTGTCTACAGTGGAGCCTTCCACATTACAGGACTTTGGTCGTGTGATGTGGCAGCCATCACTTCGTTGGAGGCAGTGAATGGACCGACGTTTGCTCAAACAACTACAGAGGCACTGCGGGACACAAAAGTGAAATTTGACCAAGTTGCGGCCTTAGTAACTGACTCGGCCAAATACACGACCTCGTGTTTTGCTGAATTGCCACTCCTCTTGCCAGACGACTCTCTTCACATTCATTGTTAGGCATATAAAGTCAATCTGGTTGGTTCAATATTAATAACCTCCACTTTCACCAGATATGTACAGTTACTGAACCTAACGATGTCTACGGCGAAAATAGAAATACAAATAAAACGAAATTAAAACACAAAAACAAATACAAAACATTGGCAACATGGAAAACAATGCAATACAAGGTTAACGACATATCCAAGCTACTTACTAGGTGAGTGGTAGCACGTGCTACCCTATCTCTCCTGACCTAGCATAATACACTCCTGTATGCCAGGACCAACTCCACGGGAACACATGCGCTCACCACCTCCCTTCCCCTCCCACTGTTAGCCAGCAGTGGGGAAGACCTCCTTCTCCTGCACTGAGTCCAGTGATCTTCTTCACCAAGATGCGTCAGGATTATCCACTCCCTACTTCATTGTCTCTCTCCACTTGAAATACCTGACTTTTAATGCGGCTGTACATCTACTCCTAATACTGCTCAAAAACGTACATCAATTTCCCGCACATTTCCATTCTGCCACTAACCACTTTAAAAGCTTTTCTCCATTACACGGTTGAGCAATCATCTTCAATTGCTGCTCAGTCATAAATATACGTCTCTCTTCCTCCGTTTCCTTACACACTGTCAATAAATGAAAATCCTCTCTCCCATCACCGTATAATAAATACACCGTATTTTCTTTTAACTTATCCATTCTATATTCATATACATTCCTAAATCCACCATATTAAGCCTCTTCTCACCGACCTCTTCACATTTGCCACTTTCAAATTCAATACCATATTTACCATCATAAACATCGTTAGGGCAGCTCTCATTCTGCATTCGGCCAACAGCCCTTGTTCTGATATGTCTCTTGCCCTCTTAATCACGTGTTTCCAGTATACACCTCTCCTCCTATCCCATTCTATATCGTAGTAAACCCCTAAGCCTATTTTATCTAAAGTATTTTTTAACTTGTCTACCAAGTAATCGCCATAATTGCTCTTTATTTGATACTGGTAAACCGACTGCAGAATTGGGCCGCTTCTCCTATTCTCAATCTGCACCAGTAACCAAGCACCTTTATTGAAATATCTATCTTCATATACCCATTACACATAACACTTGATCCTGCGTTCGGGGCGTAAAAGGGCAACCACATATCAATCTTGCTAAACTTGCTCCCTTTCAGTTCTAACATCCCGCATTCTTTATAAACCCCTCAAATCTCAAAACCGTTCAGCATTCTGCTCTCCAACAATGACTTTAACATCGTTCTTTTTATGCCATAATCTACACCCAGAAATCTATTTTTCAATATCCTAATAACTTAGAGTGCTGCTTGGACTTTCCATTTGGCTCGCCTAATTTGTTCGGCCCAACTACCATTTCTACTTATCAGCCCCATATACTCCATCTTATCCACCACCTCTATTTCCTCCTCATTTATTGTCCACTTCCTCCCAGGTTCCTTTATGTTACCTTTTCTAGAAACCATCTCCCTTGCCTTGCTACTGTTTATCTTCAGTGACCATTTCTTCGCAAAATTACAAACCTCATTTAAACTCCTTTGCAACACCCCAGTTGTCAACGTCATGAATAATACATAATCAGCAAAAATCAACCCTGCAATTTATTGTGTCCCTATAACTGGGCAGGCCCATTTTCTCTCCCCGTGGCCACCTAATTAATCGTTTATAAACAACAAGAAAATAACTGGCGACAATTTACACCCCTGTTTCATCCCAAACTTCGATTCTATCAATCCACTAACCACCCGATCCTCTACCATTATGCTGCAATAGGCTTTTTTTCATAACATGCTTTTAATCGCTCTTCTCATCTTCTCCCCCCTTCTACCCTCCCCAGTCTTTCAATCTAGGCCTCCCTGCTCACCGTAATGAAAGTCCATAGCTGCTATAAACACTTCGGTACCTTCTTTACTCACGTATTTATCTGTTGTAGTTCTAACGATCATTAAGTTGTCCGTCGTCCTCCTCCTTTTCCTAATATCGATAAAATAGAGTAGTCTTCCGCCCACTTCCTCAGTCTAAGAAAGGGAGTGCATCCCTAACTTTGCCAGAATACTTATTATTATTATTATTATTATTATTATTATTATTATTATTATTATTATTATTATTATTATTATTATTATTATATACCCGTGTATACCTTGCTCAGGGTGTCCAGCAAGGTTATACCACTATAATTGCTGGGGTTGACTCCCTCTCCTTTGTTTTTATAAGTAGGACATATGATAACTTTCTGCCATTCTTTCTGAAAATTTGCCCCATCAAATACTTTATTTAGAAATGTAACCAAACTATCCCTTATCTGACTACATTTTATTACTTCCAATAAACATTTGTAATCACATTTTCCCCTACTGCTGTCCTGTTCTTTGATTTACCCTTCACATCCACCAACTCGTCGTCTGTTATTCCTTTATCCAATTCAGGACTACCTACCTCTAACCCCCTTTCAACCTCATATCCTCCTTCTGCCCTTTTCCACTTCTCCTTCTCACCTAATAGTTTCTGGAAGTACTTCACCCATATTCCATACTCAATTTTTGACTTTGAAGCTCTACTGGCACTCCTATTAATTCTATTTACTTTCGCCCACACCTTATCTCCTTCTCTGGCTTTACATTCACTGTTTATCGCTTTCGTTTGGACATTTTGCCAAGCCTTGTTTCTCTCTACCAGCAGTTTAAATTATTTTCTCAACCTGAGAAACCGTACACTTAAACCCCTCCCTCCACATTTCTTGTACTCACCTAGAGCTCTCATCACTAGTTTCTTCTTCTCCCTACACTCTTTATTGTGCCAGCACTCTCCTTCTTCTCTAATCGTCTTCCTGCATGCTTTTTTCATCGCCACTCTCCTGCAAGGATATTCCAGTAACTCTAACGCCCTATCAATATTATTACCCTCTAATGCTACATCGATCCCTATCCTACTAATCTGAAATTCTGTATCTTCAAAGTAGTTACTTAACTTCGATTTGCCTTCCTCTGTCCATATATACTTGGGTATTCTACGCCCTTTCTCCTTCCCCTTCTCCTATTCCCCTCATCTCTACTGTCTCTCTCCTGTTCACGATTAATATACTGGGGAATTGTGTGATTTCACCCAGTCAACAATCTCAATCTTGCTTACTCTATCTGACATATCTTCCGAGCTACTGAAGTTACAAAATCAATTACACTACCGCCCTCTTTCTTAATGCACGTCATTTTCCCTTCGCTATCCCCTTCCCCCACCCGTTCAGAATGTACAAGTTGCTCACGTCACGTACTTCTAGCAACTTCTGACCGTGGTCGTTTATTCCTTTCTCTTCACTTCTCCTGCTACCCATCTTTAAACCCAACGCTCCTTGCTATACACTATGCTACAACCCCCTATTTTCGCGTTCCAATCCACTAACAAAATGAATCCATCCTCTTCGTATTTTCCGCTAATCATATGTATTTCCTCCATCAATCCTTAAAAAATATATACATTTGCATATATCGAGCCCCTCGGATGTTTGTATATAAAAGCTAAGCACACCTTCTTCTCCTGTCCTTCCTCCTTCATAAACCTAACCCACATCATCTCTTGCATCTCAAATTTTTATTTATACTATTGGATCACTTATTTCTTCCTGTATAAGTATCGATATACCCCCAGGATTTCTTCTCCTCCTTCCCTGCTTCTTCCTCGTTGTATCCCTCACCACAAATCCCTTCCATGTTAAATTTTCCCCTCTTCGAGCCATATATCTAGGAGGGCCACTATATGGAAACTCTCGACCAGCTTACCTACTTCTTCATTAAACAGGTTGCTTACTACCCCTTCAATACTTACAAATCCTATTTTCCACCCTAGCTATCTGCTGCCCTCTTTTCTCCCCTCCTTTCTCCCTTATTTATCTTTACATCCCCTGTACTTGTCATTTTGCTTCTAGTTATTTACATTCCTTCTCTTTCCTCACTGCTCTCTGCCTCTTTGGAAGTCTTAGCCAATTCTTCAACCCCTCCTCCTGCCGTTTGCTTTTCTTTCCCCACATATCTTTTAGACTTAAGCTTCTAGCCCTGCTCATTACTTCTCTCAGGATTTTCTCCTCCCCCACCATCACAGAACTTGCTGGTGTCGTTCCACTGCCCCTACTCTCGCCGCTCGTTGACGAGCAGCTTCCTCGTCCTTACGTTCTTCTCTGATGACTCTTCTTACCTCGCCCTGGACTTTACTCCACCCATCACCTTCAGCCTTTGCCCCATCATCACCAGCCTGATCCTCCACGTCTCTTAAATCTTCCGCTACCGTTTGCGTAACAGTCTGCAGATAGAGTTTGTTCATTTCCTGTAACTTATCAATCAACAATTCTCTAGACCATCTGACGTTTCCCAGAACCAGCTGCTGGCATCAAATGAACGCCCTCAGCCCTTGCTGCCTAGCTCTCACGTATGCCTTCTCAATGCTTTAACATCTCTACTCGCTTCCCTGCCTATATTCTGTTTCATCCAGATCTTTTCTTCTTTTAAGTTCCCTGCATTCCTTAGAATAATCTCTGCAATCAGGATAGGTATAAACGTCAGTTTGATTGGCCTACCACCTCTCCGTTCCGCTCTTCCTTCTCTCTGGACCTCATCAATATCCGCCTCACTAACGTTTACCTACATTCTATTCTGTATCATTTCCACCACCTTATAAACTAGTGTCACTTTCACAGCTTCTTCTACTCCATATATAAAAATATACTTCTTCCTTCGTTTCTGGGTACGATACTCTACTTCTCTCTTCTGATTCGCCCACCTCTCCCTCCAAAACTGCACTTTTTCGCATTATTTCCAACTCCTACCCCTTACTCTCAACTTTTTCTTTTAGCTCTTCAACTTCCTTCGTAACGCACTGCCTTAAGTCCTTTAGCTTCTTGGAATGATTCCTTATCGATTCCGTCAGTTGATCTATCTGACACGCCTCCCTCACCACGTCTTTTAATGCCTGAATTTCTTCCCATCCCAGGGCGCCCACAGGACCAGACCTTAGGTTAATCTCCACACCACCTATTATCAGAATCACTACAATCACCACCGCCACCAGCATCCCAGCCATCATCCCTATTTTCTATCTCATAATCCTTGTACATAATCCCGTTGTCTTCTTCCTCCTGCACTGCCAGCTTTCAATCCTCACTCGATACAGCTCCAACGTAATCGCCATCCTTCAGAACTAACTCAGTACAACCCCTCACACTGCTTACTCAGTCTAGACTGCTCAATCTGGTTGTTTTTGTGGGGAAGGAATGTCTGCCCCCCTGAACAAATTACTGTAGTTGTTTCAGTTAAGCAAGCATTTCTCCATGCCAGAAAGGAACAGCACATTTTCTAATAGCTCCTGCAGGAGAAATGATCGTGGCTGGGATGTTTCCAATTCCTGTTGTCACAAGGTGGAATTCCTGGCTGGAAGCAGTTGAGTGGATGGCAGATAAAAGGGCCATTCTTTCCGAGTTTTTCCAACCCAACATTGAAAAAGAATCATTCACCATTGCATCTTCACATCTGCAGAATATGACGGAATCGGAATTACAAGTGTTTTATGTGCAAGCTCTTTTCGTTAAATCTGTAGCATCAGTAATGAAACCTGTATCGATCAGACTACAGATAAAAGCCAAACCAACTGCTGCAGAAGTGTATCCAAAACTTCAGAATTTGAAGAAGCAATTACAAGTAGTTGCTGCAGAATTTCCAGCAACAGGATCCAGAAAGAGCTGGATGCACTAAAAGATAATCTTAGGGACAGAGTGATGGAGGAAATAAAGAACAAGGCAGGCCAAATGCACAAAGTTGGACAACCTGATGTTGGGAATCCCGGCCTGTACATTTTTGGAGCAAATGTCTGAGTTCTTCAGGCAGAATATGTTGTCACAGTCTGCACAAGGAGACAAACTGAAGGCTCTATTCAGCAAAATAACATAACTGAATGGTATTCCCTTCGATGTAGGAGTGCTCGCATATAGGCATCTTTAGTATACTCGTATTCTGAAGAAGAACGCGGAAATATCGGTGGAAGATGCTCTTCAGGCAATGCGTGAGGATCGTCAACCTGTTGTTTATGGCGTATTATGGGCATTATGGGTACCAGTGTCAAAGGTAAATTGTGAAAGATGAACTGCATCACTATTGACCTATCCAAGGCGTTTGATAAGGTAGATCATGGGAGATTACTGACAAAAATGAGGACTATTGGACTAGGCTAGTGGTTGAATGGGTGGTTATATTTCTAGAAAACAGAACTCAGATAATTAAGAGTAGGTGAAATGTTGTCTGATCATGTAATGATAGAGATAGGGTTCTACAGAGCAGTATTATTAGACATTTATGTTTTCTTATATAAATTAATGATAAGAGCAAGGAACTGAAATCACAGATAAAGCTATTTGTAGATGATATACTGTACGGAGTAGTAAAGAAGTTACAGGATTGTGAGCGACTACAAAAAGACCTAGCAAATGTGAGATTGACAGCAGACAATGGCTATGTTGGTGAATGGGATATAGGGTCCTTTCAGTTTTAATTACCCTGCTGATGGGTGTGATAGAACCTCATGGGAATCACTGTAAGTACCTAGGTGTTAAAAAAGGAATGATCTTCATTGGGGTATTCACATTAATATGGTTGTAAGGAAAGGTTACAGATATCTTCACATGTTTATTTGGGTATTAAGGGGTTGTAGTTAGGATGTAACGGAGAGGGCGTATAAGTCTCTGGTAAGAACCCAGTTAGAGTATGGATCCAGTGTATGGAACCTACACCAGGACTACGTAGCTGAAAATATCCTAAGGAACGCTGCATGATTTGTTTTGTGTGATGTCCAACAAAAGAGTAGTGTTACAAAAATATTGCAGACTTTGGGTTGGGAAGACTTGGGAGTAAGTATTAGAGATGATCGAATAAGTGATATGCTCCAAGCTATCAGTGAAGAGATGATTATTGCAACGCCCATCATACAGCTTAGCGTTACATGCAAGATGATGAAAATGGGAGTAAGGTACCTGAATGGGCTGAAATAAGTTATCTCACGTTGATATATGAACCCGACGGACAAGAAAACGTTTCACTCTAGTCATTGGAAACGAGACTACACACCAGATCAATGTTTGTCTCTCACACCTTTATCTCTTCATCTTCCATGTTTGGAGACTGGCACTTAACAATATCTTACATACTCAATATAGATCCATAATTTACCAAATAGGAATACAGATTCCAGTTATGTAATTTACACCGAGACCCGTTGGAATTTCCAGAAAGCAGGTTGGGATGCTTATGCCAAATCTCCTGATGCCAACATCAGATGGAGTAAAACCTGCCCCAGAGAACTACATAAGGTTTGTTGGCTGAAAAAAGTCAGCATCTGAAAGATCCATTAGTAGAGGTTTTCGGAAAGACTATATACCAGGATGGAGAGAAGAGTCTAGCAGAATGAGTAAGAAATTTAAGGAATATAGTAGTCATGAAAAAGCAACACTACTACTTCGGTCATGTAATCTTGCTAGAAACAGAAGTGGGTAAATACGGTTGAAGACATGGATTTTGCATATTCAAGTAAGAAAGCATAGTCACTAATTTGGAAATTGGACTGTAGATGCAATAGCAAATCACCTTGTATCTGGTTCTGGATCAACAAGAGCTTATCAGTTCATGAAAATGAATACAAATGGGTTCAGACAGGCAAAGCAACAAAACTCGGTCTCATGACATCTATTCAAAACCTTCCACATCTTAAGAGGTTGATGAGGGATTAAAATTGCTCCGAGATGGCACAAAGCTGTATGACTAGATGGAATTTACCCCAAACTGTTAAATAACTGTGGTCCAGCTATAAAACGATGGCTCTCTGTATCTTCAGCTCCATACCTCAGTCAGGAAGGTTTCCACCAATCTTCAAGAAATCAAAAGTCGTTGCTTTGCTGAAACCAGGAAAGGATTCTACTCTCCGACAAATATATAGACCAATAGATCTGCTCTGTGTCACCTACAAGTTATTAGAAAGACTGATCCTGAATAGAATAGCACCAGCAATTGAAGCATTGTTCCCATTTGGGCAAGCAGGATTCCATTCTAGCCGTGATTGTCTGGAGGTTGGATTTGAGAAGAAACTGAAAAGTGTATCCTAGACCATGCGGTGGCATATGACACTGTGTGGAGAGAAGGTCTTAAACTGATTAAAGCCGTTCATCCATAAAAATTTCAGCACTAATTGTCAACATGTTACATAACTGACTAGTTCTAGTCCACTATGAACACCAATAGGAGTAAATTTCACAAACTTAACAATGGCTTGCCACAAGGATCTGTTCTCTCTCCTACTCTGTTTGATTATACATTCACGATCTGCCTGCTACAGTGTCCCATAAGTTCATATATGGAGATGACATCTGTGTTTCATTTCAGTGAACCAACTTCACAGAGGCTGAAATATTTCTTAATCAAGACCTCCAGTTGATGGGCGATTACTTTCAAAGACGGCACCTTAACCCACAGAAAACAGTAACATCTACATTTCATCTGAACAATGCACAAGCAAACTACCATCCAAGAGTATTCTTTATCATGCCATCTCAAAGAACCTAGGAGTAATTTTGGATAGATGTCTTAAGTACAAGAAACATTTGCAGAAAACTGCCAACAAAACAAAAAACCGTAATAGCCTTCTCCAGTTTCTGGCATGAACCTTTTGCCGAGCAGACAGAAATAATTGATGGACAACAGCTCTAGCTTTAGTCTATTCTACAACAGAATACTGTTCAGGAGTTTAGTTTAACTGTGCTTACACACAGCTAGTACAGTAGATATCCAACTCCGCCAAACCATGTGCATCATAACTGCTACACTTCGAGCTACACCAATCTAACGGTAACCAACGCTCAGTAATCTACTACCTCCACACATCAGAAGACAAAAGCTTCTGTTTCGTCTTTGGTCTAGGATGCTGGAGAATAAGGCACTACCAATTCACGAGAGTGTCATACAACAATGCTCACGTCTTACGAGATCTGTGTTGGCCAATGTGTGGCTGAGTTTGTCGGGAACAACATGGAATAACCACTGTAAGTCTTGATAACCTGCTTGAAAGACTGCCATGAAGGTAACATCCAGCTACTTCAACCTCACCATCAACTGGATAAAAGATTTGGTGCCTATCTCCACCACAAGGAATAGTGGATTTTAATATTCCATCCACAAAACTTACTGGCCTCAACCTTGCATGCCAAATCTAGAGTAGATGAAACTTCCTATGATGTTGAGTACGTAGAACAGCATATACTCTACACAACTGGGGATGCTAGATTCTCTTTATTGTGACTGTGGTGAGGTTCAGCAAATAGTGATGCATATCGTACAAGAATGCCCACTTCAAGATTTCCGAAGGCAACATAGAAGA
Source organism: Anabrus simplex (assembly GCF_040414725.1). Taxonomy (NCBI): domain Eukaryota; kingdom Metazoa; phylum Arthropoda; class Insecta; order Orthoptera; family Tettigoniidae; genus Anabrus; species Anabrus simplex. The sequence goes on from NC_090268.1 coordinate 241,155,699, forward strand.
CCTCCAATCAACAACACCCAAGGCAGTGGAGCGGATAAGTGTAATGGATATTCACCAGTAATTCAACCTGCAGTGCACATACTCACTGGGCAAATAAATTTCTAACTTATATAAGCTGTTAAAATTTATACATTTATATTTCTCTTTTGATGTTGTTGTTACGTTTCACATTAGCTGCATAGTTATTTTGTAAGAGATTGTCATATAAGATGATGGGCTATCACTCGTTGACGCATGTGACCATCTTCTTTAAAACTCAAGTTTTTGTGGGTTCTTAGATGGCTGTAGAGGCCAATCTTGAAGCCAGAGATTTTACTGCACTGGTGACATATATTTGGTTTCGCGGGTGCTGGCTGTGTAGTGTTATTTTTCTTCAGAAATTCCCGTTGTTTCCTAGCATTACACTTGTCAGTTTCTATTTTCCAATGTTGTTGCTCAAAGCGCTGTATTCGTTCCAAGACATTCTAGGGCCATACTGGATGATCAAGTACATTAGCTTCCCAGTTGCCAGTTTTAATTTGACAGTTTTTCATGTAGGTCTGTAGAGTATCTTTGTACTTCTTCTGTGGTCCTCTGTGTAGTCTTTGACCATCCTTTAGCTGGGAACACAGAATTTATTTTGGCAGACGGAATTCAGTCATACGAACAATGTGGCCTGTCCAACAGAGTTAGTGCTTGAAGATTACGGCTTCAGTACTGGTGGAGTTTGCTTTTTTCCAGTACACTAATTTTAGTGTGCTGATCTTGCCATTTTACTCTCAGGATCCTTCCCAGGCAGCACTGCTGATATTTTTCCAGTCATCGTATATGCCTTCTGCAGGTAGTCCATGTTTCACACCCATACGTAAGAGATGGTATAACAAATGCTTGTTATACACAAAGCTTGGTCTGAGCACTAATATTATGATTATTGAAGATCCCTAACTAAAGCATTACAAGCCATGCTAGCACATATGAAGCAGTGTTGGATTTTAGCATCAATATTTGCATTTGCTGAGAGATGGTTACCAAGGTACGGGAAATGTCCAATGTTCCGCAGAACATCTCCTTAGAGTGTGATTGTAGGACACATAATAATAGAGTTGGGTGCAAGTTGGTGAAGGATCAGTGTCTCCTGGATATTGAGGCTTAGACCAATGCTTGTGTATGCTTCATCAGATGCATTTGAGATTGCTTGTAAATCTGTTTCTGAGTTGGAGTGAACAACATTGTCATCTGCATATCGGAGTTCAATAATAGAGGTTGTGGATACTTTGGTTTTGACTTGCAGTCTGCTGAGGCTGAATAAACCTCCAGTGGTCCTTTATTCTATTTCTATGCCCTTGCGTAGTTTTCCATCAACAAGATGAAGTACAGTCCCAACAAATATTGAGAACAAAGTGGGAGCCATCACACATCCATGTATCATGCCCGTTGTGATTTCAAATTTCTCTCCAGGACTACTGTTGAAATGAACCTAGCCATTCATATTACTGTGTGTAGCAGGCTACGAATGTTGATGTACTTCAGAAAACAGCCTATCGTAGCTAGGATCTTCCTCAGAGCATCTCCTTTAAGTGAGTCAAAGGCTTTGGCAAGATCTATGAACACCATGTATAGAGGACAGTGTTGTTCTTTGCACTTCTCTTGCATTCGTCTAACACAGAAAATCATATATATGGTACTGCGATTGGGCCAAAACCCACATTGTGCTTCAGGTAAACAATTTTCAGCAAGAAGCATCAGGCGGTTGGATAGAATCCAAGCAAGTGTGTTTCCAACAACGGAGAGAAGGGTTATTTCACGGTAGTTACCACAATCAGTTCTGCCTCCCTTTTTGAAGATGGTAATTATTAGTGCACCTCTCAGATCAGGAGGAATAGTTTCAGAGTTCCATAGTTCGACAATGAACATTAGTGTACATTCAGCAAGGATTCGACCACCTTATTTGAAGAATTCAGCAGGAATTCCATCTAATACAGCAGATTTATTCTTTTTTATGTTGTTTCATAGCTTTTTCAACTTCTCGTAAAGAGGAAATGCCGCCAAGATTAGGTATTTTAAGATTGTCTAGAATTTTTTAGAGTGTTGCTCCGTCAATCTCTAGATCCTTGTTTAAGAGCTTGTGGAAATGTTCCTTCCATTAAGAGTTAATGGAAGCACTGTCTTTTAGAGTAGAACCATTCTTAGAGTTAAGTGGGATCATGCCTTTAGTTGATGGGCCATATACAGTTTTAATCATGTTGAAGGAAGCCAAAGTGTTGTTAGTTTCTGCTAGATGTCACATTTCTTGAGAATTCATCGTCTGCCATCTGTTTTTCTTTAGATGACAAGTTTTCCTCTGTACATCAGATTTTGTTTCTTGATATTATCATTTCTTGGAAGGTGAACCAAGATTGTTCTGCCAAGCTTGGTATGCTGTTCCCTTTCTATTTAGAAGAGTTGGAATTTCTTGGTCGTTTTCATCAAACCAGTCTTGATATTTGATCTGATAGTATCCAACCGATTATTCACCAGCTGACAAATATTACAGTCTTAAAGTGTTATCCAGTATTCTTCAGAGCTTTCAGAATATTTATCGGGTAATCTTTTGATCAAGAATTGCCGAAAATTTGCATTAGTGTCACAATCATTGAGGCGGTCTCTGTTCATTTTAGTTCTTGTAAGTTTTCTTTGTTTCCTTCATTGTAAGTGAATGCGAAGGTTTATCACAGATCGTATCAGTCAGTGGTCAGTCCACCTGTCATCAGCACTTGTCAGAGCTTTCCTGATTTGTACATTACGTTGATCTCGAGCATGCACAATTATATAATCAATTAGATGCCAATGTTTTGATCTTGGATGGTGGCATGATGTTTTAAATTTATCTTTCTGCTTGAAGAGTGTGTTAGTTATAACGAGATTGTGCTCTGAGCATTTTGTGATAGGAAGAGTTCCGTTAGAATTGCACTTCCCTATACCCTCCTTACTAATTTCTTTGGGCCATAGTGTTGAGTCTCAACCAAATCATGCATTGAAGTCTCCCAAGAGAATGATTTTATAAGCTTGGGGTGTTCTTGTTAGAAGCATGTCGAGTTGAGAATATAATGCTTCCTTTTCATCATCACCAGTGAGGATCGGCTGATATGCACTGCTTATTGTAGCTCATTGGTTATTGGTGAGCTTGAGGTGTAAGCTCATGAGCCTTTCGTTCATGCCATCAAAGTGATGAACATGTTTGTTCGTAATGGCAAAACCAATAACATGATTGCGGATCTCATGATTATCCTTTCCTTTTCGAGAGTAAGTGTAACAGCCCCCTTGTTCTTTAATCTGCCCTTCACCTGGTCTTCTAGTTTCACATAGTGCTGCAGTATCGATGTTAAATCATTTTAATTCATGAGACACAATAGCTGTTCGTCTTTCTGGCTGATTAACAATATCATTGTCCATTAAAGTACAGTTGCAAGATTCACCTTTATTTTCTTTCAACTGCACATGGTGTACCCACTGGGTGCAGTTTCCCAGTCGGGTAGTATATAGGCTGACTATGTTTAAGGCACCTTTTCTATCCTCTCACCATTCGGGGTGAGAAGAGTGATTCCTGAATAGGCCTGTTCAGTCACGAACGCAGCACATGATTTGCTTTACAGCCTATCTTCAAGCAATATGGCAATCACATTTGTTGCACTTTCCAAGATATATGATTACCATATACCTTTCACTCTTAGAAATCGAGCACTGGGTTGCCCTTTCTGCCATCTACACAGTACCGAAGTCCATCTTCTCGACTGCAGATACAGTTGAGGACTTTGCACATCACCCTGTGTTAGAGCCCATATTTGTGACCCCTGGAGAAAGGGCGTCCCAGCATTTTAAAGCCCCAAATAATAAAAAGTGAAGAGGTGGCATGGAACGACATTAGTAGACGAATAAGCTTGAGCGGATCTTTTAAAATAAAATAAAGTTGAATATAAAGTTGGAATTCAAGAGAACAAATTGGGGCAAATATTAATTTATAGGATGAGGACTAAGGAATTGGAATAATTTATCAAGAGAAATGTTCAATAAGTTTCTTAGAAAATATTTAAGACAATGACAGGTATACAACTGATAGGGAATCTGCCACCAGGGTGACAGCTGAGATTATAGCATCATATTGCCTCAAAACTGCAAAGTTCTGCAGATAATAAATAAAACTTGCAAAAATGAAATTGCTTTTATTTCATACCACTATTCCATTTGTTTTACTGTCATTAAACACTTGTTATTTCTTATGATTTGCCACTGGGGAAACTAAGGGACCCCATTTTCAAAATAAATTGGCTGATAAAAGAACCATCAAGATCATATTTATTTGCCATGTCATTAAACATTGGGCAGCTGAGAGAGGCAGTTTATTATTTATCCCACGGGTTTTAAGTTATGAAATCAAATCCCTGTGGCCGAGGCAGCTGGCTGTGTGGTATAAGCTACATAGCTGTAAGCTTGTATTCGGAAAATGGTGGGTCCAAACCACACCATCAGCAGCATGAAGATGGTTTTCCATGATTTCCCATTTCACAAGAGGCAAATGAACTATACCTGGTAAGGACGGTTTCTGAAAACCTATCTGAGTTAGTGCAATGTTAAACAACTAGCAAAAATATATATATATATATAGGCTACTTGTGCACTCAACAGGGGTTGTAGATTTATGACAACAGTAATAAGCATGGTCAGTAATGAATCAGTATTGCTATTGATAATAGTATTGGTAATGCAATTGTAATACATTTAATAATGAAGGTTATTATAACACATTTATTTACTTACATCACATGTGTAATTAGGCACATCACGGCTGATATATTCTATCTGGTAGATCATCAAAACGAGGAACATGAAGCTTATAAGCAAGGAAGCAGCATATATGATGATAATATGCACCCGGCGACCAAATAGTGCTCCAAATGTAATCAGCATAGTTAGAACCAAGTGGAATGCACACACCTGAATTTAAAAAAATATCATATAATAGCAATCTTAGGAATTAAAGCACTTATGAGTTACACTTCCATTTGACAGGCAAGGGCCTCCTTGTAAACAACTTGGCAAGTGAAATATTGATGTGGAACTATCAATAAGAATGGCGTTATGAAAGAAAGGTAGTAGAATTAGTTGAGTGAGCAAAGAGGATGTGTTTTGGTGTGTTAGCAGTTTATGATATTTAGGTAAAGAGAGATAATAATGGATAGGATGTTATAAAATGTCCTTAACAGGTGATAAAAAGGGAACGGCAGGGTGTAGTTCCTGTTAGGGATGGAAATGAGCAAATGATGTGGGTATATTTAGCAGTTAGAAGAATTAGAATGAGAATTATTTCAAGTTTTAGGAAGCACTGAGTGACATCGTAGTCAGGGTCAACAGCAAGGATAGGATAAGGAATAGGAAGCATTTCTTGGACTTCTATGTTAGCATGGGATTGGCAGTTACAAATATATTCTTCAAGCATAAGATTATTCACTGCTACACCCAGAAGGGTAGGAGCACCAGATCCATAATGGACTACATAATAACCAACTTGGAATTCAGAAAATCTGTTAGGAATGTACAGATATTCCAGGGATTTCTAAATGATATAGATCACCATCTGATCTGTAGTGAACTAAATATCTCCAGGCCTAGAATAAAGAAAGTGAAATCTGTCACATATGAATAAGGATAGAAACTGTCCAGGATGAGGAAATTAGACATAAGTATATGGATATTACTGAAAAGTTCCAAACAATAGACAAAAGTAGATTCAGGATATTGAAACGGGAACCACCCATGATCGAACTGGTGGTCTGTTTCATCCTTTCGAATTGTGCGCGTTGTGGGCTTTGATGCAACGCTTTCGGCGAGCGAGCTCACGGCAGCCTGCTAAGACACAACTAGGGCTCTTTAAAGACCTTAGAGTCTTAGACACAACTACGACGTCACGAAACGCGTGACCCACACGTCAGAGAGAACCATCTGGAAGCTTTTTTATATCTCCGCTTCCAGATGAGATCGACTAACGGACAACGGGACCATGTAACTTACAATAACAGATAGCTCATGTGCTCATGTCCAAATTTCATGTTAATAATTATTTTATTTAAGGAGATATCGCAACGTCAAGATATCAAGTAATTTCAATGACGTGTATGCTCAGGGTCAAGCCCGGGTATATAAGACAACGGAGAGGACAGTATAGACACAGTACAGCAGAGTACAGCATAGTAGATACCCGTTGCCCGCGGTTGTGCTGGCAGTCAAGTTCAACTTTATTGCGCGAGTGTCGTGTCCGAACATCGAACTTAAGTACCCGTGAGGTAAGCCGATAACTCTAACTCCGACAGCGGTATAAAACCTGCATTATAAGTTTTCCCAAATACTTAAACATTTCACATGACTTATACTAGTGTTAGACATCGGACATGACAATAACGTGTGTGATAGAACTGTTGATTAACTTATAAATTAATACGACGAGTCTACGTGTTAATTTCTACGAGTAAACTAACCAGTTAGGACTTTTTTGTGGAAACTACATGCCTAATACTTCATGGTTAGAAGTAAAGACAGTGTCACTAACTATTTAACATTTCGTGGTGATGGGGTGATAGTAGACTGTTTCTCAACATAGACTGAATCCTACACTAAGATCACGTGTGAAGTTGAATGAATAGACTTGATTTTAATTTACTTGAACTGCATCAACCTAACAGTCAGAACTTAGTTAAGGCAGGGTACTGTGATGTTCCAACTATATTAGCATAGACTTTGTTTAAAACTTATTTAATTGCATTAAACTGGCAGGTGGAACTTAGTAAATTCAGTGTCAATCACCTTATTAGTGAACTTGGTGCAAATTACTGCGCATATTAGACGTCATACTCGGTGCTTCTTGTTGTTTTAAGGGGCCTAACATCGAAGGTCATCGGCCCCGTCCTACTTGGAACGAACAGTGTAATATCACTCGAAGTGGTGTACTCCGACCGCCCGTATTGCCATGTGAACTCCCACCGATGGAGACGTGGTAACTCCGAGGTATACATGGTAATGGTGTTCCTAATCTATGGTGGACGTGGTAACTTCGAGGGACGTGGTGATGGTGTTCCGGTGAAGGTGATCCTGATCCATGGTAGCCATGGTACTACAGTCTGTGAGAACAAAGTCAAATGGAGCCAGTTATTCAATAAGGTGATATGCATCTGTGTCATTAAAGGATAGTGTGAACTGTGTCATATCAAGTAACTTTCAATTCAGTAAGTCAGTTTAAAACTTTCCAAGCAACTTTAATTCTCATTCAATATGATTTCGAACTCCTACATTCCAATTTTTCAAATGACTTGCTATTTCTTAAAGCCAGTGTATTAAGTCGTACCGAAAAACTTGCTAACGAGTGGGAACCTTGAAACTTAGCCACTTCTTTCACATTTCTACTAATTATAACTTTATGTCCATATTACGTTAGTTAGTTAGTTAGCTAGTTGAAGAATGAACTTTAGCTCGAAATTTGATAGGCATATCAAGATTGAACTTTATTTGCTCGCACCAATTAATCACTTCAGAAAGGAACTCTAATTCATTTTGTTAGTTCCATTTTCAAGAATGATCTTTATTTTTCAAAGTGAACTTAATTAATGCCGTTATTTATGAACTTCAAGAATGAACATTATTTGTTTAAAATAACTAATTATTTCAAGGTGATTTTAATTAATGTTGTCATTTATAAACTTTAAGAATGAACTTTCTTTATCCAAGTTAAACAATTATGTCAAGAAGAGATTTTTATTCATTTCACTGGTGAACTTCATTCTAAATATTTGTTGCTAATAAAACTGACACAATCTATGATCAGTTTACTGAGTATTTAGTGCGGATGAGAGTCCGATTTGACAAATATTCAAGGAAATGATAGGTCATTCGTCTACTTTGACTGATTTTAATAAAGTTTATAAGGCCAGCATATGCAAATTTTTACTCCCTCTCTATACAATCTCCTACCATAAGATCCCACACGCCCTGCGAAACCCTCATGCTCAATTACATGCGTCAATGAGTGCGTGTCAGTTACTGGTACAATATAGAAAGAGAACGGGTGGCATACAGGGGTGCTGTAGTAAAAACAGCTCAGGAATGCCTAAGAACAACTGTGTGCAAAGAAGGGAAAAGCAAACACCTAGGTGGAATGATGAAAGGAGGGCAGATTGTAAATATAAAAAGAAAGCATATCGGAAATTGCTCCAAACAAAGACTGATGCAGACAGGGAACTGTATGAAGATGACAAAAAGAAACAGAACAAATTAAACAGAAGAAGTCATGGGGAGATTATTTTGGTAACAGCCTGGAAAGGCTTGGTCAAGTGGCATGGAAACCTTTCTGGACAGTAATAAAGAATCTTAGAAAAGCAGGGAAAAAGGAAATAAATAGTGTTTTGCGTAAATAAGTTGAACTCATAGTAGATCCCAGGGAATCACTAGACATGTGGCAGGAATCTTCTCAACATAAGAGGAAATCTTTCTATCGATGTGATGAACAACGAAACTCGTGGGGAGGAGGACAATGATGTTGGTGAAATTATGCTTGAGGAAGTGGTAACAATGGTAAATAAACTCCATTGTCATAAATCAGAAGGCATAGATTAAATTAGACCTGAAATGGAAACTGTAGAAGGAAGGCAGGGATTAAGTGGTTTCACAAAGTAATACAATTAGCGTGGAATGTTAGTAAGGTACATTACGATTGGACTAAAGCAATATTTGCCCCTATCTATAAGCCAGCGAACAGGAAAGGCTGCAACAACTATTGAGGTATTTTATTGTTCACTAGCATTTTGGAAGAGAGGGTGCAATCACTGGTTGAAATAGACTGCTTGAAATCCAGTGCGGTTTCAGACCACAGAGAGGCTGTAAGACAGATTTTCATTATGTGCCAGTTAACTGAAATTTCTATGAGACAAATAGAGAATCATGTTTGTGTTTCATAATTTTAGAGAAGGCATATGGCAGAGTACTGGGGAAAAATATGTTAGCCGTACTGAGGGACTATGTGATCAATGGTAGATCATTAAAAGCAATCAAAAACATTTATGATGACAATAATCGGGCTAACAGCAGATCTGATGGTGGAATGAGTTATTGGTTGAAGGTACTTACAGGGGTTAGATCAAGCTGTAATGTTCACTTTTTTCTTAGCTTACATGGATCATCTACTGAAAAGTATAAATTGGTAGGGAGGGATTCTGTCAGGCAGGAATATAGTAAGCTGTTTGGCCTATTTTGAAGACTTGGTATTAATGGCAGACTGTGCTAAAAGCCTGCAATCTTGTTATACATACATACATACATACATACATACATACATACATACATACATACATACATACATACATACATACATACATACATACATACATACATACATACATACATACATACATACATACACAGTGGTTTAGTTGGACCGGAACGGGCCGGAACGTCGTTCCGGAAAATATTTTCCCGCTTTATAATGACGTAAGATTTTTACATTCAGTAAGAAAATCTTATAATCTATACATAGCGCTGAAACGTCATGGGTGTACCTACTCTAGCGGATTAATATCGAACCTTACGGTTTTACACTCCTGGGCGGTTTTCTGGTTCTCTAAGGTTGGCTACATTGCTACTGGATTCGGAGAGCGGGAAGTGAGCACAGCAACCTTCTTCCACTTGTTATGTTTGTTTGAATCCAAGTGAATCCAAAATATTTACAATAAGATGGGTAGCATCGAGCCAGAGAACCGTAAAAGCTGTCTGGGAAAACTATAGTGCACTAGTAAAACATTTTAGTGAGGCCAAAAATGACCACCAGAGAGACTCCCAAGAAAGGGCAAAATTCCAAGGTCTAGATAGTATGTTAACATATGTGGAATTCCTAGAAAATACTGCAATTATGTATCTATACATAGCGCTTAACGTAATGGGTGTACTCTTGTTGAGTTAGCTGATTTGACATCAGAGTTGCAGAAAAGAGAGGCAAGTCTGACAGAGGCTCAAAATGCAATCAAGCGCACTATAAAACTGTTTGAATCTCTGTGTAACTCAGCTTCTGGACAATACTACAGAACAGTTCGTAAAGCAGCAGAATACAAAACGTTTAGTAACATAGGATTACATGATTTTAAAAAAAGTTGCAAAAATTGACAGAAAGAAGTTTTGCAGAAGTCTTGTGAACAATTTAAACAACAGGCTTATAGAAAATGTGTCCACATCATCTCATCGTGGTTCCAGCTCTAGTCAGCAGATACATGAGAGAATGACAAAAGTTATCAGTGATTGAAAGGTACTATAAAAAATAATTGGCCCTGCACTTCTACTTTGGATATCTGCTATGGTGATGAGAGTGTTGGCAACCTTTGTGACTTTTTCCGCGTGTCAGACTAGAGGAGGTACATTAATGCTTTTAGAAAGTATGTCGTGACCAAGGAAATTCCAGTGGAGCTGATTCCTTTAATCAATACTGTACAGAACATTCCCATCTCTTCAACAGAAGCTGAAAGAGCTTTCAGTACCATGATGAGATCCTCACCGAAAAGAGAAATAGGCTGCTGGTTACAAGATCAAGCGGACTTATTTTCATAAGCAGCGTTGGACCTCCTGTGCATATATTTAACCCACAACCATAAGTCATGGCTACTAAAGGGGAGACGTTCAGCTGATGAAACAACTTGTCGGAAACATTTTGACACCCAATAAGAGTCC